>NC_135721.1:61649480-61966175 GCF_964656455.1 Halichoerus grypus
GGTCCTGAGATTGAGCCCCGCGTCGGGCTCCCTGCTCCGCGGGAAGCCTGCTTCTCCCTCTCCCACTCCCCCTACTTGTGTTCCCTCTCTCATTGTGTCTCTCTCTGTCAAATAAACAAAATCTTTAAAAAAAAAAAAAAAAGAAAATATAGAATCTCAGGCAGCAAATCAGATGAACTGATCAGAATCTTCATCTTAACCAGAACCCCAGGTAATTCTTGTGCACATGAAAAGTTGAGAAGTACTCTTTACGGCATTTACCTCTAAGCACTCTAGGTATATGACTACTCCTTTTTTGACCCCTACCCTCCTACAACCCCCACCCATTAGTGAAGAACGTATGTCTAAGGGAGGAAAGGAAAGGATTGGCTTTCCTGCCTTGTCAGCATGGTACCTAACCTAGGATGTCATTTCCCATGACTTAGGTCTCTTCCTGAGAAGCTGGCTGGAATGCCTAAAGCATGTGGTCTGACTAGGTGGTGATGATGGCGTGCCAACTAAGGCCACCTTGTCACTCTCGATGCCTATCCCCTAGATATGAGACCAGGGTGGGCCAGCCACACCCGAGACCAAGCACCAGGGCAATGAGGGCATATATCTCGGGGTAGGGATAATATACTTTCTACAGCCAAGAATGGATGCTCCCAGCAAGCATAGGTAAGTGTATATCATGTGTGATATCCAGGTGCACTATGACGAAACATTTGTTTTGCTGGTAAGGGAGGAATCCAAAAGTATGTTCCCAGATCTCTCCTATACACATTCATTCCATAAACATGTAGACTGATGCTGACTGGTTTTCATCCTACCTCTCTGGTAACTTATTTTCAGTGTCTTTTGATGACCATTTTTCCTATATCCAACCTTGAAACATGTGAGTTCCTTAAGGCAAACTCTTTTCTCATTATATTGTTTAGACTCCATCTTTATCCATTCCAATGGCTTCAATTACCATCTATGTGCAAACCACTCCATTTCTATCTCTAGCCCAGATCTTTCCTCCATGTTTTAAACCCATTTACCCAATACCATTTTGCATATCACTTGGATGTCGCCCAGGCATCTCACTCTCTCTGTGTTCAATACCAAACTCACAATTTTCCAGTTACTTCTCTGTTCATGAGCCTAGTAAATAACCAACTATGCTTCCATTTATACCCAGCCTACCTCATAACCAATTAATCAGCAAGGCTTACTGATTCTATTTTCTGTCTTCAGAATCTTTCCATTCTTTTCATATCCATCACCATTCCCCCCTAGTCCAAGCATCCTCATAGTTTTTACAGGTTACTTCAATAGCCTCTCAATTGGGGTCTTTCCCTATCTACTCTAATGTATGAAAAGCACAACTTAAAAGATAGCCCTAGGAAAGCTCATTTCAGATTATCACTAGAGACATCCAAAGACCTTGTTAGAAGTTAACAAAAGAAGTTATCTAACTATCCTTTTAACTAATCCCTGACTTTACCCTGCCCCTTCTATTATCAACACAGCAGCTGCTGAGATTTTATATACCAAGCTATGTTATATTCTATACTTGGGGTGGATTTATTTTTCTGAAAACCAGGTTCTAATCATGTCTTTTCATGTCAATCTCCTGCTTAAAATCCCACAGATTCTTCCAAACTCTTTGATTAAATTAAAATTCCTTACACTGACTTCGAGGCATTCTAAGAACTATCTCCTGCCTCACACGTTAGAGTCATTTTATTCCTCCCTACATTCCTATTCTTTACACTCTAATTTCTTGAAAGTGCCACTTACCTTCCTACCTCAGACTGCCACCCCTGTATACATTGTCTTCCTCTCTTTTGCCTTATTAACTCATATCTATCCTTAGGCTCTTAAATTAATCACTTCCTATGAGACTTTGTATCTTGCATCTCAAACTAGGTCAGATCTAGGTTGTATGCTTTCTTATCAAGGTCTGCTTCTCCTTTGTAATAGATACCATAACTGTGTTATGCTACATCTGTTAGATGTAAGCTCCATCCTGTCAAGGACTGTGTTAGTTCTTGTTCACTACTTTAGATCCAGCGGTACTTTTTTTTTTTTTTTTTTTAAGATTTTATTTATTTATTTGACAGAGAGAGAGAACAAGCAGGGGAAGGGGCAGGCAGAGGGAGAAGCAGACTCCCCGCTGAGCCGGATGAAGGGCTCGATCCTAGGACCCTGGGATCATGACCTAGCCAAAGGTAGGCATTTAACTGACTGAGCCACCCAGGCATCCCTCCAGCAGTACGTTTTTAATACAAGTAGGTTCTCGATAAACATTTCTGAACAAAGAAATAAAGTACTGAAGGAATGAGTAGAGTATGCCAGGTGCTGGGGATGCAGAAGAATTGGCAGGATGAGATTGCTTTCAGCCTACCGATCACCAAACTTGATTTGATGTGGCCAAATGTCCTTCTCCTCCCCCATCGCTCTCCATGTGAGCCTCACCTAAAGCTAAAGGCTTCACTGGATTCTGGCTTCTGATGTAAATAGAAGTTCATGTGGCCAGGACCTGTTTATAAGTCCATGCAATGGCAGACTCTGAAGTGTTGAATAACTTTATCAAGTAGTATGGTTAGTTAATACTTTACCAAGTTAGTACAGTAGACCCAACTGTGGGAATCGTTCATGACTAACTTAAATTTTGTTTTTGGTTTTATTTTTTAATTCACATTAGTCTGGATCTGGAGGTCGTTCATCTTATAGCCAGAACAATTTCCACTTCACCTGCAGTTTGAGGCAGTGTGGGGATGGATCTGACTTTCTCGTATGACCACAGGGAGATAAGTCCTGCTCAGAATGGGTGATCCATTCTGTTGAATATATTCCTCAGATATGTTCAAGGTCTCAATATATTATAAATTATGAGAAAATGTGATATTTGGGATGCCTGGGTGGCTCAGTTGATTAAGCATCTGCCTTCAGCTCAGGTCATGATCTCAGAGTCCTGGGATTGAGCCCCGCATCCAGCTCCTTGCTCAGTGGGGAGCCTGCTTCTCCCTCTGCCTGCCTCTCCCCCTGCTTGTGCTCTCTCCCTCTCTGACAGGTGAATAAATTTAAAAAAAGAAAAAGAAAATGTGCTATTCATTTTTATGATTGTATTTCATTTATAAAATGTGGTATTTATTTGTATCAGTCAGATTTCAGATTATGTAGGTTATTTATTCATCTTTTCATCAGTAACTTTATGACTCTAACATAACTGAAAACTGATAAAATTAAAGCAAAATTTGTGTATCTGTTTGTTCATCCAACAAATATTTATTTAAGTTTCTATTATATTCCAGGGACTAGTCTAAGTGCTGTAGAAATGACAGAAAATAAAACAGAAACAATATCCTGTTTATGTGGTCTATACACATTCTTGGGTGGGGGGGGAGACAGACAATAAGTGAAATAAACAAGTTAAATTTACAGTTGTTAGAAGATAGTCTAAGAGAAAAAAATCAGGCTAAGGGACATAGGATGTAGTGGTGGGCTACAATTTTAAATAGGTCGACTGAGAGGTCTTGCTGAAAAGATGACATTTGGGCAAAGACTTGAATGAAGATGGGGAGAGAGGGAGAAGCCATGTGGGGAGCAAACATTCCAGGCAGTGGGGAATAACCTGTATGAAGCCCTGGGACGGGAGCATGGTGGCGTGGTCAAAGAACGGCAAGAAGACTAATGTGGCCTGAGCAGCATACAAGGAGGGTAGCAGAGGACAGGATTAGAAAGGAATTGGAGGTGGCAGGAGAGATCCTGTAGGGATCCTGTAAACAATTTTGAGGATTTTGGTTTTCACTTGACTGAAATGGGGAATTATTGGAGGTATTTGAGCAGCATGGTGACAATGTGATTTCCATTTAAAGAGGATCTTAGAAGCTTCTGTGTTGGGAATAGAGGACCCAAGGCAGAAGCAGGAATCTGTTAGGAGACTAGTTAGAGAACAATTTTTACTAAATTTCTGACTAGGCCATTCCATGTCTCCAGTGAAAATTCTAAATAAGTTGTGTTAATGTTATGAATTTTAAGTCTTATTTTTCATACAGCCATGGACCTGGTGGAGAAACATTAAAAATAAATAGGCTCAACATAACTGTTCTTTCCTCTCTAAAAGTGGTAGAGTTTGCTTGTGGAATCTGAGAAATATTAACGGCAGTTCCCTGGCAGATAGGGATAGGATACCGCTGGGTAAACAAGTACCTAGCCATGTTTTGTAGAGTACAGAGAGAAGCACTTTCTCTTCTGGTGCTATTCAGATAATTTGGGAACCTGTGATATTCCATCATAAATTCATTACATAATTATTTCCTTAATTCCTATTATTGCACAGCATAGTTAATCAGTTGATTTAGGGGATAGAAAGAAATATACACGTTTCCAGCCTTAAGCAACTTATTTGTAATACAATTCCTTTCACGAGTATGATTATAATGGAATAAGAACAATTTTTATAGAGGGAATCAGACTTATTACCTACTCTAGAATAACATACCATGTATTTATGATATGATAGAGCCTGGTTCCCTAAAATTTTATATTTTAAAATTTACGGCAATCATATGCTGTTTCAACAAATAATTTCACCAGATTTCTTGCCTAATCATTATATGTAGCAACAGAAATTGACCTTTGGGACAGATATGAGATTGCTCTTGCAAAATAAAAGACACAACAGTTAAAGAGTGTCTAATGCTAGTAGGTGAGATTAAAAATGTTCTTTGAGATGTTTTTTTAAAAGTTAAATAAAAACCAAACAAAATCTGTACTAACAACCTAAGTAGCAAACTGAAGCAATTCATTCTGAATTTCTGGACTTAAAACTTAAGTCCTAAAAACCTTAAAATAGCTAAAATTTGATATAAATGTCAATTTTAATAGAAGCCAAATAATGAAAATGTTTCTAAGCTTTGGTCAGTGGCCTATGACTACAGTGCTTTGTAATCTCATTTTAGAATTTGATATGATAGAAAATTTCATAATAAGCACCAAACCATGTCATAAAAATGAATGCGTGTTCCACACATATTTGTGTATATGTATACACACTATATATATATATTTACATATGAAAGGTCATAGCTTAACCTGGGTCTCATGACTCATGTCCTGGAGCTTTTTCTCACTCATTTATAGACCCCAAAACAAAGGGATCAGAAGAATTGTCTATCTTGTCAAATCTTCCCCTTAATGGAGACTTTCCTCAGCATAACCCAGCACAATTAAACAATCCATCCACAATCTGTATGTAGCCATTTAAATTATATTCAGTAATCTTTTTTTTTTTTTTTTTTTTAAAGATTTTATTTATTTATTTGAGAGAGAGAGAATGAGAGACAGAGAGCATGAGAGGGGTTAGGGCCAGAGGGAGAAGCAGACCCCCTGCCGAGCAGGGAGCCCGATGCGGGACTCGATCCAGGGACTCCAGGATCATGACCTGAGCCGAAGGCAGTCGCTTAACCAACTGAGCCACCCAGGCGCCCCTATATTCAGTAATCTTAAAAAAACCCACATTATTCTAGATCAGACTTAAATGATCATATTTGGAACTAGTTAAAATGGACCAGTTTCTTAGATGCCATATCATTTTTAGATCCATATGTATTGTCAATGAACAAATCTTTTAAAATATAAGGCTCAGAATCTTTGACATATCCCATAAGGTATATAAGCCTAAAGCAAATAGCATGTTATTTTGAGGGTTGTTTTAAAAAAAAAAAAAAAAGCGTTTATCAAACCCTGACAATATCTTTTGTGAACGGAGTAAACAAAGCGTTTTTTGTTTTTTTTTTCCAGGGGAAATATTTTCTGTAACATTATAAAGCAGCATTTGTCAAAATGAAATCTATTTGAATTCAAGGGTTTAGTTTGTAAGAGGACCCCATGAAAAATGCTAGTACTGTATTAACTAACATTGTTGGTATTAAAATATAAACTAATTTCTGGTGTGTGAACTATCTCACTAACATCATAGATTAATTTATATTCTCCTTTTTAGTACCAATTTCAGTATTTTTCCATATAATTTTTTATTACAGATGAAAGCTCCTCTAAAAAAAATGATTACTATTGCTATGATCTTTTTATTTTATTTTTCATTGAATTTATTTTACTTTTATTGAATTTTTTTTCATTGAAAGGTATGATCTTAATTGTATATTTTTCATGCTCCCTTACTGAATTGCAAGTTGAAGTAAAGCACTCTAAAGGTGTGTTTTACTGGTTTCTACGCTTCCGGGTTTTAAAGTTCACTGGTTTTGCTCCTGGCAAAAATGCCTTTGCAGTATGATTCAGTTTATATTTTCAAAAAACAGAAACACAGGGTCACCTGAGTGGCTCAGTTGGTTAAGCATTTGCCTTCAGCTCAGGTCATGATCCCAGGGTCCTGGGATTGAGCCCTGCATCTGGCTCCCTGCTCAGTAGGGAGTTTGCTTCTCCCTCTCCCTCTACCCCCTGTTCGTGTGTTCTCTCTCTCTTTCTATCTTAAATAAATAAATAAATAAATAAATAAATAAATAAATAAATAAAATCTTTAAAAAGAAAAAGCCAAAAAAACAAAAAACAGAAACACAAAGTTAAAATTCAAGTTTGTACTTTTCATCCCCGATAAAAATGTGAAATTTAGATTTATTAGTAAAATCTTAGATTTAACAGTTCAGAGCCTATCTATATGATCCAAATCAAAGTAAACATTTTGAACATCTCTTTTGTATCAATAAGCTCACTGGTAGATCCACCATGTCCAAGGATAAAAGAAAAGATAGAGTATTTGCTAGCAAATTTTTTAGTTTGGGTAGGGAAATATAACAGATGCATACAAAGTAAGTGAAAACACTTTCAGAGAAGCATCAACAGGTGCAAATTACTATAATGCACCATCTTCAAATAGCACAAAATCAAGATGTAGATTAAGGGTGGATTAAAATTAAGCCATAATTAGGGTGATTAAAAAAATAGTTTTTGGAGATGAGTTTTGAGCAAGGTTTTGAAAAAGTTGTATGAATTGGCAGATGGGAGCAGGTTTTCCAGTGAGAAGAGTAGAGCAAATACATGGAAAAGAACAATTGTAGTACGGTCAAGAAAATACTGATGGCAGAGCAGAGGTGGGTTGAAAGAATACATTGCTTTTGACCCACGTGTTTCTTTAATCTTTTAATTCTCTTTCTTTCAGTCTATCACTTATGACTTGTTTGCCTACCCAGCGTGGAGCCCGTGGTATATCAGGGCAGCCACGCCACGACTAGAACGCTCAGTGCCTAGGACGTCTTGTTCTGCTACCGCGCAGGCATGGCTGCTTTCGGAAATAAAGGAATGAGCTTTGTAGGCAGGCCTGTGCGCTGGTTGCTAGTGAACTGAACAAAGGTGGTCCACTGTGCATTATCTTTCTGTCATGACTCCCAGTCCTGCTCTCACCCTGCGTCCTCTTGTGCCTTTTCATCATAATCTTAACATCTTTCATGTCAAACTATTTCTTCTGTAAAACGTTTTTTGGAGAAGTTGCCAATGTTGGGAGGAGGAGACTCTCCTCGGGGAAAGCAACAGTTCCCCTACTTCCTATCCAACTCGCCCTTCAAGCTGTACTCCTGGATACACCTACCAATAAGCCCCCAAACTTGGGTCATTTAGCCTTGCTGTTCTTAAATCTAGGATGGTAAAGAAAAACTTGTACCTGTTCATGTTGCAGCTACATATCCATTGTCTCTGGCTTCATTTGGCTTCCAGAACCATTTGGCAAAAATTTTATGCCTCCTGTCTTTTGCAATGTCCTCTCCCATTTTCCCGTTTCTCCCTTCTAATTGCCTTCCTTAGGTCTCCTAGCCCAACATGGATCTGTTGATAAGATCACTGATCAGATACCAAGCCAGAAAGTCATCCTGTCCACTTGATTATTAGGGAGGCTCTTCTCCATTATGGGCCTTCTGCTGAGTATTTGCTTGAAGCACATATATTTCCAGGCTCTCGGACTATTTTAAGTGATCCACCCCATAGTTTTACCCATTCCCTAAGTTTGCTTTTTACCAAACTTTTGATCTTGTTCCTTCCAAATCCTAAGGAATACACCATTAGCCCCTCGCTAGGAATCAGTATATATCTTGACCTCAGGCCAGATCTTCTTCCATGAAAACTGTCTAACATGTAAAGCCCAAGTTCTTCCTACTAATGTGATTTTTATTCTCCATTGTCCTAAGAGCCAGCAATCTTCTTTAATCTGGTATAGGCATACTGTGTGGAGCCACATTTAAACCAGGATGCTCCACTCCCTCCAGTACCTAAACTGGGATGTACAATTGACTTTTATATCATCAGTCAATTGCTCATAGGAAACTCCCTCTAGGCTATAGATGTGAGTTTAAGCAAGTGTGGCAGTTTGCAGAAGGCATAGGAATGTGGGACCTGTTCCGTTATTAAATTTTTTGATACCACAAACTTTATGGGTGGGTTCATTGAATAGCACATAGTTCATTATTGACAGCATGAACCAAATGGAACCCCGTAGTCAGTTTCCTCCAGAGCTAATATCAAGGCAAAACTTTTTTAACAAAAAGTTACTGAAGGGGGCATAGACTTTGTCCAAACTTGAGGATCCTTCTTTGAGTATCTCCTACCTGGAGTTAGCAAGTCCATTCAGTACCTCAGTCAGCTACAAAAAATTCAAGCACGATAAAAGATTCTGGGTCATAATGACCAGTTGACAATTACTTGCACTGAAACCCTGAACCAGGTGCTCAGCTTTCTTTTATTATGGACCCCAATTAAAGATGGATAAATTTCGGATCATCTTGTTAATGGTCAGAGTAAGACATACAAATATGCTGCATCCAAAATTTAGATAACTGTTTTTGAAAGGAGTATCTTGGAATGCCATAGATCCTCAAGCTCCCAGGGCATTTAGAGTCATATCAGAATTTTTATTTTTATTTTTATAGAATTTTACACATATGACTTATAAGAGCAACCAGGAGCATTTCCACGTTCTGATCTTTGTGTGCTATCAGCATGATGTTTTGTGGGTGTTGGATCAAAGTGATGTACCACGTGGATCAAAGAGGTGACATTCCCACAAACTGGACTGTAGCCTGGACTGAAAAGCTGATGTATTCCTGAGGCATAACAATAAAGATTTATTGGTGTTTATGCCAATGAAGGCAAATTTCTGGTAATACCTATAAACCAAAATGGATAAAAAATGTTTTGGCAAGATTCATAACCGCACACTTAGTGCTAGGAGATACATTAATTTATTCTGGTAAGGAGAAAAGAAATCGCAATAGCAGCCACAACTGGAGCCTCAGCAGATTTTGTTTTCAATAATCCACTGTCATTCCCCATGACTCATGGGAGAGCAAAAGCCAAACCAGCCTATTAAATTAATCACCGAATCTTTACTTTCAGGAAGCAACCTCCTGTAGTGCTCCTGTCCATTCTCTGTTTTGGCAGGGAAAGAGAGTGACCTCCACTGGGCCCCTCCCAAAATGATAGCCTTTTTTTAAATAGGTGTGAGTAAGAAACTAAAATATCCTAAATTATCTAAATTATCTAAATTCCTAAAATATCCATTCCAACAATTCCCTCAGCATCTGAGAAAATGATCCCAAGATATTTTTGGGAATCCCACACAGTACCATGAAAAAAATTCAGGTTAGAACTTCACTTATCACCTGGGCTCCATAATGATTCCAAACCCTAACCAACTAACTATAATGGAATTACAGGTCTCCAGGAATCAGTGATAAATTTGAGCCAATATCCAATATTTGAGCTTAGGTATTTCCCTTTCCTCAATGCACAAGTATTCAGGTTAACAACGGCCAGCCCCATTAGGGAAGATAAGGCAGAAGGTTACAGCAGGATCTTTCCTCATAGGTCCTAGCATCCCCTTCCTTGGGTGATGCTGGGTCTGTGAACCCAAAAGTCTCTAGCACACTGGTTCCAGTGAGGCCTCTGTTCACCAGACCTAGAATAGCTTTGGTTAAATAAATCAAGACACACCTTAATTGGCTGTCTTTCTATTTCATTCCTGGGGACGCCATGATTAATTAACCATAGCCAGAGATTTTTGCTACTGAAGCCATTCCCTGATCCCCGAGTGTAGCATCTGGCTATTAAAACAATACCCACTTTGCTTCAGACTGTTAACAGTCATCACCTGGGCCAGGCCTCAGCTGGCTCCTCACTGAGATCCACTGAGATCAGGAATACCATTTTTATTGCAGCTCTTTCCACAAGCATTCCCAGCACAGAAAAAAATAAAAATAAAAAATAAAGCCAGCAAAGCACTTTTAAATATTTGGGTATTTCCTTTTTTGCTCTGTTTTATTGGCAGGGGAAAGGAATCTTCATGGCCCTGGCAGAATATAGGAATGAGACACATGATCCATTTAATCTACTTTCTTACCTCACAAAATCTTTAAACTCTTTCCTCTATGTTGTGCCAAGGACTTTCTAGCCTTTCTTTTACCAAAAGCAACCAACAGTGAGTTCCTGTTTGCTGTGCCAAACCCACAAAAACTGCTAAAACTTTTTGAGCTACCACACTGAACGCAGTATGTTTTATGAATAAACCCATCATAATGAATACAGTTCATTTGTGTTCAGAAAAAAAAAAAAAATCTTAGCTTTCCAACACTGGTTACACATTAAAATAATATGAGGAGTCTTTTAAAAATATGATGGTTATTATACCCTCCACTCCCAGACACTTAAAGCAGAATCTCTGGGTTTAGACCAAGCATCTGCATTTTCTCAAAACTGCCCAAGTGACTGCCATCCACAATGAAGTTTGAGGACCACTGCTGCGGAAGTTCTCATTCACTCCCAAGGTTTCTATCACCACCTTTATGCTAATGAGGTACATTTATAAATTCTTCTAAGATCTGTCTTCTAAGCTTCAGCCCCCCAAACTATATTTCTCTCTTTGCCTCTCCCCCTCACCAAGTTTCCTAAGAATCTGAAGGCTTATACAATGTAAAGGAGATTATCAAATATTTTTGTTTACTATGTGCCAGGAACTGTGCAAAGATCAAAGTAAACATATTAACCCTGGGCTCTGCTTTCTTTGTGTAGACATTTGATTGGCTACTGTGGGGTTTCTTTGTCTTTTTTTTTTTTTAAGGTTTTATTTATTTATTTGAGAGAGAAAGAGAGAAAGAGTGAGGGTCAAGGCAAAGGGAGAAGCAGACTACCCGCTAAGGAGAAAGCCTTAGGCAGAACTCGATCCCAGGACTCTGGGATCATGACCTGAGCTGAAGGCAGATGCTTTACCAACTGAGCCACCCAGGAGCCCCAGGGTTAAGAACCCTAACATT
This sequence comes from Halichoerus grypus, assembly GCF_964656455.1. Taxonomy (NCBI): domain Eukaryota; kingdom Metazoa; phylum Chordata; class Mammalia; order Carnivora; family Phocidae; genus Halichoerus; species Halichoerus grypus. Next base: position 61,660,763 of record NC_135721.1, read on the forward strand.
TTGGGATGGATCATTCTTTGATGAGGATAGCTGTCTTGTGCTTTGTAGGGGGTTGAGGAGAATTCTTAGCCTCTACACACCAGATTCCAGTATCATCCTACTCCTTCCCCTCTAGATATTGCCAAATGTCACCTGGGGGTCAAAATTGCCCTTAGTTGGGAACCACTGGTCTATGGTCATCTTCACATTAAAGGTTTCACAAGAACTTGCATTTTAACATTTTATATACTGAGTAATAATTTTCTCTTCATTGCTCCTAGTCTTGGATGTTTGTACCATTATCAAGACCTCATTAATCCAGAGACCTAGTATTCAAAATTCAGAGTTTCATATTGCTCTTAAATGTTATGATTCCTAAGTCTCTTTTTCACTTGAACAGTTCTTTCCCCTCCTGCCAAGCCCCCCCCTCCCTTTTTTTTCCCCATGCTACTGGCTAAGGAAATTGGTTCAGTTGTTCTATGGTATACTTAACATTCTGGATTTGCCTGATTGTTCTATCTTGACTTCATTTAGCTTGTTCGTCCATCCCTGTTTTACCAGTAAACTAGAAGTTACATTCTAAAGCTTGATTAGATTCATATCAAACATTTTTGGTGCTGTAATTCATATCATAATGTATCAGTTGGCACATAATTAAGGCTGTCCAGCTTCTGGCTAAAGAGTTATCAGGTGGTGATAGCCCTGACTCCGCCATTACGAAGTTGATAATTTTGCCTCATGTGATTATCCATTTCACCATAACTTTTCACATAATGGTTTAAGCACCTATTGATGCTTATTGCCTAAGTCAACTATTTATTTAGGAGTTATAAATGGTCATTTTCTGGAGATCCATTTTTGATACAATTTGAGACAGCAATTACATACCTAAAGTGGATATGTCTTGTGGCAGTTAAGTATGCCTAGTCTGAGGGTTGGTGTGAGAAAGATAAATTTAGAAGTCATCAGTACATGGCCGACATTTACTATTCATAGGCTGGATGAGATCTTTGAAGGGAGAGAGTAGATGGAGAAGAGGGTCCAGTAGTGAGCAATCAGGCACCCCAACTGTTATAACTGGATGAAGAGGAGGAACCAAAAGAGGGCTGAGAGGCAGGATCTTCCGCACTAATGTCATTTCTCATGGCTTTTTCCTCAGTATCTTCTCTGGACTGTGGTAATCATCTACTTGATCTTACTGCCTCTAGTTTTGCCTCTTCTAATTCATGCTCCGCAGGGCTTTCAGAGAAATTATTCTAAAAGTCAAATCTATCAGCTTTATTAGTTTCCAGATTAAAACCCTCTAAAAGTTCTGCATTGCCTTTAGGATAAGGCCCAAATGGCTACTTTCACCATATGAGACTCCTGACGTGTATCTTTCCTGCTTGCTTAGATCACCTCTTGCCATTCCCCATCCTTTACCTGTAAGCACTACTAGGCAGTTTCTTGAAACATTGTAAACTGTTAATGTTTCTGTAACTTTTATTCGACTTCTTTGTGGGAGAATTTGTTTCATTTGTTTCACCTACTTCATGTTTTAGAACTAAGCTAAAGGCAACTATGAAACCTTTCCTGACCTCAGCAAGGTGGAACTGACCACCATTATTTTGTGTGGTGTGTGTGTGTCTCAAATTGTGACCTTAATGCACTGCTCTACAAACCGAGTACAAATATGATCATTTATTCCTTCCAGTGGATTACCTAGAGTATACCTTAAATGACACACTAGGAAAAAAAAAAAAAAGCACTTCCCTCTTTGTTCCCTCCCTCAGATTTTCCACAGTTCTAGAGGCTTACACAGTCTAAAAAGGGGCAATCAGGAAGATATGCTGTGATAGTCCTTACAGCTGTTAAAAAAATATCCTGGTTCTCCTCCTAAACATATAGTGAATACATACTTTTCTGCTCCCTTGAAGAAAGAAGTAGCCATGTTTTTTGCTTGGACAATGAAATGTAAGTAGAAATGACACGTTTCCCTCCTTGCAGAAGCCTTAAAGGCCCAGTATTTGATTTGTTCTTTCCTTCCCTCTGTTGTAGTGGTTGGGGAAGCATATGTTGAAATGGAGTCTTAATCAGTCTTGGTCCCTGTGTGATAAGCATTTCAATCTGTGTTAGAATGTAGCATGAACAAGAAATAAGCTTTTCTGTGTATTCAGCCCCTGAGATTTTGGAATTGTTAGCACCGAACAATGTAGCCAATGTAGGCTGATATATACACTAAGCAGGAAGAATATAAAGTCTGATGATTCTAGTAAGTAAAGCTGGTAACCAAGCCTGGCTGCTGAAGTCTTGCTGCATATCTCTATGAAGGAGAGATTCTAAACCTTGGCATGTTTGACATTTTGGTCTGGAAAAATCTTTGTTGGAGGAGGCCGTCCTATGTACTGTAGGATGTTTAGTAACAGTCCCGACTTCTAACTACTAAATGCCAGTAGTACCCCCCACCCAAGTTGTGACAACTAAAATGTCTCCAAGTATTGCCAAATACCCCCTGGGGGTCAACATTGACCCTAATGGAAAACCACTGCTTTAGGCAATACACCTCTGCTTTTGATGCGCCCCTCTACTCAAGCTGCTATAGATCTTTGAGAGAGAAATGTCACTCTGTCAGAACTTAGTTCTGCTGGTGTGTCTTTGATGGGTTCCCAGAGTCACAGTTTTTATGTCTTGGCTCTTCCAAGGCCACGGGGCTCAAAATACCTCCCTGTGGCAATTCCAGAAGCACAGTTGGTTCAGAGTCTGCTTCTTGTGATCCTAGATCTACTATCCTTGGACATCAATACCATCAAAAACAGAGTAGCTATCACTTTGTGACCCTGAAAAAATATCTAATTTACATATACCCTTTCCAGGACAATAGATGTACCAAACCAAAAAGGCTCAGCTAACCTGATGAGACAAGAAAAGGTAAGAGCAAATTAACATACAATCAAATGTTACTGAAATTCAGTATGAATTTGTTATTAGTCTATAGTGCCAGATATTCTTAAAGGTATTCAGTTTTATTATACTCCTAAGTGAAAGGAGGCTAATGAAGGGTTTCAAACAGAAGTTCAGCAAAAAACAAAAAACAAAAAACCAAACCAAAACAAAACAAAAAACTGTGATAAATAGATAAAATGTTTATCCCATGGTAGTTGTTTCAGATTTGTTGAATGTGTTTAAATGTGGATTCTTACTCTGCATACTATCACCTGGGCTTTATCATATAAATAAATGGAAAAATTATAGTGGAATAATAATAAGTAGAGTAATAGTGAAACCTCACGGCAGTGGTCTTTACACATTTTCACTCACATATCCCCCAGATTAAATTTCTAATTACATATATTTCTCTTGACATCTAAAATTGTTTATTATAAGTTTAAATAGACCCAAAGGATATAATTTTGGCATATTGTAAATATTTTTTATAATAAAGCTGTTATTTCACTCTTTTAAATGTTCAAATGGAATCTAAATACCAGAGCAACTTGGTACCTACCCTATTAGAGTCATGCATGCTATATGCTAGTATAACAAATGAAACCCCCAATTTCAGTGCCTTAATATAATAAAGTTTATTTTTCCCTCACACATGTCAATTGGAAGACATTTCAGACACAGCTTCTTTCCACCTCATGCCTCTACCATTCCTAAGGGCTTTAGAATACTTTGATTCAAGTCAGTGAACAAGGAAAGAGAATGTTGAATCAGGCATAGAAAAGTTTTATGAGCCACCCACTTTCCATTGGCTACAATTCAGTCACCTGGTCGCATCAACCTGCAAGAGAGGAGAGAAATGTAATTTAGTTTTAGGCCCAGGAGACAGAGGAAATGGGTTAGATGAGCACATAACTGTCTCCACTATAGTTTAGTCTTCTGATCACCAAATACCCTTCCTCTTCTCACACATAAAACATACTCCCCCACCCCATTCCCAAATTAGACAACCCAACATTTCATCTGTCACTGCATTCAGTTCAAACTCCAGGATTTCCCAGTGGTAACATCCTTTCTGTTAGAATCTGGATTTTGTGTCTTCTGGTCACTGCCACCACCTCCCCACCACACACAAACATACAGGTGCAAAATACAGTGGTGGACCAGGGACTGGATAAATACAATGACCTTACCCATTTGGAAAGAATAGTAGAAGATACAAAGCAGTTACTTGTCAGTAGAGGTTAGGAAATTCTGCAGGCTAGGGACTATAAGGAGCCCCTTTGCCCTAGCAGCAGAAAATATTTCTTGATTCAGTTTTCATTCTGCTCATTGGGAAGTCCTTTACAGTACATAAAGTTGCATTTGAGTCAAATTAGGTTTGTTGAAACTCAACTAAATAAAGCATAGGCCAAGACTATTCCTGGGAACAGATTGCCTCTGAGGCTTTACCTTTGTTGAATGAAAGTGTTTATCCAACAAGTCTATTCAATTTTCTTCTGAATTTAAATTTGTCTTTTAGAGTCTCTGGACAATTGAGGAAGAGGACATAATTTAGGTTGTGACTTCTACCAAACCATGCACTAAAGTTAGGTAAGATACTCTTTTTTAGAAAGTTGGATAAATTTTAAATATAGAAAATAACTTTTATACTATTATAATTTATATGAAACATGATAGTATAAAACTATAAATATATGTTATATTTATATTAATATATGAGTCTTGTGGATAAATACTGCTGCTCTGAAGAGTCGTAAAAATTTGTGTGATTTCAACTTTTATCTTTGTTGGTCAGGTTTTCATATGGAGTTCCAGCTATAGAACTTGGACCAGCCAATTTTGACATGTGACTTTTTGTTCCTTTGTGCCTTTTTCCTTTTACAACATCTTTTCCTTTGTACTTATTTTAGGCTATAAAGGAAAATGAGATTAAAATGAATCCTCTTCAGATGGACTATTTGAAGAATATAACTATTTTGTAAAGAGCAATTTTATATACTTAAGATTTTGAAGGATATTTTAAAAGTTCTGCTAATTTTTTATAAACTTAAAATGTTTTTGTCATTTTGAAATGACTATAGGTGTATATGAAATTGCTTTGAATTTTGAACTGTTGATACATAATAATTTCTGAATGGTAAGTACCTACAGAAGGGAGGTTATGTACATGTGAATTTGTAAGGTGTTTAGTTCATAATTTGAACATGAACATCCAAAGGATGAATCCTTTTGATTCATCAAACAAAATAATAAAACCTTATGTAAAGATGTTTCCTTCAATTCTTTATTGCTCTTCACTCTGTACTGAACATGAACTTCATCTCCTGCTGCAATAATTGGTTCTGTAACTTTCTTCCATCATTTCCTGAAAGCATTTATTGTCCAACCAAAAGTGAAAAAGACTAAATTATCTTCTTGTTACAATTGTTGACAAAATTGTAAAAGCATCCAATGTCAATATTCCACCTCAGATTTCACAAACACATTCTCATTAAGTGGAATGACAATGTGAATGAAATTTTCAAAGTTAATTTTTTTCACATTTGTTATTCAGATAATCCATATTTAACTGTAATTATTGTTTTTGAGCCCATTCATTTCTTACAAATACATTTCTAGAATTGCAAAGGACCCTATAGATCATAACGTGATTTATACAAAGTCAAGCATTTGAGGTTTCTTGACTCTCTTTTCATTATACTGTGCTTCCTCTAACTCAATAGATGATCTTAAGTTGGACAGCATTTACATTTATAAAAATCTTTGCTAATGTATTCTTTTAAAAAATTCATGGTACTGTTCAGTAATTTGCTTTACATGGAAAAATGAAAGATCTTTTATCTTTAAAATATCAACAAAGTATGTAAGTTCCTTCTCTTGACATTGTTTTGCTCTTTTCACATACTGAAATTTCATATATACTTTTTATGTACCAATATTGCATGTTCACATATGTCATTTTAATGGCTTTTAGACATTCTATCCTGTTATATAACTTGACCATTTCTAACTTATTGAACATTAAGTTGTCTCCTATTTAAACATTTTTGTATTATCTTCTCGGGATATACTCTCGTAAGTGGTATTTGTTCAAAAGAAAATAATTTTTATGTTTTCTGTTGTACACAAGTAGATTGCTTTTTAGGAACATTTTGTGAATTATGCATAATAATCGGCAATGTATGGTTATATCTGTTTCCCCATAGACCTGCTAACATTAACTTTAAACAGGTAAGATATTAAAGAATAAGAATGGTACTACTTAAAATGTTTTTGTTATTTTGAAATGATTATGTATGTATAAAATTACTTCTAAACTTCTGAATTTTAGAGTGAATTTTATTTTTTTTATTTTTTAAAGGTTTATTTATTTGAGAGAGAAAGAGAGGGCGTGGGAGAAGGTACAGAAGGGGAGGGAGGGAGAGAATCCTTAAGCAGACTCCCCAGTGAGTGCGGAGCCCCACAGAGGGCTCCATCCCAGGACACTGAGATCATGACCCAAGCTGAAATCAAGAGTCGGATGCTTAACTGACTGAGCCACCCAGTCGCCCCTAGAGTAAATTTTAATTTATTTTTGTTAATTTAGTTATTTCTCAAAATTTTATAAAATCAGCTACTTCCACTTTATGGATAATTCATTTTTCTTAACTTGCTCTCTTTTACTAAATAGAAACGAAATTGCTATTTTACCAAATCCTATCCCCATCAACAAAGGATTCTTTAAAGGAATGTCACAAACCACAACCATATCTTATTTATCTTTCATAGCTGAAGGACATTTTCAGATGAAAATATACTTGTAATTTCATGGCTTCCTTATTCTATTTGTAGGATATTTTATTACTATGTAGATTACACTAAGTCTCCAAAATGTAAAATTGGTTCTTCATTGCTTTTTATAATGTTACTTATTCATCTGATTTCTAACCCTTAATATTTTTTTAGATGATGTTCACTTCAGTTAGTCAACAAAATAGAAATTAATTTTAGTACTCTTTGAAGGAAAAATCATCTTGAAAAAAGGAAAATACACTACCATATCTTTAGAAGTACACATACACGAAAATTTGTCATATAAAGTATGCATTTCATTAATAATGCAATACCAATAAACTTAAAATCTTTTTTGTTTTTCTTGGGGAGGGGCAGGTGGAGTTTGCAATGTTGCAGAAGTGAAAGCAGCCCATCTCAACCATTCTCTCCTTTATTCTTACTAACAGAATTCTAAGCAATATATTTAGCTGTAAAACTGTGTTTCCCAGACCCTTTGCATATAGGATGGCCAATGTGACATAAGACTTGCTCAAAAGGACCTCTGGGAAAGCTATTATTGTTCTTGCATCTATTCAAATGGTTAGGACTTCAGTAGTGGTCTTGAGACCATCATGGAACAGCCAAGAGAATTTCAGCTCTCTAATATCAGACCCAAATTGGGACTAATCTTTCAGGTTTTTTTTTTTTTTAAAGTTTCTCTTGTTATAATTAAAATGATCTCTGTATTAAGAAGGTCTCTTAAATGATGATTTGACACTAATAAACTCTGTTTATTCATGTACTAATATCTTCTAAACTTTTACAATGTGGCTAGGTAACTCTTAGCTCGGAACTGTAAAACCTGTGACAATTATTCATTTGACTAGTACAGTGACTTTCAACTAGCTGCACAACAGAATTAGGTGAAAATATAACTTCACTAAGTTTAGGGTAATGGGTTTTCAATGTTTGCGTCAGAATCCCTGCTTAAAACACAGAGGTGTTAAACATACGCTTGTTAAAACATAGATTGCTGAGCTTGTCTCCTAGAACTAAGAGATTCAGCTGGTCTCGGATGACATGGTTTCAGGTGATGCTGATGATGTTGGTCCAAGGACCACACTTTGAGAACCACTAGTCAGGGATCTAGCCTGGGCATCTATGTAAATAGTTTAACATGAGTGTGATGGTTGAACACAGTATCATCCTTAAGGAATGAGTTGCATAATTGAGTGTGTGTAGGTCATATCCCTGAGGAGATTCTCAAACTTCAGTGTGCATCACCATCACCTGGAGGGCTTGTTAAAACACAGATGGTTAGGCCTCACTCCCAGGGTTTGGGATTCCCTACATCTGAGATAGAAGAGTGAAAATTTGCATTTCTACGAAGTTCCCAGGTGTTACTGATGCCACTGGTTCTAGGATCACATTTTAAGAACCACTGCTTTAGTGTAATTTTTATCTAACCACTGCTGTCGTATCCTTGCTTTCCCCTAAGTATCCAGAATACTGTAACAATTGTTGTGCAACTTTAATCTTCAAGAAGTCAAATTCCATTTTGAGGGCAATAAAGATGGGAGTACATCTTATTATTTTTACATAGTCTTGGCATATTACAATGATGTTTTACAAATACTAGGGCTCAAAATTGTAATGCATTTGAATACTGATTGGGATATCAAATGATTTTGTGGTAAATAGTAATGTTACTTAATCAACCCTTAGTAAAAGGAAATGGATAATTACCATTCCTGAGTTCAAAAAATGTATAGAAAGGGTTGTCAAAAATTAACTTTGGCTCATCACGTTAATCGGCAATCTTCCCTCATGTTTTGCCTTTAGATATCTGTGAGTGCAGTGCACCAAAACTGAGTATAGTGTTGACTTGAGTCTGAAGATATATGTGTGCATATATATGTATACACACACACACATTTGTGCATCTCTCAAATACAATAGTATCTGACTAAACTTGGTAAACCATAGGATTATGTTGCATATATTGAATGGATTACAGTATATTATATAATAATATATTCTGTATAATATACAGAATAATGTATTATTCTGTATGCTGAGGCATACAGGAGATCCTGTAGAATAGGCCAATAGGAGGAGACAGACTGATTACAGTGAAGAAGGGGAGATGAGGCAGGGTCAGGGTAAAAGAGATACTACAACACCCAGACTCTACAAACCATCTTATGCTGGAAGAAATGCAATCTCAAACTTGCAGCAGTCCCATTTTATGCGGGAAGAAATGCAACTGCACAAAAATTGTAGCAGCCTTTCAATAAAATCAAACAAAATTACCAAAAGGGTTCTTGGGACAATCAAGGCTGGAATGATCTTGTTCAGGTAGCTCTATGAACCTGAGAACAATCTTCCCTCCAACGCTGCCTCCTGCCGAGCCACATCTACTCTGGCTGGGCCTGAGTCCAGGTGCCGGATTAGCACCAGACCTTAATTTCACTCCCCCGCGTCTTCGAGGCTTTTTCCCGCCAAAGGCCAAGTTTCCGCCCCTCGGAGGCCCGGGCGCAGGCGGGACTGCGCATGTGCGGGGCCTGGCCTGCGGATAAACCCCCTGCGCTCCACAGACGGCGAACCATGGCGGAGATGGAAGTGAGCCTGTTGCGCCAGTGCCCGCTGCTTCTGCCTCAGAACCGGGCGAAAACCGTGTACGAAGGATTCATTTCGGCTCAGGTACCCGCCCGCTTGTTGCTCGATTGCTAGGAGGGCCTCCCTCTCGCGGCGCAACTCCGCCCCTGGAAGTCAGTTACGGGAGCGGTTAGGGGCCCTTAACCGTGTGGGCATTGAGAGGGGAGGCGCGTAACGGCTCCTCGGAGACTAGAGGTTTGAGGACTTAGACGGTTGCGGTTGTTCGCAACCCGTCACTCGCTACCGCGCGCGAGCCTGGGCCAGGGTCGCAGCCAGGGACTCAGCGAGAGGAGCCCAGCGCGGGACGGGAGCGGGGGGCGGGGCGGAGGGCCACGCCCCCTCGCGCCCGCTTCCTAGTTTGACTTCCCTTTTGCTTCAGCGTCTGTCCCAACTTTAACTGTTTTTTTGTTTGTTTGTTTTGCAAATTTTTACCTTGTTTCTAACATCCCTCCTCCCCAAAGCCCTACGAAGATTGGTGGCCGGCCGTTCACCAGGGAATCCGTGCAAATTATATTCGTTTTTCCTGTAAAAATATATTTTGGAGGAAAACCTCTTTTTGGCTCTCAATTAAGTCGTGTGTACCTGAGCACATCCAGTAGCGATATTTTGTACGGAATCTTGACAGCACAATTAATTACCTTTCCTGAGTCCAGGCGGCTTCTCTGGTGGAGTTTATTACACATAGTAACACACGTGTACCGGTTTGAAGTTTACAAAGCGCTTTCCAAGCACGTTATCTCACTAATCCTCCGCCCTTTGAGGCAGAATTAAAAGAAATCGTTCTCAGTCTTCATAGTTAAGTAAATCAGGGCGTGGGAAATTGGCCAGGTTGAGTTACTTGTCCATGATCGCCAGAGTCCCTGAAAGCGAGGCTATCAGATTTCACTCCTGCGTTTTGCTCCTCTGTCTACATTGCACCAAGATACCTTAGGTTAGAATTTTGAGTATAGATTTTTGCTCCCAGACCTTTATACTCAACATCGTGCCACCTCCCTCACCAGCACAATTCATTCTTTCTTTCTTTCTTTTTTTTTTTGGTCTTTTAAAATGAACAGATTCTGCTTGAGGAAAAACTAGTGAAACTACACTCAAATTAACCACTTGCAACTTTGATACGGGTCGTGAATAGGTTAGATTACCAGCAGTACCTTTTTAGCTATAAAATGTAACACGTGGCTGACTAACCTGAGGATTTGATTGCTACGTGAAGTACGGAGAAATTTCGGAAGAGGAAAGAAACAAAGTGGTCATTTTTAAACAACTTGACATTGAAACAGAACTGTATTTTCTGGAAATATATGTATGAATCTTTAATAGACATGCACATTTTCAATTATTTGAACTCAGTTATATGGAAACACAAATTATGCAATTTTGTCATAATTTAAAATTTAGTAATTAACCAGATAATTTGAAAAAATATGGTGATGAGTAAAAATTTCTATTCCCAGAATTATTTTTATTTTCTAAAAGGAAAATGAATAATTGCATTGCTCCACCTCACCTTGATTAACACTCACTCCATTCAGCAGTCCTCATCAAAACATTGTCAGCATTAAAAGAGTGGGATGGAGGTAAAATTTAACTCTTAATTATAGTGATTAAGAGAATGGTTTCAACTTTCAGAAATATTTAAGTGTTTGAGTATTGGATATTTGAAAACTTGATACTTAATTTAACTTTGAAGAGAAGCCTGTTTCATGCCTTTTTTTTTTTTTTTAAGTATAACTGACATGCAACATTAGTTTCGGGTGTACAACATGATTTATGTATGTATATATCGTGAAAGGATCACAGTAAGTCTAGTTGTTCATTGAATTCACCATATGTAGTTATAGAATTTTTCTTATGATGAGAACTTTTTTTTTTTTAAGATTTATTTGAGAGTGAGCACGTGGGTGCGTGTGCAGAAGTGCAGGGAGGAGTGGAGAGGAGAGAATGAATCCTCAAGCAGACTTCCTGCTGAGTGCCAAGCGGGACTAGAGCCTGATCCCAGGGCCCTGAGATCCTGACCTGAACCAAAATCTAGCGTACGCCGCCTAATTGACTGAGCCACCCAGGCACCCTTCTTAGGATGAGAATTTTTAAGATAAGTCTCTTAGCAGCTTTCAGATTTGCATTACAGTATTAACTATAGTTGACATGTGCTACTTTACGTCCCTATAATTTATTTTATGACTGGGAGTTTGTGCCTACAAAAGCACAAACTTTACCTGTTTCACCCGCTACTCCATCAGCACACTACTTTTTGAGGATAGGGGCCATATCCTAGGAATTACCATATGTTTTGAAGTTTACTCAAAATCTATAGTAATCTCTCAAAAATACTGAAAGAAGGGGCACCTGGGTGGCTCAGTCGTTAAGCGTCTGTCTTTGGCCCATGTCATGATCCCGGCGTCCTGGGATTGAGCCCTGCATCAGGCTCCCTGCTCCTTGGAAAGCATTTCCCCCTCTCGCACTCCCCCTGCTTGTGTTCCCTCTCTCGCTGTCAAATAAAATCTTAAAAAATATTGAGTGAATTATCAAATTTACTTGCTAAATGAAACTTTTACCCATCCCTCAGAATATTAAGTGTAGAACTAATCAGAATGCACTGTGAATAAGGAAAGGTTATAGAGGGTACATATGGATTTATTCATTTTTCTTTAAATTCATTGTGACCATTACAGAAAGTAGAGGCTAAATCTCATTATTATTTGTGGAGTAAAGGTAATCCACTTTTTCTTTCCCGAATTGGAAGTATCAGTCTTGAATTATCTAGTTGAAAACATGATTCATTTTCAGATAGTGTTTAGAAAAATTAAAGAGCTATTAAGTTACATTTTTATCAGGAGCCATGTTATACCTAATTTTAGGCATTTTAAGTAAAGTACTTTGTCTTATATGTGTCTGTCTGCTAAAGCCTCTTAGAAAACGTGTAAATATCAGAATTGAGATTAGATGAAATGTTCTTGTGACCCTTGCTGTAGCTACAATTCTGATTTCTTAACCTAAGCACATTATTTAACGTTGTTTTGTTTGATGGAACTGATTTTCTTTAAAAATGTTTGTCTTGTATATAATTTCAAACTTACAGAAAATAACAAATATGTATGAAGATTACCCAGATTCACCATTTTACATTTGCCCCATTTGATTTTATTCTGTGTGTATATATGTAGGTGAGTATATATACATTATTTTTCTGAACAGTTTTGAGATTAGGTTGCAGGCATAGTGCCTCTTCTTAAATACTCCAGCATATATGTCATGAGAACAAGGACACACTCCTTTATATCCACAGTACAGTTATCTAAATCAGGAAATTTAATCATGATATAATGCCATTATCTGGAGGCCAATTTCAAATTTTGTTAATGTTGCCATTAACAGTTGTACCCCTTTCCAGGCTCCTGTCATCTGATGTAAGATAAGATACCACATTGCATTTAGTTGTAAGGTATCACATTGCATTTAGTTGTCCTAGCTCTTTAATATGGAATAGTTCCTTAGGCTCTTTGCTTTTTATGAACTTGACATTTTTTAAGAATGTGGTTTGGATGTTAAGAAGAATGTCCTTCAGTTTCGGTTTGACTGATACTTCCTCATCATTAAATTCAGGTTATATAATTTCGGCAGAGTTGACACAGAAAGAATGTTGTGCCCTTTATAGGGCACATGAAGTCAGTGGTTCTCATTGATGATGTTACCTCTCATCACCTCTTTAAGATGGCGTGTGCCAGATTTTCCTTTTGTAATTCATAGGTACTTTGAGAGAGCTACTCTGAGGCATCAAACTTTCAGGTACACACACCAGTTTTAGCATCTTGATTGAGCCACTTAGTACTGTGGTGTTGCCAAATGATGATTTTTCTAACTCCATTATTTCTTCTTTATTTACTGTCATTTTATTATAAGGATTAACCTTCTCTTTTTCCCCACTTATTTGTATCAGAAGGGACTCGTAGGTTTTAAAAATAATTTAATGGATTGTAATCATTACTTATTTATTTTGATGCTTAAATTATCCCAGATTTGGTTGTGAGAGCACATTTTTTTTGATACAAGTTTTTAAGGCTCTGCATTTTCCCCTTACCACTTTTTTTGAAGTACGCTGTATATGCTGACATGTAGTGTTTTATCAATCATTTTTTAATACTTACATAATTTTACTTTGTAGATCCCTTGCACCCAGGAGTTAATAGAAGATTTAAAAATTTTTCTCAAGAAAATCTTTTTTTTAAGATTTTATTTATTCATTAGAGAGAGAGACAGACAGAGCACAAGCAGGGGGAGAGGCAGAGGGAGAGGGAGAAGCAGACTCCCCACTGAGCTGGGAGCCTGACATAGGGCTCGATCCCAGAGCCTGGAGTTCATGACCTGAGCCGAAGGCAGACGCTTAACCATCTGTGCCACCCAGGTACCCCATGAAAGTATTTTTTTGATTATTAATTTTGTTATTTCTAGTTTTGTGATTAGATAATATTGTTTCTAAAAATTATAGTCTGTGAAACTTATTGATTCTTTGTGTGTGTGTGAGTGAGAGAGAGAGAGAGAGAATGATCCCTGTGATTTAAAGAAGATATTTTCTCAATTTGGTTTCTCAATTCCTTTTCTTTTGAGTGAGCTTGGCAGTTTGTTTCCTTCAAGGAATTGTTCATCTAGATTTTTGAATTTATTGGCTTAAATGTTACTTCATAATATTCCCTTATCCTTTTAATGAATGTATTTAGGATCTGTAATGATGTTCCCTGTATTAGTTATCTTTTGCTGCATAACTACCTATTCCAAATCTTCGTGGCTTAGAACAACAAACATTTATTATCTCACCTTTGCTATGGATCAGGAGTTTGAAAACTACTTAGGTGGATGGTTCTGGATCAGTGTTTCTCATGATCTTGTAATGAAGATGTTAGCCTATATGTCAGTTCTCTAAAGACTTGACTAGAGCAGAAAGAGTTGCTTCCAGAATAGCTCATTCACATGGCTATTGGCTGGAGCCCTCTGTTTTCTACTTCTCTTGACTTGGAGGCCTCAGTTCCTTACTACATAGACCTCCATAGCGTCCTCACAACATGGCAACTAGCTTCCCCTGAGTGATAGAACAGAGATAAAGCTGCACAATACCTTTGGAGAAAAGGTACTAGTCTCTGAAGTTACACGTATTTACTTCTGCTTTATTCTGCTTTTTATAGCAAGCCTCAAATCTAGTCCATATTCAAAAGGAGAGAAATGAGGCACCAACTCTTAAAGGTAGAAGTATCAAAGAAATTACGGACATATTTTATAGATACCTCTTGTCCCCATTCCTGATGGCGTTTTGTGTCTTTTTCCTGTTGCAACTGGATAGAGGCTTATACATTTTATTGATCTCTTCAGAGAACCTACTTTTGATTTTATTGATTTTTCTTATTTTTCTGTGTCTTTCTTTCCTTTGTGTGTGTGTGTGTGTGTGTGTGTGTATTTCTTTGTTTTCTGTTCTTAAGTTTCCTAGTTTCTTCAGGTGGAAGGTTAGCTCATTGATAATGAGAACTTGTTTTATAGTGCTGTAAATTTTTCTTCAGACACTACTTCGGCTGTATCACATATTTTGGTATGTTATATTTTCATTTTTTTTTTTTTTTTTCAGTTCAGAATACTTGTTAATTTCTTTTTTGACCCATGGGTTATTTAGAACAACAATATATCTTTCTAAATATTTTAGGATTTTCTGGATATCTTTTTGATACTGATTGATAATTTAGTTTCATATTGGTTATAACATAATTTGTATGATTTAAATTCTTTTAAATATATTGGGACTTACTTTATGGCATAGAATAGGGCCTATCTTGGTAAATGTTACATCTGTATTTGAAAAGAAAGTGCATTCTGCTGCTGTTGGGTGATTGTTCTACGTCAGGTCAGGTTGGGTCATAATGCTATTTGAGGTTTTTTTTTTTTTTTTTAACATCACAAATATTTTTTATTTGTCACCATTAAATGTCTGACTTTTAAACAGATTGTTGGACTGGTGGCTCATATCCATCAGGTCGTTCAACTTTAGCACCGGTCTCATCCCCAGTAGCTTTTCCAGGACTACTACCTTAACCATGAAGCTCCATGAGCTTTCCCAATTCAAACTTGGGCTTCTTCAGTGTTTTTACTTTTCTAACAAAGACATCATGGAGTGGATAAATAGACTGACAAGCCTTTTCTATATCTTTTCCGATGCTGTCTGGAATCAATTTATTGACCACTTCTTTCAAGTCATTTGTTTGCACCTCTCGGGTCATGATTTCCATCATCTTTTCCCAAATTTGACAGACCTGTTGGTGCTGAGCATAAGAGGTCTTCCGAATCTGATTATTACGTTTTTTAGTAAAACCAACACAAAATAGATGAAGCAAATAACCATCGGTAGTCTTGACATCAACATGAGCTTCAATCATGGTCTGCCATTTTTTTGACCATGGAGCACATTTTGTCACAGGTAAGATCCATGCCATGGAAATTAGTCAGGCAGTTTTTGCCCTGAACATCCTCAGTAATTAGCTTGAATTTTCTAAATGCAACTTCATCATTCTGCAGATCAGCAAGGCTCACTTCAAAAACACGACCCTTGAGGCCATCAGATGCGATTTTGGTTCCTTGAGTTCTTGTGATTAATGTTTTTCCAATATTTCTTATATTGAACATAGCTGGTGCTTTCACATCATACCAATCTTTCTTAGAAAATGTATCAACCACTTTCTTCTTGGCTCCCCTTTTTGCCGCCTTTTGTAAGGCGCTTGTTCTTGCCGACCGCCATGGCGCTGCTCAGGGAGCCAAAAGGCGCTATTTGAGTTTTTTATATGCTCACTGATTTTCTGTCTACTTGTTTTATTAGTGAAAGGAGGTATTGAAAATCTCCAACTATAATTATTGTTCAATTTCTACTTTCATTTCTGTCAGTTTTTGCTTCATATATTTTGAAGTTCTTTTATTAGGTACATAAACTTTTAGGATTGTTGAGCACTCTTCAACTGATTTTTTTTTTTTCCTTTTTAAATGACTGTGAGATGACCCTTTTTATCTCTGGTAATCTTTGTCCTAGAATCTCTATTTTCTGATATTAGTATAGTGATTCTAGCTTTTTTTTTTTTTTTTTTTGATTAGTGTTGGCATGGCTTAATCATTTTTCCATTCTTTATTTTATACCTATTTGTGTCTTTATATTTAAAGGGGATTTCTTCTGGACCTTGCTTTTTTATCTAACAATCACTGCTTTTTTCTTGGAGGTGTTTAGAACATTTACATTTAATGTGATGATTGATATTGTTGGGTTTAAAGCTCTTGCTGCTTGTTTTCTATTTGTCCTATTTGTTTGTTTCTTTTTTATCTTTTTCCTATTTTTCTGCATTTTCATTATACATTATGTAGTATAATTGCATTTTATCTCCTCTATCAGCTTATTAGCTATTCCCCCCTTAATTAGTTGCTTTAGGGTTCTTAACATACATCTTAAACTTGTCATGATTTACATAAGTAATAGTAGGATTATATTTTATATGCAATATTGGTTTATCAGCTATATCACTTTTGTCTCTTTTTTGGTGTTTTTTCTATGGTTTACAATATGCAACTCTAATTTACCACAATCTACGTTCAAGTATACTTATAGTATAAGAATCTTAAAATGTACCATTTCCCATCCCCTGGCTTTTGTGCTATTGTTGTCATATATTTTATTTCTATTTGTCTTGTAACCCTCCCAATACACTTTTATTTTCTTTTAAACAATTATCTTTATTAAGAGACTTTTATTTTTTAAGGACAGTTTTAGAGTGGGTTTATTTCTGGGTTTTCTATCCCTACATTACAGAGTTTAAGTATCATTTCATCACATGATATAAAGGGAGCAAACTATTAATATGATTTACCACTGTTGATGTTGACCTTAGCTAAAGTAGTGTTTGTCAGATTTCTCTACTGCAGAGTTAACTCTTCTCCCCTTTCCATACTTACTCTTTGGAAGGAAATCTCTATGAGTTGCTCCAACTTAAGGAGTGAGGGGTTATGCTCTCCCTCTTTTAAAGTAGAGTATCTAATTTATCTGGAATTCTTCTGTTAGGAAGGTTAATTTAACTCCCTTATTTATTTAAGTTTTTAAATTTAATTCCAATATGGATAATATACAATGTTTTATTAGTTTTAGGTGTACAATATAGTGATTCAGCAATTCTATACATTACTCAGTTCTCGTCATGATAAATGTACTCTTTAATCCCCATCACCTATTTCACCCATCCCTCCTCCCCCCACCACTTCCCCTCTGGTAACCATCATTTTGTTATCTGTAGTTAAGGGTTTGTTTCTTGGTTCATCTCCATTTTTTATCTTCTCTCATTTGTTTTGATTTCTTAAATTACACATATGAGTGAAATCACTGGTATTTGTCTTTCTTGACTGACTTAATTCACTTAGTATTGTACTCACTAGTTCCAGCCAGGTTGCTGCAAATGCCAAGATTTCATTCTTTTTTTATGGCTGGGTAATAATTCCATTGTATATATGTACATCTTTTTTATCCATTCATCAATGGACACTTGGGCTGCTTCTGAAATTTGGCTATTGTAAATAATGCTATAATAAACATAGGGGTGCATGTATCCCTTTGAATTAGTTTTTTTGTAATTTTTAGGTATATACCTAGTAGTGTGATTACTGGATCATAGGGTAGTTCTATTTTTAACTTTCTGAGGAACCTCCATAGTGTTTTCCAGAATGGGGTTGTACCAGTGTGCATTTCCACCCGCAGTGCAAGAGCGTTCCTTTTTCTCCACATCCTCGCCAAAACTCGTTGTTTCTTGTGTTGTTGATTATAGCCACTCTGACAGGTGTGAAGTGATAATCTCATTGTAGTTTTGGTTTGTATTTCCCTGATGATTAGTGATGTTGAGCATCTATCTTTTCATGTGTTTTAGTCATCTGTATGTCTTGGCGAAATGTCTGTTCATGTCTTCTGCCCATTTTTTAATTGGATTATTTGGGGTTTTTTTGGTGTGTGTTCAGTTGTGTAAGTTCTTTTTATGTTTTGGATACGAACCCTTTATTAGGTATGTCATTTGCAAATAACTATCTTCTCCCATTTAGTAGGTTGCCTTTTAGTTTTGTCGTTTGCTTCCTTAGCTGTGCACAGTCTTTATTTTGATGTAGTTCCAGTAGTTTATTTTTGCTTTTGTTTCCCTTGCCTCAGGAGACCTATTTAGAAAAATGTTGCTATGGGTGATGTCAGAGAAATTACTGCCTTTGTTCTCTTCTAGGATTTTAATGGTTTCATTTCACATTTAGGTCTTTAATCCATTTTGAGTTTATTTTTGTGTATGGTGTATGAAAGTGGTCCAGTTTTGTTCTTTTTGAATGTTAGCTGTCCAGTTTTCCCAATACCATTTGTTGAAGAGTTGGTCTTTTTTCCCATTGTATATTCTATATATAGACATTTTAACAATGTCTGTTTTTCCAGTCCTTGAGGATGGAATGTCTTTTCTTTCTTTCTTTTTTTTTTTGTCGTCTCATCTTCAGTTTCTTTCATTATTACATAGTTTTCAGAATATGGGTCTTTCACTTCTTTGGTTAGGTTTATTCCTTAACTCCCTCATTTATTAAATCAGTCATTTACATCAGTATGGACTCATAGATATTTATCTAATACTTTGGGTTGTAATCGAGTATCCAGATTGTCCAGTTTTGGCACAATTAACCTTTTAAAGACATTTTAGAAAATAAGAAAAGTCTTTCATATTTACCTGTATATTTACTGTTTCTGGTACTTTTTGTTGTATAGCCACATTGCTCTTTAGTTTCATTTACTTTCTTCCTCAAGTTATTCCTTTAACATTTCTGGTAGTGCATGTCTTGTACTGATAAATTTTTTCAGTGGTTTTATGTCTGACATATTGTTTGGCCTTTTGAAAGATACTTTTACTAGGTATAAAACTCTAGATTGCTTTTTCCCTCCTTTTAGTGCTTTACAGATGTTGCTTAATTCTCTTGGATTATTTCCTATGAGAAGTCTCTACTGTTTATTTTTGTTCCTCTGTAAGTGTTGTTTTTCTTTGACAGCTTTTAAGATTTTTCTTTTTATCATTGGTTTTTGTCAATTAGATTATGATGTACCTTGCTGTAATTTTTTTCATGATTTTCCTCCATAGGGTTTGTGGAGCATTTTGGATTTGTGAGTATATATTTTCATTTAATTTGGGAAAAACTTCAGCCATTATTTCTTCAAAAATTTTTTTGTTCCTTCTCCTTCCTTTGTTTTGGGGACTCAAAATACATGTATATTAGGCCATTTTAAAATTGTTCCATAATTCACTAATGGTTCTGTTCTTTTTCATTGTTTGAGTGTCTTTCTCTGTTTTATTTTGAATGTTCTGTGCCTTCAGGTACCCTAATATCTTCTTTTGCAAGACTTAACTGCTGTTAATACTGTATAGTATCTCAGATGTATTTTTCATCTTTTTGATTTGGGTCTGTCTTTATCTTTCCTGTTCTATTTAGCATACTCATGGTTTTCTCTACCTTCTTGAACGTATGTAGTTATCATTGTTGAAATTTTTTTAAGTAGTTCTATCATCTGCCATTTTTGTATTTCTCTTGATTTTTTTTTTTTTTCCTCTTCATTATGAATCTTATTTTCCTGTTTCTTTGCATGCCTGGCATATTTTGATTGGATGCCAGACACTGTGCATTCCAACTATTGTGTGCTAGATAATTTTATTCTCTTAAATATTCTTGATTTATTCTAAGCTGTAGTTAAATTATTTGGAAACAGTTTAAGCTTTTCATAGTTTGCTTCTAAGTTTTGTTAGGCAGAATCAAAACAGATTTTAGCCTAGATTAATTTAGCTCTACCACTTAGGCAGTATTCTTCAGAGTATTTTTTTTTTTTTTTAAAGATTTTATTCATTTATTTGACAGAGAGTGTGAACGCACAAGCAGGGGGAGCAGCAGAGGGAGAGAGAGAAACAGGCTCCTCACTGATCAGGGAGCCAGATGCGGGGCTCAATCCCAGAACCTTGGGATTATGACCCTAGCTGAAGGCAGATGCTTAACCGACTGAGCCACCTAGGCACTCTGAGTATTCTCTTTAATGATAACTTTTATAGTACAAGGTTTTCTATTCTTGCTGAGAGGAAACTTGACTACTCCCAGCCTTGTGTGAGCTTTGAGATTGTTTTGCCTGTTCCATTCTCATGCTTCTCGGCTTTGGGTGGTTTTCTCACATACATGCAGCAATCATACTTAGCTGATGACTCTTGCAGCAATACACTGATATTATCTAGGTTTATTCTCTGTATAGTTCTCTTTTCTTCATATATGGTCTTCCCTTTTTGATACTGTACATGTGAATTATACATGTCTTTGCCTCCCCAGCTTACCCTCTTTTCTCAAATCAGGGAGAATTGTCAGGCTCCATTTGGTTCTCCATCCTTGCTCTGAAGCCTGAAAATTCTCCAGGTAGTAAGACAGGATAATTATAAAGATTTTCTCATTTGTTTCCCTTCTTTCAGTAGTCTCTGTTTTTTGCTGCCTATTTGATGTCTGAACATCATTGTTTCATATATTTTGTCCAGTTTTTAGTTAATGTGGGAAGGTAAATTCTGCCACTGTTATTCCATCAGAGCTAGAAGCAGAAATCCTGTTTCTTAAAAGTTCTATTCTGTTGTTGTTTTTTAAAATCTTTTTTTTTTTTTTTAAGATTTTATTTATTTATTCATGAGAGACACAGAGAGAGAGAGGCAGAGGGAGAAGCAGGCTCCCAAGGAGCAGGGAGCCCGATGTGGGACTCGATCCCAGGACCCTGGGATCATGACCTGAGCCGAAGGCAGACGCTTAACCATCTGAGCCACCCAGGCGCCCCTGTTTTTTAAAATCTTGCTTTGAGAAGTGTGATGCTACTTTTATTCTATTTCCCATATATTATTTGGTCTCATAAGCTATGGACTTTAAAGTCTGCATGTTAAGATACATTTCAGAGTGGATCGTTAGGACTCATTTCTCATGTGTTCAGTTGTTCTTTTCATTATGTAAATTTCCAGAAAGTATTCTTAGATTATAATTTAAAATATTCTTCTATTTTATTTTCCATTTCAAGGTTTCCAATTTTTGTTTATTGGATTTTCTTTACCTGTTTTTACTTCAACTGCTTTTCTCTGATGGTTTTTTTTTTTTTCCTCATTTGGTAATTTTCTAGCTTTTTCTTTGCCCTTATGAAATTTAAAAAAATCTTTTATTGGGGGTGGCATCTGGCTGTCACAGTCTGTTAAGTGTCCAACTCTTGGTTTTGGCTCAGGTCATGATTTCAGGGTCATGGGATCAAGCCCTGCATTGGGTTCTGCACTTAGCACAGAATCTGCTTAGGACTTTCTCTCTCTCCTTCTGTCCCTCCCTCTCTCTCTCTAAAATAAATCTTAAAAAATTTTATTGGGGTAAAGTACACATGATATTTGCCACTTTTAACCATTTTATTTTAAATATTGTCTACCCCCAACTTGGGCTCGAACTCACAGCTCTGAGATCAAGAGGCACGTGCTCTACCACCTGAGCTATCCAGGCACTCTGCCTCTTTTGAAATTTTTATTTGACTCTATTCTTCGTTGAGCACTTATTTATTTTTCTATTCTAATATTCTTTTTTCTGAACTAAATTTTTTTTCCTTATAATTTCTGTTCATAGTTTTTTTAAATTTCTGAGTCTGGGTACAAATGCTTACTAATGATAATATAATTCAGTATTGTAATTTGTTTATGCCTTGTGTTTTTTTTTGTTTGCATGGGGCATCATCATCACTTGAAATGTTTTCTTTTATTCTGATTTTGACTCATAGTAGCTTGGCATTGATGAAAACAGTATCTTTGTGAATTTGGTTGTTGGCAGTAGTTTATAAAATTCCTAGTTTAAGAATACTTTCTTCTGTAGGTGAAGCAAAGTGCAGTTTATTTAATGGATAATTTTTTAAGTAGTGCTGAGGGAGGAGTTGAGTGTTTTTATTTTGCTATATAAGATCCTTAGTTTCCCACTCTTACTTTTTCCTCCTAACACCCAAAGGATTTCTTTACCTGCCTTTTTATCCGCTTCTACTTGTGTATTTCTTTTTCAAGGTGAGCTTCTTGAGCTTTGTGTTTATATTAAGCCCCCTCACTGTAGTCAGTGCTCTGACCTACCAAACTCTTTATTACTATCTTAACACGTAGTTCAGTCCCCTCTTCTCTCTTCCATGCACTTTTTTTCTGAAACCCATAGTTCTTTAAAAGGACTTGGTATGGGAGCCCCAGAGTGAAAACCACTGGAAAGTGGTTTATGTTTTTCTTCCTACAGGTAGTTTGAAGTTTATAGTGTTCTCTATTTTCTGATTTTGCTGGAGACATGGGTATTTTGTGGTTTTAGGTTTTTTTTAAGACTTATTTTAGAGAGAGTAGGGGGAGGGAAAGAGAGAGGAGAGAATCTCAAGCAGACTCTGTGCTGAGCATGGAGCCCAACGTGGGGCTTGATCTCATGACCCTGAGATAATGACCTGAGCTCAAACCAAGAGTTGGATGCTTAACCAACTGAGCCACTCCTGTTTTAGATGTTCTTAATATTGATCTATTTGGGAGGATGTATGGAGAGAGTCAGATTTAGGCAACTGTCAGTACTTTGTTCCGTACAACCTGGAAGACTTGCTTCTTGAGAGCAATTAACATTTTTTATATGCTTTAATTAAAAAAGTTAATTTTGGACATTTTCTTGAATCCGAAAAATATTATGGCATGTAACATAGCATTTGACCTTTTAAAATGGCTGGATTTTGCAAATAAGGGTCTTTGGAATTTTATCCTTTCAGGTAACAGATCAGTAGAGTAGTTTTACTATTTTTCATGTAAATTCTGAATTCCAGATTGTTCTTACACCTATGTGTGGGATGTCTATAAAGTTAGGTTAAAGTTACTACATAATACCTTCTAGTGCTTTAATGAAATAGTGAATTATTGTTACTTGACCTTTTGAAAAGGTCAGTAGTACATTTTGTTTCATTTTTTTAAAGGACATTTAAATGTAATGAAAGTCAGAACTGTAATATTATCATGAAAGTAAAGGTTATGGGGTACATTTAATTGTGTTCCTTTAGTTTTGAATCTGCTTTGAGGGAGCCTGTGCTAAAATTCTCATGGTGATTATTTTTCGAGAATTTTATTACTCTTTTTCATTTTATATTGTTGGAGTAAAAGATTATATTTCTGTTTGTCTTTTTCTGTTTATCTTTGCTCAGATCATGTGTATTATCCTATTTAAGATATAAAGTTTAAGCTGCTTACCCATTTACTTTCTCAATAAAGTGAAACTGAATGTATTTCTCAGAGAACAGTTCTTTCCTTAGAAGGACTCTTGAGTAAAATTTGGTATATTCAAATGTATAGCTAGTAAATATTTAAATTTAAATAAGTATTAGTAATTTTATTTATTAAAGGCCCATGAATGTGGGAGAATTAAATATTCTGTTTTTTGAAAATATTTCTTTCATGTCTGTGTGTTCAGATTATGGAACTAAATATATTTTTCATTTTATTAAAATGAGGAAATTGAAAATATGAAGTCTGTGATGTATTATATATTCTTATTTTACACTGATTTTTTTCTTCCATAGTCAGAGCTATTAAAAGAATTTTTTTCACAAGTTTACTTTGTAAGAAATATTTAAATTTATGTTTGCACTAATAGTTTCTTAATATTTCTTGTGTTGTGAATTGATTCTCTTTAAAAAATGAAGTCTTTGTTTTGGTTTCCCAATGATTACAAAGTTTCTGACATTTTTACATTATTTTCCTTCAAATGCAATATTCTATTGCATATATTTTAACAAATGTAAAGACTTGGATAAAGTTGATACCTTTTAGAAAATAAAGGAAAACATTTCCTTTATGTGATTTTGTTTAACTTTTTCTTAACATTGTGAAAGATGAAAATTTGAGTGAACTTTTTCAATATTTTCCACAGGGACGTGATTTTCACCTTAGAATAGTGTTGCCTGAAGATTTACAAATGAAGAATGCAAGGTGATGTAGTGTTTTGTTATATACATGCATCTTGGTGGGATGTGCAGTCAGCTAATTTGGTAAAAGCTTATTCTAACCATTAAGAGTTTTGCCTAAAGTGCTTATTAGTCAACCACAAACATTTCCAGTTTTTCCAAATCAGTGTACATTTGTAAGTTTTCCATTGTGCTGAAGTACTTTCCAAAGGTAACACATGAATTTTCTAATTTATTTTTCCTTTTAAAGCTTACATAAGTAGCAATTGTGTAAGATATCTGTTGGTACAGATAACCCATTAAGGAATGTCAAGAGATGAGACTGGAAATTAGGTAGCACCTAGAAATTCTTTTCTGCTCTTAAGCATCTCAGAGAAGAGTGGAGGAAGAATCCAGAGACATTTATTAGTAGAATTGACAGGATTTTGTGACTGATTAAAAGTAAGTTCCTGGCTCAGATCACTAAGCTAGAGAACAGGTCACAGTGGAGAAGTAGGAGAGCCACCATTTTAAGACATACTAGGTTTGAAATATCAAGAGGAGATGTTTAATGTATTGGTGTGGAACTCAAGTGTGAGACATGGAATCACAGTAGGCATGGGATTTGGGGCTGTGAGTATGAGTATGGATATTTTCCAGTGTCTGCAAGTGTGGGGTGAAAAGAGAAAGCCGACATTTAAAGGACTTGAGAGTATACCAACATGTAAAGAACTGATAAATAAAGAGGAACTTGGAAGACTAAGGACTGACCAAAGAAGTAAGAGGAAAGTCTGGACAGTTGTTGCTGAAGCCAAATAGAGGCTTAATGAGGAAATGGTTCCTAGTGCTGAGTATTGCAGAGGGATCAGGTTAAATTAGGTTTCATGTATTGGCAGAAGCCAGGTTGTATTGGGTTTTGGAGTGGGTGAGTAGAAAGGAAAAGTAAACAGTACAAACTACAATTGACCCTTGAAGAGCCTAGGGGTCAAGGGCACTGACCCTTCATGCACTTGAAAATTTGCATGTAACTTTTGACTGCAAAAATTTAATAGCGTGCTATTGACCAGAAGCCTTACTGATAACATGAACAAACTGTTTAACACTTGCATGCTGTATGTTGTATTATAGACTGTTCTTAAAGCAAGCTAGAGAAAATGTTATTAAGAAAATCATAGGCGGAAACACATTTGCAGTACTGTATTTCAATAAAGATACATAATCTTTGTGTAAGTGGATCTGTGCGGTTCAACCAGTGTTGTTCAAGGATCAACTGTATTTTGAAGAAAAGGAGTGGTAGAGAAGGGTATGCAGTCAAGGAAGAGTTATAATGATCTTGTTTTTTTTGAGATTTGCTTGAGCAAGTTAATATATTCTGTTGAAAAAACTAGCAGAAAATAAGAATATCACAATAAAGTGATGATTAATGAATTGATATGACCAAGTTGGTGGCAAGGGATGGAAAGTACATTTGGAGAGGGTGTTTTCCCACGGGCAGTTAAATGAACTACTTTGCCATTAAGAGAGAAAGTAGGGGTGGAAATGGGGGTTAGCATAGCAAAAATGGAAGAGAGTCATGGTGGTCTGAAAGGGCTATAATTGGGGAATCAGAGGGGCTTCCTACTTCCAGGTAGGGAAAAGCAATTCTTAGAAGAGTTATACTTACTTAAGCAGTATTGAGAGCACAGCTGAGGTGAGCCAGTGGATAGATGAACACTAACTACTACTTACACAATTAAAAGTATCTTTTACATTAATCTTGAATTTGGAGATTATAGTGCTAGATATGCTTTCTCAAATACAAGTTCTGTATATTATGATCAAAACTGTTGGTTTATTTAACCTACCCTAGAGAAGAATCTAGTTCAGTAGAAAATTCTGCTTTGGATATGTGAAAAAAAAAAGATTTACCGTTTGCATGTCATTTACGGATTGCAGTTATTTATATTTTGAAATAAAATTAGTACCGACAGTTTGAAGACAAGACTTTCAACAGTATCAGTGGTAAAAATTTTATTAACTTGTCAGAATTATATTTATGTCATTCTTTTCTTTGTACGTGCATGTTTGTGTTAGCATACAAATAAGTTTTTTCCTTTTAATTCTGAACAATGAACAAACCATTTTGTTCCATTAAAATTTTAGATTATTATGTAGTTGGCAACTGAGAGCAATACTTAATGGATACCATCAAATAGTACAACAGGTAAGTCCTTTAAAAGGTTTGTTTTAAGCAAGGATAAGAAATTACTAAATTAACTCTTTTTTAGAGGACTACTTGCAGAATGTTGTAACAGACTGGTTTAGTAGTTGCTGAATTTTATAGGTTTCATCTCTCTTAAATATTTTAAGGATCCATGCATTATATAAAATGTTTTCTGTCTTGGAATCCTCAGCACATTTCTGGGCAGCATTTGTTCTGAAACTGATTTCCATCCTGGAGACTTTAGGGTCTTCAAATGTATTCACCCTTATCCATATCCATCACTTTTTGAGCGATTTTTTTTTTTTTTTTTTTTTTTTGCTGAGGCTGAATAGTGGTAGTAAGAAGAAATCCAGGACCCATTTAGGAGTTGTAGAGTATCTGTGGCAAAAATGGGAATGTAGTTTTAGATTAGTAACAGAAGAGATGTGGTGGAGATCGCTTAGGATCATCTATCTGTACTTAATGAACATAGATGTAAATACAGCACAGGTGAGATAACAGGCAGGATTAATCTTTTTTTTTATAACTGGAAGTTTGTATTTTTATTATTTTGAAAGATTTTATTTATTTGAGAGAGAGAGAATGGGGAGAGGGAGAAGCAGACTCCCTGCTCACCAGGGAGCCCGATGTGGGGATCCCAGGACCCCGAGATCATGACCTGAGCCGAAGGCAAACGCTTAACTGCTTAACCGAATGAACCACCCAGGTGCCCCTGAAAGTTTGTATTATTGATCACCACCCATTTTACCCTCAGCTCCAATGTAGTTATTCTTAAAGTTTAGGTTCTTCTATCTGAAAATTCCTTTAAAAATTAGGAAAACTTAAAAAAAAAATCACTATTACTAAAGAAACCAAAAATAATGCAATGCCTCTTGTAGAAAAATAAATGTAAGTAGAACTGCATTTCTTTTGATGCTTTATTCATTTGTATGTTTTTCCCAGTTTCCTATATTTTTTCTATCTTAAAAGCAGGTTATTATCTATGATAACTGACAATGACAGTCACTCACATAAAGCATTACTGAACCACAAAGAAATATAGGAGATAAACTATTTGATTTGTAGAATGTAGGCTGTCATTGCTGGCAGCATAATTACTGCAGATTTTTAGGGGGATGTTTAAATTATTTCTCTGTTTTCTCTCCACTGCCTCCTCCTCATCCAGTGTGACTATTTATATTGTATACTAGAGTTTAAGAAATGAATCTATTGAGATATTTAAATAGCCTGGAAAAAACTTGTTAATAAAGACTAAGTATAATATCTGTAACTGTTTTTCTCTACCAGTTCACCAAGAGGGTTCCTAGAAAAGTCCCAGTTACTTATTAATCTCTTTCCTGCCCTCCAGTTGGTCATATAGAACCCAGAGTTAGTTTGTCTTTGGTTTATTCTAATATTACTATTCTTTCCTTGTATCGATTTTAACTTTAGTAAATATGGGTCAAGGGAATCAGCAGTCTTTTTCTGTGAATAGGCAGCCAGTAAATTTTTCAGGCTTTGGTGGCCCCTAAAATCTCTGTCACAACTACTTCACTGGTAGAACCAAAGCAACCATAAAGAGGTAAATGAGTGGGCGTGGCTGCATTTCAATACAGCTTTATTTACAGAAACTGGTATTGGGCTGGATTTAGCCCCTAGGCTGTAGTTCACAAAAATCTGTTATACTAGTAAGCTAAGGGGGAAAATACTGTATAGAAGATGGGAAAGTCAAAGATTTGTTTTACAGACTTGCCCATCCAAAGCTATGTTAAGATGTGATTCATATGTCTCCTGCATTGTTGAAATATCTTTAAATTATTATTTTTCTCCTCTAAAAGAGGGAACAAATTCACAGATTGGCTTTGTTCAGAACTCTGTGGTGGTAGTGCAGGTATCACAAAAAGTAACAAAAATACAGTATTTTGATTTCAAGCAGAGAAGTGATGTGGAGTTTCATCTAATAAAAAATGTTACACTTGAGAATTTTCTTTGCTTTCCTTTATTCTATAGTTATTTTTAGGAATCAAAGATTTCTAGGAAATGGAATTATAGCTCTTAAATATTTATTCATCTTTAGAAGTTATTTCCTTTTTGCCTTTTTATTACAGTGTTTTTAGTTTAAAGATTGACTTCTTTTGAATTAATATGGGTTAGTTGTGAAAAGACAAAATTAACAATTGTACGTAGTTTTTAAGGTCAAGGGGAAAAATGAAAATACGGTATTGATTAATAATTCATCACTCTAATTAGATTTTTTAATTGCATAGATTTGCCTGGTTTTTATATTTTATGTTCTTTCCTCTCCACCCCATACCACCTTTTTTTTTTTTTTTAAATGTGGTTTGGTAGATTTGCTAAACTTGATCAGTTGTCAGTGCTGAAGGAACAAAGGAGTGTGTGAGATTTTAAGAGATTTTTAAGTACAATTCGGTATAGCTCACCAAAATAGATTTAAGGGCTTTAATTACTCTTTCAAAATGAAATTGGTAGGTACAGTAGGGATGGTGACAAGTACTTTAGTTCTTAAACTTTTAAGATGTAGATATATATGATATTTTTTTCATGTTCACATGGACCTGTATTTTATTTCAGTTTCAGTGTATGGAATATTCATTGTACAAATGAAATTAATTAGAAATGTTTTGATCTAGAGAATGCAGCACTCTCCTGATCTAATGAGCTTTATGATGGAGTTGAAGATGATTTTGGTAAGAATTTGTTTTCTAATACCATATTCTATAAGTCCCTTTTTTTTTTTAAAAATTCCTGTAAAAACTAACATGATTAGAATTTAAAACTTAACTCCCAGTCACTTAATGTTTTATTTTACTGTGTGTGTAAATGTGGATGATGCTTTTTTTTTTTTTTTTTTAATTACATGAGGAACAGAACTGTTAGAGGAACCAGATTGATTGTGTCAAACTGAGTACACTTGACGCTAGTCTTGGACAGGTGGTGATATAAAATGTACTCCTGGGCACCTGGGTGGCTCAGTTGGTTAAGCAACTGCCTTCGGCTCAGGTCATGATTCTGGGGTCCCGGGATCGAGTCCCACATCGGGCTCCCGGCTCGGCGGGAAGCCTGCTTCTCCCTTTCCCACTCCCCCTGCTTGTGTTCCCTCTCTCGCTGTCTCTCTCTCTGTCAAATAAATAAATAAAATCTTTAAAAAAAAAAAAAAAAAAAAAAAAAAAAAAAAAAAAAAAATAAAATGTACTCCTGGTTTGTCAGAATTCAACATGTATGGAGAGAATAGGTAGCTACACTTAAAGATCTAATATAGTATATAAATAATTTTGTATATAGCTGCAGATTTCTAAAGAACATGTTAGGCTTCATTACATACATACAGTTATGTATAGTAATTGATTATTCAGTTAATCAGTTATGCATAAAATACTTGAGTTTTTAGTTTATAGACTCTGTATTATTTAAGAAATTTTTTATTATGCAAGTTTTCAACATAAACAGAAGAGGGAAGACTGTATAGTGAATACCCATGGACCCATGACCTAACTTCAGTGTTTTGCCATTTTTCTTCCCCTACTCCTAAAGGAGAAGCGACTAGAGTATTCTTAGATTTACTTGTTTGAGAGAGAGAGAATGTGTGCGTGCAAAGTAGGGCTGGGAGAGGCAGAGAGAGAGAGAGAATCCTCAAGTGGATTCCTGCTGAGTGCGGAGCTAGCTGCAGGGCTCAATCCCAGGACCCTGAAATCATGACCTGAACCGACTGAGCCACCCAGGTGCCCTGGGACTAGAGTATTTTTAAGGAAATCCTGAACATTGTACCCATCCCTCCATGAACATATTGGTGTATACTTCTAACAGCTAAGTGTTTTTTTGTTATGTTTTGTTTTTAAATATGCTGTTATAACCCCAACAGACTTCATGGTAATTTCTTATAGCTGCTTGTTTGTGTCTGTATGCAAACAAAGTCCACACATTGCATGTTGATATGTCTCCTAAGTCTTTTAATTTCTAGCAGTGCTTTGTCTTTCCCCTACTCCTTTTTTTTTTGAATCTACAAGTTAAATAAACTAGATTATGTGTCCTATAACATTTCTTGCATTCTGGATTTGGTTTATTAGATATTCATAGTATTTTCTAACATATTCTACCTTTTTTGTGATCTAGTCTCATTTGTTCTGGTAAGAATACTTTGTGCTGCGTACTTACATTGCATGAGGAGGCACATGGTATTTGATAGTTCCTCTCTTAGTAAAGATTGATCAGTTGGTTTAGATCCATCAAATATAAAGTTTCTTACCAGCTTATCACCTAATGATTTTAGCATCCAGTGATAATCATTGCTTACATCCACTATTTCATTAGGGGTTGCAAATGGTGACTTTAAAAAATTCCATCATCTACATTTATTATCTGGAGGTCTTCTGTAGAAAGAACCTCCCTTCATCAGTTATTTGGTTAATTTGAGGTATAGCTCATGCTGGAGAAATAGGTTCATTGCTTGTTTCTTTTCCTTTTTTTTTCTTTTTTTTTTTTTTTTTACAAAAATCAGTTTTTAGAGTAATGAGGTAGCGCCTAGCAACTGTCAAAGGGAAATAATGATTTTTTTTTTTTAGTATCGTTATGAACTCATGAGTTTTTATATTCACTTTAATCATTGTAATCACTATACCTTTTGATGCATAAATTGTATCATTTTTGGTCAGTGTATGCCCCTTCATCTTGGCTCCTTGGTTCTTTTAACACCGCCCAGACTTTGCTTTCTGACACCAGTTACCCCAGTTTAATGTACTCATCCTTTTTTCAGAACTATAATCAGTTACTTCTCCAAAGAGCCATGGTTTCTTTGTAGGAAACAGTGTTTTGTTGCCACAGATCTGGAAACTGGAGTGTTGCTATTACTGGTAGGCCTTTTCAGTGGACAGAGCTAGGAAAAAATACTGTTTAGAAAGAGAATAATTCATTATGAGTTCATATTGTTATTTCCAATTCAAATTTGGCAGTATAACATTTTAAATTTTATTTTAATGCTTATATTTTACTCTGAAAATCTTGGTTTCTAATATTAACAATAATTTTTTATTATGTTTTACTTGTTATGTTTTACTTATGCTTTTCCTCTATCTCTTTTATATTTGTTTTACAAAATTACAGTACCAATATATTGCTACTAACAATTGAAAACAGTTTATTTTTTATAATTCTTTTTGAGTTTTTTATTGGCAGCAGCTGCCACATACTAAGAGCTTAGTTGCTCAAGTTGTTCTGAGTCCTTTTTTTTTTAATCCTCATAACAACCCTCTGAGATGGGGCTTTGGTAAAATGTTTGGGATCAGAAGAAAGAGTTTAAAGTCAATTTCTAAAGTTTGAATTTTTACTTACAAATCTGTAAACCCTAACTAATAAGAATTACCAAAATTGATTATGAATTTCCTAAAGGCCAGATTTCATGATAAGCTTAAAAAAGGTAAGGTGAAGAAGTAAAGCATATTTTGGTTTACCTTTCACATTGTAAAAAAGTTTGAAAAAGTTTTTTATTGGGGCACCTGGGTGGGTCAGTCGGTTAAACATCTGTCTTTGGCTCAAGTCCTGGGATTGAATCCCACATCGGCCTCCCTGCTTAGCGGGGAGCCTGCCTCTCCCTCTCCCTCTCCTGCTCCCCCTGCTTGTGCTCTCTCACTCTCTCCCTCTGTCAAATAAATAAAATCTTAAAAAAAAAAGTTTTCTTTTTATCATACTTTTCGTAAGCTATACAAATAAAAGTATATACAAATAAAACTATATATACTGTGTCCCATTAAACTCTTATTACTGGCTTACTTTATGAGGTTGTAAGAACAGATCTATTGGTCATTTAATTTTGAAGAGACACTCATTAGTTTAAGATAAAATATTGACATTGATCTCTAACAGTATTCTATTTAGTACATTTGTTGCTGCATTTCTGAATAAAATGACATGCTATATTTTAGCTTTCTAAAGAAATTGACAGAATTGGTGATAACTATTGCACATTTATGAACAGTATACCTAAAAAAAGCAAGAATTTTATTAGTTTATTTGTTGGGCTGTGTTGTCAGTAACAGGGTTTCCTATAATGTAATCACCAATGAGAGTATTAAGGATGATGTCCAAATGAAATCAGTAGTTATTGACCGAGTTTCCTAGTAATAACTAGGCATATAGTAGGAGTTCAGTATATATTTAATAAATGAACAATTACCTGTATTTTATTTATTTTTAAAGACTTATTTGAGAGAGAGAGAGCACACGTGCATGCAAGCAGGGAGAGGGAGGGAGAGAATCCAAGCAGATTCTGAGCTGAGTGCAGAGTCTGATTTGAGGCTTGATCCCAGGACCCTGAGATCATGACCTTAGCTGAAATCAAGAGTCAGATGCTTAACAAACTGAGCCACCCAGGTGCCCCACAATTACCTGTTAAAAGAACTCTGATGTGGCTAGGTTTTTTTTTTTTTTTTCTATTTTAGGGCTTAGTAGCTGTGTTGCTAAGGCCTTAAAACTAGGAAATGGTAAAGTTAGGATTTAAAACCTTTGTAAAGCCTGTGATATTTCTAATACGTACCTTGCCTCTTCTCCACAAAGAATGCTTTGATTCTCTGCCTTTGCCCTTTTTCCTATTATGGTTCTGGAATAGGAGTAACTTGTCTGACCTAAGGTAGAAGGTAGAGTTTATGAATGTCATAAACCTTGGATTAAAATACATTTTTATTATCCAAATTTACCATCCATGTATGTGGATAGCAGTATTTAATATTTCTGGATTAAAAAAAATTTCAAAAGAATTGCTGAAGCTGTTTTATATGTAAGTATAGGAACTATACGGACTTGTTTTTTTTAGTAACAGGATAATCTTAATAGTAAAAATTTTTTATGGACTATCAGGCAATTTATAGATAACATTAGGTATTTAGTTTATTAAAGAAGCAGTATACTCCTGTCTTCTAGGAGCTTACCTTCTAATTAAATCCAAACTGACATTTTGGGTTTTACAAACCTGCCTTCACAGTTTTGTTGTTGTTTTTATCCTAAAACAGATTTAGAAAGTAGTTTCAGTTAATAGTCCTGATTTTGAAATACTGTTTTGTAAAATCTTTCTAGTATTATCTCAATTTAATAGTATCCTATCCTTGTTTAAAAACAAAGTATAAGGACTAATAGATTAAATATATACTTAAAGAAAAAAGAATTATACCTTTTATTAGGGTTACAGTTAACAGAGACATTTATAATTTTTATACTTGTTCTCATCTGGTTTTATTTACTGTATCTGACTTTTTTATTTCTTATTTTTTAGATCATATGAACATATGTGTAATTTGCAGATACATTTATTTTTACTTTCCAAATAAGATGTCTGTCTAGGTTAGCACCTTTGAAGTAATTGCTAATATTCAGCCTCAGCAATTCTAGTAATGTTTGTATTGCTTGCAAAAAAAAAAAAAAAAAAAAAGTTTTTTTTGTGGGGGGAGTGGGATGCATAAGCCATCTTGAAGATGATGATTCCGCATAGATGGAAAAACACTTAACCTGGTCTGGGAGTAATAAAGAATGTAAGTCAGTGAAAGAAAGTAGCAGGTGATTATTTACTGTGGCAATAAAGGGTTTTTGTTTGTAAGGGTGTGATTCATAACTGTATACAAATATATCTGTCTAAACAATGTACTTAAAGAGTTCAGGCTTTTCTTAAAGGTGCATGTTTCTTTATATCAAAGTTATATCCACAGGAATAGAAAAATAGTGACGCCTTGAGGGTATTTTTAAACTCTTGTCATCTCTGATAGGCATAATAGTCTAGGAAAATATTGAAATCTGAAGTTTTTAAATGTGAAAATTGACATTTTCACATAATCTTCAATGCTGTCTTTCAACTTTTTCCTGTCTTTGTATGAGAAGGGGAATGATTCAGCTGGAATTTCTATAAGAATACTGGACACTTTAGTGAGGCACAAAGGAGATTATGAAGTTGTTTTGTAATCAGATAGTAACAATTTACTGTCTAGCAATCCACAGCAGATTCAGTTTTTTTTCTTTTAAACAGGAGGTTGCTTTAAAGAATAAACAAGAGTTGTATGCACCACCTCCTCCTCCCCAGTTCTACGCAAGCCTCATTGAAGAGATAGGAACTCTTGGTTGGGATAAGTATGTCTATTTTGAAATGTTTCAGAAATGTCTTTTTTTTTTTTCTTTTTACACATTGCAATTTATTTGCAGTTTTAGCAATTTATTTTTTACCTGTTTTTAGTCAGCGTTTCATTATAATTAGAACTTACTTGATTATAATTGATACCTGATCCTTATTGTGGGTATGAATTAAAGAGATATCATCATTAACAAACTGATCTACAAAGTAAAATAATAAAATTTTGAAAAAGAACATTTTTATGTATGAAGTAAGATTTTACCATAATTTTACTGAACATAAACGTTATTTTAGTTTTATTGAGGTATAATTGACAAATAAGATTGTAATATTTTTAACGTGTACAGTGTGATGATTTGATTTACATGTACATTGTGGAAGGATTCACATAAACTCATTAACATATCTATCACCTCACATAATTGCTTTTTTTTTCCCGGATGTTTTTTGGGTCATTGTTCTTGTGACTGTTATAGAATGGAGAGTTTTAGGAACTTCTGATTGCCATTTTCACTGACATCACTCAATATATTTACTGTCATTTTCACTGACATCTTGCTATATGTTTTCTGTTTGTCTTATGCATTTTGTGTTTTTTTCTCTTTATCTGCTTTCATTTGCCTTTATTTGGATTAATCAAGAATTAAGTTATGCATTCTTTTATTACTCTTTTAGAATTACCTTGGAGATTTCAACATATGTATAGCAAAATACACATTTTTACTTTTACCGATTTTCTTATAACGGGAGGATCTAAAACTCAATGTATTCACTTCTCTACCTGTTGTGTTATTGTTATCATGCATTTTAATTCTATATTTAAAATTGGCAAACATTGTTTTTAAAGTCAATGTATGTGTATATATTTATATATATATACACAATTATATATTTATATATTATGCAGTACAGTATGTATGTATAATTTGTATGTAATTTGTGTATTTCTCCCAGTGTTCTTATTTTTTTATTTTATTTTTATTTTTTAAAAAGATTTTTATTCAT
Organism: Halichoerus grypus; assembly: GCF_964656455.1. Lineage (NCBI taxonomy): Eukaryota > Metazoa > Chordata > Mammalia > Carnivora > Phocidae > Halichoerus > Halichoerus grypus. The sequence goes on from NC_135721.1 coordinate 61,696,379, forward strand.
TTGAGAGCGAGAGAGAACACAAGCAGGTGGAGAGGCAGAGGCAGAGGGAGAAGCAGACTCCCTGCTGAGCTGGGAGCCCCACTTGACGCGGGCTTCCTTCCTAGGAACTGGAGATCATGATCTGAGCCGACCGGCAATGCTTAACCATCTGAGCCACCCAGGCACCCGGTATTTTTTTTATTTTTTAATTTTTTTAAAAGATTTTTATTTATTTGAGAGAGAGAGAGGGAGAGAGTCCATAAATGGGGGAGGGGCAGAGGGAGAGGGAGAAGCAGACTCCCCACTGAGCAGGGAGCCTGATGTGGGGCTCCTGATCCCAGGACCCTGGGATCATGACCTGAGCCCAAGGCAGATGCTTAACTGACTGAGCCACCCGGGTTCCCCTCTCCCAGTGTTCTTCATTCCTTCCTGCATTTCTGTCTTTCTGTCTGGAATCTTTTTTCTTCCTCACTAAATAATTTCTTTTAATATTTTTTTGATATATAATCGACATATAATACTAGTTTTAGGTGTATAACGTAGTGATATATGTTTATATTATGAAATCACAACAGTTAGGCTAGCTAACCTCCATCATCACACATACTTACACATTGTTTTTCTAGTGATGAGAGCTTTAAAGATTTACTCTTTCAGCAACTTCCAAATATATATTACAGTATTATTAATTATAGTCACCATGCTGTACATTACATAAGTGGAAGTTTGTACCTTTTGACCACCTTCATTCATTTCACCTCTGCCTCTGGCAACCACCAGTATGTTCTCTGTATCTATGAGTTTACTTTTTTTTTCTTAGACTCGACATATAAATGAGAGATCATATAGTGTTTGTTTTTCTCTGACTTGTTTTACGTAGTGTAATGCTCTCAAGGTCCATCCATATTGTCGTAATAGCAGGATGTCCTTTTTTATGGCTGAATAGTATCTCATTGTATATTTGGTGGGTGTGTGTATGTATATATGTATATGTGGGTGTGTGTATATATATATATATACACACACACTAAGTTTTCTTTCTCCATTCATCTGTTAGTGGATACTTAGGTTGTTTCCATGTCTTGGCTATGGTAAATATTGCTACAGTGAATTTGGGGTTGCAGATACCTCTTCAACATTTTGATTTTGTTTTCTTTGGATATATACCCAGAAGTGGAATTGCTGGATCAAATGGCAGTTCCAGTTTTAATTTTGGAGTGTGTACAGATTTCTAATTTCTGTATCTTCTGTGGATTTTTCCTTTTATCCTTAAATGTTTCTTTTAATCACTGGTAATACTTCTTGCCTTAATGTCTACTTTGTTAGATATTAGTATAACTACACTAGATTTCAGTTTTTTTTTTTTAATTCTCTGCCTTTTCCCGTATTTTCTTTTATAATTGTTTAAAAATATTTTCTACTAATTCCCATAATCTAGATCCCCTGGAGTCTGTTTTTAATTTTCTTTCTTGTGGTTTTCAGTCATATCTGTTGCCATATCTTAGCATTCCCAGTACTTTTTTTTTTTCCCCCCAAATTGTCTTTCTTTCTCCTTTCCTCTCCCTTCCTTCCTTTCCCTTCCACTCCCCTAGCCTCTGGCAGCCAGTGATCTTTTTATTGTCTCCACAGTGTTGGATTTTCCAGAATGTCATATAGTTGGAATCATACATTATGTAGCCTTTTCAGATTGGCTTCTTTTACTTAGTAGTATGTGTTTAAATTTCTTCTTAGTCTTTTCATGGCTCGTTAGCTCATTTGTTTCTAGTACTGAATATAGTTCCATTGTCTGAATGTACCAGTTTATTCATTCCCTTACTGAAGGACATCTTGGTTAGTTTCTGAGTTTTGGCAGTTATGAATAAAGCTGCTATAAACATCTGTGTCCAGGTGTGTGTGTGTGTGTGTGTGTGTGTTAGTGTGTGTTTATCCACATTGATAAATACCAGGGTCTACTACTTTTTTTTTTTTTTTTAAGTTTTTATTTAAATTCTAGTTAGTTAAGGGGCACCTGGGTGGTGCAGTCAGTTAAGGGTCTGACTCCTGGTTTTGGCTCAGGTTGTGATCTCAGGGTCATGAGATGGAGCCCCTTTCTGAGGTCCACGCTCTGCACAGAGAGTCTGCTTAAGACTGTCTCTCCCTCTCCTGCCACCCCAACCCCCACGCGTGTGCACCTGCTCTCTCTCTTTCAAATAAATCTTTAAAAAAAATAAATTCCAGTTAGTTAACATAGAGTGTAATATTGGTTTCAGGTGTACAGTACAGTGATTCAGCACTTCCGTACAGCACTGTGTGCTCATCACAGCAAGTGTACTCCTTATATCATCACCTATTTAACCCTTCCCCCCACCCCTTCTCCTCCAGTAACCATCAGTTCTCTATAGTTAAGTCTGTTTCTTGGTTTGTCCCTCTCTTTTTTTTTCCCCCTTTGCTTGTTTTGTTTTGTTTCTTAAATTCCACATGAGTGAAATCATATAGTATTTCTTTTTTTTTTTTTGAAATCATAGTAGTATTTCTTTCTCTGATTCTCTTATTTCACTTTCTAGCTCCATCCATGTCATTGCAAATGGCAAGATTTCATTCTTTTTTACGGCCGAATATTGCATTGTATGTATATACCACATCTTCCTCATCCATTCATCAGTCGATGGACACTTGGACTGTTTCCATAATCTGGCTCTTGTGGATAATGCTGCTATAAACATTGGAGTGCGTATATCCCTTTGAATTAGTATTTTTGTATTTTGGGTAAAGACTTAGTAGTACAATTGCTGGATCATAGGGTAGTTCTATTTTTAACTTTTTGAGGAACCTCCACACTGTTTTCCAGCGGGGCTGCACCAGCTTGCATTCCACCAGCAGTGCAAGAGGGTTCCCCTTTCTTTATATCCTCACCAACACCTGTTGTTTCCTGTGTTGTTGATTTTAGCCTTTCTGACAGGTGTGAGGTGATACCTCATTGTAGTTTTGATTTGTATTTCCCTAATGATGAGTGATGTTGAGCATCTTTTCATGTGGGCCTACTACTTTTTAATAGTAAAAAGTAAGGGGCTTTTCTTTATTTTCACAATTGAATCAGTAGAAAATTGAATACTGTAAAACAACAGTAAAAATGTAAAACCTGAACTCTCCTGGTCTGTGCTCAACAGAATGACTGTGACTACTCTTTCTTTAAAAACAAAACAAAACAAACCCCCCCCCCAAAAAAAAACCCCTGAAAAACTGGCAAAAGGGGAGAAATGAGGAAACTGACTTAATTTCCAGATATTTTAGTTAATACACATTTTCTCACTGTCTCTTAACTGGCTGTTCTTCAGTATTTGCCCTTGTTCATTAAGGCTGCTGTGCTATGCCTAATGATCTTTCTTTGAGTGTTAGAAATTGTGTATAAAAAAGTTTAGAGGTTCTAGATGATGATATTTTCTTGTGCAAAGGGTTTACTTTTTCCTTTGCTGAGAAATAGAGTAGGGGCAGGTTGCTATAATCCTGTTAAAGACTGAACTGGTTCAGGTTGGGCTATAGTTTTTGTAGGACTCAATGTAATTCTTCCTAAGTTGTAACCCTTTAGAACTTTTAAGCAAGAGCTGAGTGTGTTTACTGGTATTTCTCCCTTGGTAGATCCTAAACTCTTATGTGTGTCTCTTCACAAGGCCAGTTTACCTCCCAGTTGGAGCCAGGGGGTCCATTTTTGACAATGCTTCGTCTGACTCTTTTTTGCTTTACTTTTAGGGGTAGCCCTCCAAGAGTTCCCACTGAGAGCTTGGGGATATTCACTGGGGCTTTTCCCGGTGTGGGTTCTAAATTTTAATTAATTTCTCCTCAGTATTATGGGCTATCTAAATATTCCCCCCTTGGTTTTCACTGGCTTTCTGCTTAGGTTTTTTTTTTTTATCCTTGTCACTTGCAGTTCAAGGATTTATCAAAGGTTTTGATGGAAAATTGCCCAAATATTAGGACAAGGTTCCTGGCCCTACCTTTCCACTAGATTCTGGCCCTTTAAAAGTCTGTTATTTTTGTTTCTCTAACCTCAAGAGATTTCCAAAAATGCTGCTGTATGGTTTTTTTGTTTGTTTTGGTTTGCTCCTTAATAGCAGCTTTCCATCTGTGCCCTTTGCCCAAATCCTTCTTCTCTTGCCCCGGGCCCAGAATTGGTAAATAAGCTGAGGGAAAAATGGCTGCAGTATTGGCTTACCTCTCCTCTGTTCCCCTTTTTCAGGACCTTGGTTCTTTAGGTCTTTGTTGCCTTAGCAATTCTTTGATGCCTCCAACCTTTTTTTTTTTTTCCTCTTGCATCAGACTACTCTGGTAGTTCTCAGTGGGAGTGTAGGTCTGTAGCAAGGTACTCCATTTTAGCCTGAAATGTTGTTACATATAACTAAATGTACTGTTGTGGTGGTATGGAGGACTGTTAATGTTATTCATGTGATTAGGCATTATTTGATAAGGTGCCGTTCCTGAATAGGATTTGGGAAAGATGGAACTTTTAAATAAAATTTAGCATAACAAGAAGAGGGGAGACAGAAGACAAGTAATGAATTGAGATGAACTAATAGCAGTTTGGCTGGAAGTATGAAGATTGGTCTTGAGGCACTGACATCGTGGACCTGGTCATTGTTTGGATTTAGGGTGATAGAGAAAATCATGTTGACTTATTTTCAGATGCTTAAACGTTAAGATCTTAGTGTTTAGAGGATACTTAGGAAAGTAGGAAGGACTTGGAAGGGGAAGCCCTTTTCTAAGTGGTTGTGACACATTTGGAAGAACTCCAGTTATGAAGTAGTTGAAGCATTGAGAATGCAAATATGAGATTTGTGAATCATTCGTTTTTTTCCCAACTAACTGTTGAATGCCTATGATGTAAGGCAGTGGATATCCATAGGCAAGACCTAAGGCCCCTCAAGGAACTTGTATCTAGTGGGAGAGTCAGAATTTAAGGAGATGATCACAGTAGTACTTAATTCTAATTGTGATAAGTACTACAGAATATAATTACAGGATTTTTTGAGAGCCATTAGCAACAAAGGTATAAGAGAAATAGTGCAAGTATTAAAATATTTTATGGAATAAGTGTTTTTTAGGGACAAATAGAAAGTATTGAGTTTTGCTTTGCATTATATGTATTGTTCTGATGTGGGAGAAAAAGGAACAGATGTCTAGCTTGGATAATAGATGAAGCCAAAAGGAAGGTTATGGATGCCTCCATCATAGCACTGATCACAATATGAATGCTTGTCTCTTTCTTAGACTAAGATTATTATAAAAAGGAACTTCCATTTATGGAGTTTCTGTTGTATGCCATTGACTGATATACCCACTTTATATACTTCATAGTTAATTCTCAGAATAAATTTCAAGATACATATTTTTATGTTCAACTTAATATATAAAATGTGTATGTAGCCAAGACTGGCTACATAACAGTCCTTGGGCGTTCTCTGTGAATGATGCTGCCTGGGATTGTGCTATGCAGCAGCCTGGTACGGCGCCTTTAATAAAGTTCCCTCAAATACTTGGGAGATAGTTTTTATTTGCTTCACCCTCAGTGTGTGACTGTCTCGTCATGGATAAAATTGGCCACATGCAAAATTAACCCATCCTGAGAGATAGTTTTGAAATCTGTTGCTTAAGATTTGTGAAAGATCAAAGTTTAATTATAGTGACTAGTATGCATGATTGAACTAGAATATAGCTGCTGTTACTGAATCATTTGTTTCATAGTCTTTACAAATGAGGAATGTGTTAGCAAAAGAGAAGTTGTTTGCGTGGATTGTCAGAAGCCAGAGAATAAGATTTTCTCAGTATTTATTCAGTGCTTTCTGGAGTAAGAAACTCTATCAATTTTATTTTTGTGATTTAATTCTTAAATCAGGTCTGGTATTGTTGGCATTGGGTTTCAGACCATCAGAGCTAACACTGAGGCTTGAATTATGCTATCCACATACTAGAATTGCTACCTTTTTTTTTTTTTAAAGATTTTATTTATTTATTTGACAGAGACACACACAGCGAGAGAGGGAACACAAGCAGGGGGAGTGGGAGAGGGAGAAGCAGGCTTCCCGCTAAGCAGGGAGCCCGATGCGGGGCTCGATCCCAGGACCCTGGGACCATGACCTGAGCCGAAGGCAGACGCTTAACGACTGAACCACCCAGGCGCCCCTAGAATTGCTACCTTTTGAGGCCTGCCTGAACAGCTGGCCAGCTTCTTAATTTAAAATATCTCTTAAAATGACACACACAATAATTCGCATGACAAATTGATTTGAATGGATTGTCAGAATCTTAATGATTTGTAGGCCATGTCTATATTTTCCTTATACTCTAAATAATCTTGTAGATTTTTTAGTGTAATGGTAAAATCCGATAATGAAAGAAAAATCTTTTTTTAAGGTAATCAAGACCTTGCTGTGTTTTTAAATTACATAACTGACATATCTAATCAATTCTATAGGATGAGGCACTATAAAAAATTAGGAAGGGGCGCCTGGGTGGCTCAGTCAGGTAAGCGTCTGCCTTGGGCTCAGGTCATGATCCTAGGGTCCTGGGATCAAGCCCCACCTCGGGCTCCCTGCTCAGCCAGAAGCCTGCTTCTCCCTCTCCCTCTTCCCCCCTCCCGCTTGTGATTCTCTCTCTCTCTGTCAAATAAAATCTAAAAAAAAAAGGAAAAAAATAGAAATATTTAGAATATGATTGAAATCTTTTTTCCTTTATTCACATACATTTTTTAATAGAAATGACATTGAGAATTAGTAACTGACCTTAAGTTTGATTGCTGTTGTTGTAATTTCTGTACTTGTTTCAACTTGTATAAAAACACACTAAAAACAGCTAGTGTCTGGAGGGTAAAAAGATGATAGTAAGACAGTCGGTGATTTTGGGTGTTAAACAGTTCACAAATGTAAGTGATACAAAAAGCTGTCTTGATAGGTTTCTGTTCACTTCTGCTTGTGTTGTTTTGCAGAATGGTTCATTAAAAGGATAAGAATTAGAGTCCTTGGGGTTTAACAGGATTTTCTGTTAAGAAACATTAAGACGTTAAGGACATTAAGAATGTCCTGGAGTTGAAAGCACTGATTACTTTTTGTTATAAGTAGGTTGATCTACATCCCACTTTACCTAGGATAATCCTAATATATGCCTTTTATCCTGGCCTCTTTCAGTCTCAAAAGTGTCTCAATTTGGAAGAAATGCAAAGTCATCTTAGTTATAAGATACCTTATGTTTATTTTAGTAATCACATGGCCCTAGGTAATTCAGAGATTAAATAGTTCTAACAGGGGAAGTGTGATCTGATGGTTCTATTCTTTTTTTAGGCAGCATATTTATCGGTTAGAGTGAGTAGAATTCAACTAGTTGGCCTTTTAAATTTGTCTAGGGAAAGAGCTGAGTTTTAGTAAATTTGTTTCGCTTTTGAAAGATTGTAAATATATATTAAGTTGGATTTTTAATTAAGTACCTTATTTTGGTAATAGACTTATTAATCCATTGATGGTGATATTTTCTATAATGCTCAATGCATTTTAAAGATCTGTATACCATATTGGGAGAAATGGAGATACTTGTTAAGAGGAAATTAATTCCAGTAACTAGACAAGAGCTTTAATTCTGGTTTATCAGCTGTGTGACCTTGGGCAGGTAATGTAACCTCTCTGAGCCACATTTTCTTTATTTTTCAAATGAAACTAATACTTAATAAGGGTTAAAAAGAAACACGTGTTATTTGATTCAAATAATGCCTTGTGTAAAGTAGGTATAAAGTTGAGCCACTAGTTCACCTAAAAATGTCAGACTATATATGAGTTTTACAGCTCTTAATTAGTGTTATGATTTAATTATAACCAGTAATGATAATTTTCATTGCATAATGCATAAGAACATAGATGTTAATAAGTATGGTTTTCATCCTAAATTACCTTTATCGTAGAGTGCTTTTTCCTCATATATATTCAAATCACTGAATAAGTGCAAATTATCTAATAGTGAAAAAATATGTTTTTCTAAATTGGTAATATGTTTATAGTATGTAATTTAAACAGTTTGCATTCAGTTGTTTAAAACTTGCATATGAATCAATAAATATGAACCAGTCTTGATAGCAGCTTCTCCATGATTATGTAACACATAGAGCATTGATACAATGCATAGAAGTTTAAAACTTTCATATTCCTTATTAAAAAAAGTTAATTTGATTAGGAAGCAAATATTTACATGAAAAGGAACAGTGTGGAAGGTGAAGTCCTTTTGAAGATTTATTTGAGAGAGAGCGTGTGCGGTTGTGCATGGATGCGCAAGTGTGGAGGAGGGGAGGTGCAGAGAGAGAGAGAGAGGGCAGAGAGAATCTCAAGTAGACTCCGAGCCCTTGGTGGGGCTCGATCTCACGACCCATAAGATCATGACCTGAGCTGAAACCAAGAGTTGGACGCTCAACCAACTGAGCCATCCAGGCACCCCTAGAAAGATGAAGTCCTTTTGGGCTGCAGATGATTTAGGAAGGTTCTTCTTAAAGGAGGTGGGTATTGGGATAAGCTTGGAAGGAATGTAGAGAGCCTTAAAAGGGAGGCAGTGGTGGAGGTAAGTTTGTAGTGATGGAAATGTGCAATTCATCTTTGGACTTTGGAGTATCAGTTGCTCACATAAGAGGATTAATATCAGGGCCAGACTGAGAGGTCTTGACTCCTAGACTAAGGATTCTCTATATGCAAGTGATGGGGACTCACTGACTATTTTTGAGCAAGGGGTTGATATGATTTGAAAAGTACTTAGGAAGATTGGGGTGCCTGGATGGCGCAGTCGTTTAAGCACCCGACTCTTGGTTATGGCTTAGGTTGTGATCTCAGAGTCTTGAGATCAAGCCCCGCATCGGCATTGGGCTCCGTGCTCAGCAGGGAGTCTGGGACTCTCTCCCTCTCCCTTTGCCCCTCCCACTCATGTTCTCGCTCTTTCTCTAAAATAAATAAATATTTAAAAAAATAAAAAGTACTTAGGAAGATTAATTTAGTCATGAAAGGCAGAATAGATTGACGTACAGAAGATACAAGAAGTAAAGACACCAATTAGGGAGATTGTTTTTTTGAAGTAGTTACTGCTTAAACCTGAGGGTGGTGGTAAAGATGGAATTGATGCTTTATTAAAACATGAAGGTCTTAGGGCGCCTGGGTGGCTCAGTCGTTAGGCGTCTACCTTCAGCTAGGGCCATGATCCCAGGGTCCTGGGATGGAGCTCCACATCGGGCTCCCTGCTCAGCGGGAAGGCTGCTTCTCCCTCTCCTACTCCCCCTGCTTGTGTTCCCTCTGTTGCTGTGTCTCTCTCTGTCAAATAAATAAAAAATATTTAAAAAACAAAAAACCATGAAGGTCTTTAGTCTGCCTTTTGATGTTATTGCTACATATATGCATCTAGATGTTTAAAGAAAAACTCTGTAACTTAAGCTGTTGGTCAAAATAAGTACTGTTATTTCAAGAGAAAGCAAATTTGTTTTGTCTCTGTACTGATACCATTCAGCTTTTAACAAAAACAGCGGAAACCTCTATGAAGCTTAAGTATTAGTATCCTTTTTCAAATGTTTTAAAAAATTTAACTCAAGCGTAGTGTCATTTTATTGTAAGCAGTAACTTATAAAGAAATGCAGCAAATGATAAATACAAAGTGCCAAAAATATATGTTCTTTAAATTTTTTATTTGTGTTTTTATATTTTCTTAGTCAATTTTAGAATATGCCAAAGTAATAACACCAAAACTTCTAAGTATAAATTTTAAATGTGATTTCATAACTTTTCAAAAATTTGACCTTTTCAGTGATTTTCCTAAATTTATTGTTTATATGAACTTATATTTTATTTAAATGAGCGAAACTGTTTATTCCATATTGTCTAAATTGAGATTCCCCAACTTTACAATAAAGCAGAACATTTGAAATATACTTTTTTTCAGAAAAATTGATTTTGATATTACTTGTAAGATTTTATCACTTTTTCCTCTCCTTTAATAATCTCTTCCATAGACCAAACACCAAGATATTCTTTCCTATTGTGGATAGAAATACATTGTATTAGTAAGGGTACAAGCTAAGCTGCCATTAACAAAGAGAACCCTAAATTCTCAGTGTTCCAAACAAGATAGAATTTTATTCATCTCTCATTTAACAGTTGAGAGGTAGGGAGATGGTCAAGAGTGAGTTGGTAGCTCTGTTCCACAAGGTCATCTAAGAACCCAAGTTTCTTTTGTTTCTCAGCCATCTACCCTGGCTGCATTGTTAAGTACATAGTTATTAGCCATATGTGGCTATTGACATCTGTATTTATATTGAAATTACATTAAAAATTCAGTGTCCATACCGGCTGTATTTTAAATTCTTCATAGCCACACGTGGCTGTGGTTACTGTTTTGGACAGTGCAGGTAGAAACCACCTCCATCATTGCAGAAGGTTATGTTGGTCAGAGCTGCTCTAAGAGTATTGTGCCTGTCTGCATGGTTTTTGCTAGCCCATAATGGCCTAAGTTCTAGTCTGTAGGTAGGGAAAATGAGAGGGGTACGGGATGAAAGCACAGGTTTGTTATAAATGATTCAAGAGTTGCACATACCCGAACTGCTTACAGTTCATTGACCAAGATTTACTGGTGATATCCTGACACCCTGGAAGGATTGTTAGCTGAGTGGAATGTACCCTAAAATTTGGTTTAGTTAGGGGTGCTGTGGAGGCAGGGATCCTATTACCAAAAGGAAGGAGGTGAGAATAGATAGCAGAGGATGTTTTGCAGTCTAGGTCAGATGTACTGAAGTGTTAATAAATACAATAAGGTTTCTTCCTGTCGCCTCTTCCTGTCCTATAAAGTAGACAGGGAGTCAGCATGGGTAAAATGTTTAATTTTAAACGACTATGCTGAGATTAACCTATAATTAAAAATTTTTTGCTACCTTATTTGAATTCTTAAAGTTCAGCAAAATTAACATTATGATCATTTTGACTGCAAGGCCATATTTTGTGCATGACATTGTTTATCTCTAAGGTATTATCTCTGTCTTAAACTTTGTGGGAAGATGATGATTTTTTTGTTTGATTGTGTAAAGAAAGACTAGAACTTTTGTTTATTTCTATCTTATTTTATAGATGTCCAATAATTTCTAATAATTTTGATGCTGAGCAGCAGTGTGAAGTATGAAAAGTATTAGGTGGTGATGTAGTTGTTCCTTCTCTCTCGCCACCCCTTCTCGCTTTCTGTGTGTATATTTATCATGATTGTGAACTACTTAGGGCAAATGATGAAGAGCAGCAGTCTTTTTTCACACCATTTCGTATCCCTGCTCTGACTCTTTTAGACAGACACTCTGAAATGTTCATGTTTACAACTTCCATATTTCTAAATAATATTCCTTTTTCAATGTAACTTGATTTATCAGTGTTAGAAATTCCATACTGATTAGCTAATATAATAAAAACGGATTCGACTCATATGCCACCTTTTCTCTCCCTTCTTCACTATTCTTCTTCTATTTGCTTTAAAATTTCGTAAACTTCCATCATGTCCCTTCAATTAAAGATGTTATCTCTTACTCTCAAATTAGCAATTACATATTTTAGTGTTCCTAATCTTCCTCCCTCATATCTTTTCCCTTCTCTCAATTTTTGTCATCTCTACTTTTTAAATTGCCGTGGTCAAATATATTTACATTAGTTTCTGTAGCTATAATTAAGTCTTTTAGCTTTTGTCTATTGCTGGGTTCTAAAAATTGTAATTAGTAAGCCGTTAAATTTTTAATGACTACATAAATACTTTTCACTGAAAAGCTAATGGTAGAGCAATTACAGTTTTCGTCATAGCTTTATTGTTTATAACTTAGTTTAAAATTCCTTCATCCCTTTTGGTTTCTTTTTTTTTTTTTTCCTCTTAATTGTGTCTTGTATATAGGTCATACCCTCTAGTCTACATATTCTACATACTTTTCTTTTTTGGCCAGTTTCTTCCTCCTGGAGCCTTCTTTCTTCCTCTTCTAATCTGTTTTGTCAGCCAGTGCTTTACTAACCACTTTTCATTTTTATAGTATCTGTTGGAAATTTCTTTTGTTGATGTTTATTCCTTCTTGTTCTTTTTGTTAGCTGTGGGTTTATTTATAACTTTTAAAAATTGCTTTGTTTTTGTTTTGGTGATTCGAGGATATAAATGCATGGGCTCATCTCAATATCTTGAATCTGAACTGTCGATGTTTTCAGAGTCAGATGCCCATATATCTGAACCTTAGAGTCCTATTGATGACACATGTGATAAAGTCTCATGTTCTAAATTTTTGGGGGAAGACGGATTTGAGATGTTTACACATACAGCTGTAAGAAAATAATTATATAAAGTTATTGATATTCTAATGTAAATGTTTTTTCTAGAATAATTTTACTTTCATTTGTTTTCTAAGACTCTAGACTTTTCATAGTTTCTGATACAAATTTCTTCTGTTGATAAAGATTGTTTTGTTTTGGGCGCCTGGGTGGCTCAGATGGTTAAGCATCTGCCTCTGGCTCAGGTCATGATCTCCAGGTCCTGGGATTGAGCCCCGCATCGGGCTCCCAGCTCAGCGGGGAGTCTGCTTCTCCTTCTCCCTCTGCCTCTCCCCCTGCTTGTACTCTCTCTCTCTCTCTCTCTCTCTCGCTCTCAAATAAATAAATAAATCTTAAAAAAAGATTGTTTTGTTTTACTTTTTGATTCTACTATTGAAGATATGTATCTTCTTCAGATTTAGATCTGTTTTTCATTACAGCAGTGTTCCATAGCTATTGCCCAGCATTTCTTGAAATTGACCCATTTTACCATTATATCTGGCCAGTGACTAAATGGCATATAGTAATGTTAAAAAAAATGTTTTCTAGGTTAGGAAGCTAATGTTAGTTCTGAACTCTAATGGGTCTCACCATCAGTCCGGGTGATAAGTTGTACAATACTCTTAGGCTACTTTTTATCTTTACAAGAGAATAGTATTGTAAAAATGTCAAAAAATATCCACATGCCCAGTTCGCTAGTAAATATACTGCTGAATTTGAACCTTTTTGGCAGTAGCTTATGCTACTCAGGGGACCATATTTTTACAAAATGATATATTTCAAAGGGTATTGGTTTGCGTTGTAGAAAATTCATGCATTTAGAGCAACTTAAAGCCAAAAACAATTGTGCTGTGCTATAGGTTTAAAATATTAGTCATCTTGAATACGTGTCCAGGTTAAATGTCAGAAGCTATATATTGCCTGGAAAGAAAATTTATTGTTAGCAGATTAGACTGTACCTGTGCTTATATAACATTTTCCTTGGAGGATCAATTGAGTATATGAATTAATATCAGCCAGACTTTTGTACACTAACATTATTGATAATAAAGGAGAAGTTCATTGAAGAGAAAAACAAATAAAGGAAGCATAAAAGTCTCATACTGTATGAAACTACAGAAATGGATCAAAGAGTTTGACAGGAAGTTTAATGTGTACATAAGTAGAGGCTGACAGCAACATGCTGTGTGTGCCAAAGGTTCCAGTGATGGAAAACCGAAACATAGTGCTCACTGACCACAGCATGAGCCTTGACACACATTGTAAATAATCCAGAGATCTATGACTGCATTAAGCACCAGGCTGGTGTATTAACGGCGGTAAATCTATAGCTGCATAAAGGGCTGGCATGCAGAAATTCCTCTGATTAATTTTTGTAATGGATTCATAGGAATACAGCAAATATTTTCATTTTGAATCCTACCATCCTCCAACTTCCCCTCCCCCACCTTTGCCCTCCCTAGTATGATCATTTTTTATTTCCTTCTATTCACCAGACTTGTATATGTGGATACTTGTCTCAGTACCATCAAGTTAAAAGCTGAAGATGCTTCTGGTAGAAAGCATCTAATTACTCTCAAGTTGAAGGCAAAGGTATGTGCTTCATTAAACTGTTATTATGGTCAGGAAATACTTTGTGAAATGAACTCTGAATGTTTTCAATGTAGGGTAGTAGCTTCTAAAAAGATATCTGGTACTTTAAAAAATTTATTTTGGGAAGCTCAAAAAATTTACCCACTAGGTTTCCAAAAGCCTAGACATAATTTTGTGTTGCTCTTTTACTGCAAATTTGCTCAAAATACAGACCTCATAATAAAGAAACATTACAAATAAGATTGGGCAGTCTCAAAGTACCTTGAACAAAGAAAAAATTTGAAAGTTTCCGCTATCCCAAGTAAAGTTTCACTAAAGTCTCTTGTCTTCAACTCTTATTATGAATTACATTTGTAGTTCTTATTTCTGAGCACCAACCCACTCGCCAAACACATCCATATGTATACCTTTTTATTCCTTGTTTTGGCTGAAATTTTACTTCTGTATTTTAAGAATTTGCAAAGGTTATACCTCCATTTATAGATTCTTTACAGGCTAGTGATCTATAATTACTAATTTTATTGGCACGAAACATAGCTGTTTCATCTTTATGTTTTAGTTCTAGGTTGTGAATTTTGAGAAATAAGTAGAATAAGCAAGTTCAGCGTATTAATCATTTATTTAGTAATCACTAGGGACACATTAGAACTTGAGAAAACCAGGACATTTAACTTTTTTTTATTGTTCCTAGGAGTCATCAATCAACTCTGTTTCAGAAGATTATAGTGATGAAAAGATTAGTTGTGTTTGTCCGTTTTAAAAATGTGTCTGGCATTTAAGCTTTCCATGAGAGAAAATTAATATATAAAGCTGAACTGGGTGACACAGAAAAGTTGGTATCTTATAGTGCCTCTTTATCAGACAAGTTGAGAAATGACTCATTCTCTCTTTTTCTCACAGAATATTCAGGTATAGTTTTAAGATTCATGTGTGATAAGTGTTGAAAATATTAGTGGGATAGAAATCTTATTTGTAAAAGAAGTTACATGGAGACTTTTGTCAAAATGAAAAAATTTTTATTTTTTAAATTTTAAAGGTGAGCTTTTTTTTTCCTTCCCTTAAGATCAGGGAGAAATCTTCCTTTATTCTTCCAAAGATCACAAGGGTTCTGTCAGTTACTTCAAAGTTTTAATTGCTTGTATTTTGTACTTTGTACATTGATAAAAATTGCTTTGCTGTTGTGAAGACCAAAATGAAAAATTTTAAATGCATCCTGTCCTGACTCTGGGTGGTGGTGGTGGTTTTTTAAATAGCCTTATATTTACAAGCTTTTACTAAGGATATTCTGTCAAGAACAAGATTTTATTATTCCAGTTAATGATATTAGTGGTAGTATCAGGAGGAAGGTTGTAGCTGCTAGTATGGCCCATCCTTTTTACTTTTTCTTACACCTTTTCAGGGTAGATAAGGTGACACTTAATATTTCTGTGAAGAATGTTTTCAAGTTTTTGTAGCATTGATAGCTGTGAAACACTATTATGGATTCCCTGGCAAGAGAAAAGAGAAGGCTTTATTTAAATCTGGAAGGAATTAAGAAAAAAAAATCTGTATCAAAAAAAAAAGAGTGGAAATGAATGAATCTATGTTGGTATCATTTATTAGAGTTTTTAATTGTCCATTTAGTTCAGTTTTCATAGACCAAAGTTGTATTTTAGATGTGGTAATTTATTTCTTTAGGAATATTTGGGTCTAGGATTGTCAGTTAAAAACAGTGATAGCTGAAGCTATATGTTAAGAATATATAGTGCAAAATCACAATTAAAACAATTTTAAAAGTCAAGCTGATTTTTTTTAAACCTTAATGCAGACTTACTTTTATAAATATACAAACCTTTATTTCTTTTACTTGATATTTTTTGATACATAGTAAAGGAACACATTTGTTTCATTTTTTTTCTCTTGAACACCTGTTCTCCCAATTCTGCCGTTCCCCCTCATCTGCCATTCCCCCTCACTGTGTTCAGCCCTCAAAGAAAACAATACCAATTTTAATTAAACACTCTTTATTAAAAGTGAATATATAAGTCAAAAAGAAATATAAGGGAAATAGTTGAATTTTGTCATTTTTGTAGGTGTATTTCTATGCAATATTTACAATACATGCTGAACTATAGTTTGGAACTATTATCTTTTCTTTAAAAAAGAAGTAGACCAGGGCTTCTTCAGCTTTGGCGAAGATCAGAACTACTTGAAAAATGCAGATGTGTTTCAGAAGCTGGGCACTCTGTGTCTGCTGGCCATTTTTGTAATTTGCTACAGTTTGTATGTGTTTACTTCAAGGAAGCCTTACTGCTTAGATGGTCCAATCACAGAAGGGATTGGGTTAAAAATTTTCTTAGAACAATATGCTATACAATCTAAAAAATATCATATATATATATGTGTGTGTGTGTGTATGATGAAAATATTTACTTAATATTATATAATAATTGTATTCTTTTGTAGTTATTGGTTTGATGGTTTTTTTCCGGTGAGATTTGAAAAAACTGTTATGTTCATTAAAAATAAGCATTACTTATTTTTCAATTAATATTCCTTTATGTGGAGCTTTTATTGTTGTCAGTTAGACTGCTGAAGTAAAACTTGGCAATTAGTCTCTGGTTTTTATATACCTATACAACTTACTATTGAAAACCACCTGAATTTTGATAGCTATTTGACAGTATTTCATTTAGTTATCTATATTGTAGTTTTACAATACAAACGATTCTGAAATATCTAGGATGCTGCTTCATAATTCATGTTTAATCATCCAGAAGTGTATCAGTTTGTTTTTTAGGATCTATACAGTTATGTAAAGTTTATGGTATAAACAAAATTGATCTTGAACATGAATATAATTAACATACATATTTGCATTTAACTCACAATAGATATATAATAAAGCCACCTATATAGATCAATTAATTTATTATATATATACTTGTATGTCTGTATAATTGCACATAAAATATATTTGAAGATGTCATCTCAGAAATTATGTGACTCATATATAAATGGAATCATACAAAGTTTATTATAATCTGCTTTTTTGTTTAACTATTTATAGGTCTCTCTAACAGTATATATGTACTATTCACTATATTGAGTCCTATTTTAATGTAGGAGATCATATTCTCTTTTAAAATAATGTGCTGTATGTACTAAATGACTTCCAAAGTCACAGGTATTTTACTTTGGTTCATCTAAATATAGTAAACATCTTATTAACTTCATACTCTTACCTAGATTGATAATTTAAGTTGATATTGTTCATTGTCAACATGAGTAGGAGATTAAAAAAAAAAAACAAACTCAAAATGAAGTAAATATTCCATTTTTGACCACGGAGGTTTCAAGTGTGCATTATAATTTTTATAGAATCTTAACATGTTAAAGGGGAAAGACTTGATAACACTTTTAATTGAGTTCCATTGATTTTATATATCAAACAGCCAGTGAAATGAAATGACTTGTACAAGAACACACAGGTTAGCAGAACTGGAAACGAGAGAAAGTTAAGGTCTCTGTCTGCACTTATTTTGAGATAATCTTTTCTTTAAAAAAGAAGTAGACCAGTACTTCATCATCAGATGATGAAGTACATCATCTGATATTTTGAGTTTAATAGAGCTTCCTCCTAAATCTCAGCTTGACCTTTTTCTTTTTTCTTTTTTCTTTTTCTCCAAATTAGAGCCTTATTATATTTTTATATAATTTCCTGTATATTTGCCTTTGTGTTACCAGTTCTGCGTAGCCAGATAACCATCAGAGTATAGGTTGATAAGTTTCTTTTTAGCAAACTACTTACTATAACTAAATGTTAATTCTTTTCAAAACATTGACTTCAGATGGGCTGATGTTTGCTAAATACTATAGTGATAATTTTTGGAACCCATTTGCTTATTCAGCGAAGTAGTGAAAAAGAAGAGTCTGAAGAAAGTGAAAGTCTAAAACTTACTTTAAACATTTTGTCAAATGAGAGCTAGGAGTTTTCCCAAAACTAATTTTCTTTTAGTAAATTTTGCTTTTTAATGAAAAGAAATGAGTATTCTTTAATTACATGTGACTTTCAAGAATCCAGATTGGATTTTACAGAAGTCATGTAGTATAATTCTCTAATAACAAAATTGATTTTAAGAAAAACTGCCTTTTGTCTTTCTTAACTTAGACACCTAATTTGTCCTTAATGACTGTCACTTTTTGTATGAAGCTATTGAATTAATTTTCTTTTTATCGACAATGAAAAGGTTTTTCTTAAAACTATTACTTTTATTTTTCCTTAATAACCAGAAGGCATTTCATTCTTTTTATTTATTATATTCTTGCTAAGTGTAATTGCTTTATTGTGGAAAATACTTCTTTTAACTGATTTATACTTTTTTGTACACTTCTTGGTTCTTTTAACAGATACTGCCTTTTTAAATAGTGACGGAGATGGAGATTAAATTTTAGGTTGAAAGGAAATTAAATATCAATTAAATATCAGTTTGATCTATCATTTTAAAGATAAAGAAACTGAGATCCTGTGTGGTTCACCCCTCAGTTTACAATTAGCAGCTAACCTGACACTGACTGAATTAATTCATTATTCTTTACTCAAAACCTATTGCTTTGGCACCCCAAATCACCAAACTTTGTACCTCCTGAGCATAAGTTGACTATTATTTAGCTGACATTTTCTATAATAGTAGAATCAAAATATTTATATATAATACATGTGCATTGATAATAAAAGTTTTCCTATTCAGTTTTCTAAAATACTTCATGTGAAATTGTCACGCAGAAGCAAAAATGACCTAATTTTATGCTTTTTCATAGTACCCTGCAGAATCACCAGATTGTTTTGTGGATTTTCCTGTTTCATTTTCTGTTTCCTGGACACCACAGGTAAGTTCTTAAATTTATTTTAAGTAGCTAAAAAGCATGTTCTATTATGAGAATAGGTTATAGATTATAGCCAATATAGCCATTATAGTTTTAAAGCGATTTTTTTGTTGTTGTTGTTGTAAGCATTTATTTATAAACAGAAATTTCAGAGTGCTTTTTCTTCCCCCATATTTCCTAGTAGTTAATGTCCACTTTCTCCCTCCCCTCCCACATAAACACACCATCCAGTCTTTATATGTTTATGCCTCATATTAGATAAATATGAAGGTCTATTGACAGAAATTTTCCTTTGAATTTAAATCGTAAAGAACTCTACAAAGCAGTGAACAGTAAGTGGAAAGTTGGGTGAATTTTTTAGATTGCTAAAGGTTAATATTGATGTCATAATATCAGAGAATCTTTTTCAGAGAAGAATGAGTGATGGCTGAAAATACAAATCATTTCCACTCAGTTTTTATTGTTTAAAAGTGGTTGTCCATAATTCATCCTTCAGCATAGACTACATTTTTGTATGGGCTTTGGGACATTTGTACTTGTGTAAAGAATATAAGAGATTCTTTTTCCTGCCTCTGTCATTTTAATTTCTCAAAAGTTGATGTCTAACAAGAAGATGAAATTAGAAGTACACTGTAAATGGTAATATTATGTAGATATAAGGTTCTCAATAGTACGAACATTGACATTACGTGTGTGTGATTTTTTGAAGATATGACAGAGTGGTGGTTAGATTCCGAGAACAATCTAAGGATGACCGGCTTGGTCCTTCTTTCACCAAGTAAATTGTGGCAGTTGGTAGCAAAATGGAGAGAACATTTCTGTTCTCATCCAAAGAGGGGGAAAAGAATTCCTACTGACATCTTACAGATACTCTCTAGAGGCTACCTGTATTTTTGTTATGAAATTTTGATGGGGTCAAGGGAAAATTTATGCCTAATTTTTTAAGTATATACACACAGTAATTGTATATGAAGTTAGTTTTTAAAAACACCTAATAGGATTTAAATAGTGTTGTGTAGGTTCAGATGTCACTTTAATTATGCATATATATTAAAAATTATTTTTCGTATTTTTTTCCTTTAAAAACAACAGTCCCTCCTTTCAATGGAAACTGAGAAAACACAGCAAAATAAAAGAGAGGAAGAACCCTGTAATTTGCTTTTGGTATTCTGATATAGGTTATAAATACCTAAGAAACAGTGTGTTCATTTTTTATTTTAAAAAAGAAACTTCTCCTCTTTTTTAAATATACATTTTCTATTTGGCTTTCCTCTTTTTAAAATATTTTCCTCTTTTTTAAACATAAATTTCCTACTTGGCTCTGTAAACTTTGTTTATATTTTATGTGAGATTATGAGATAACACTGTACCTGGATTGTATTCTTTCCAGATATGCTGTCTCTAGATTACATTCTAATATGTATCAAAATCCCAAGTCGAAGACTATATTTTTGATGAATTTGTAGTGTTTTTAATGTAGATAACCATACAAGTTTTTCCCAGTCTTAAATCTGTGTAAAAGTTTGCATCTTCACAAAAAGACTGTTTAGCACTTACCTTATCCTATCATTTAGCAAAATTATTTTGTGATTTCAACACACTGGAAAATCTTTGCGGATAATTTCTTTCAAATTTTCTATCCCTATTTAACAGCAGCTCAATGCCTTGCACATTTAAGCATGGGATGAGTTTTAGATTTAGTTAGGTCATACAGCAAGTTTTCTGTTTTGTACTAGCTCCAAGAATGAATTAGTAGTAACTGGAATGTTACAATCTTTTTTTAATTAAAGAATATACTAAGATCCTTAGTAAAGCACAGAAAAATTTGGATACCTTTATATCCACAACTCAGATTTGACAGATGTTAATTTTTTGTCACATTCGTTTCATTTCTAGCTCTTACTTCTGTCTCTCTCTTAGGAGTAAAATGTTCTAGGAACAACTAAGACCTTATTCCTCTTTTCCCTTTCTTTCCTTCTCTCCCTTTCTGGAGGTAACCACCTCCCTGAAATTGATGCATGTGCTATCCATGCATATTTCTTGCTACATTTGTTCATGCCATATTCTGTAGTATTGGCTGTCTGAATTTTTTTATACAGCATTGCTTCTGAGATTTAACTATGATCTTTGCATGTTTAGTACATTAAATGCTTTAAATAGTTCCATTATATGAATCCATCAGTTAATTTATTCGTTGCACTACTGATAAGGTTGTTCACAATTTCTTAAGTTGTGCTCTAGTGAACATCCTTACATTTTCTTGTACACATATGAGACTCTTAGTGTGGCTTATGCAGAGAGAAAATGTTGGATTGAAGGGAATGTACCTCTTCGAGATTACTAAATATTGCCAAATTGCCTTCTCAAATTGGTTGTATAAATTTATACCCCTACCCAGCAATGCATGTAATATCTACTTCTCCAAATCCTTTTCCAGGTCTTACTTAGCCTGACCTTAATTCTTAACAAGAATTGAAATCATTTTTATTGTGTTTATAATCTTTGCTTATTTAAAATTTTTTCTCTTATTGTAAACATTCCTTTTTAATTTGGATACCGATGGTTGGTTATATGGGATGTATCTTCTCTCTGTGGAGTACTTTTTACCTTTGTATGTAACCTATTTTGTCAGTCAGAAGTTTAACTTTCAGTGTTGTCCCATTTATCAGTCTCGTCCTTGTGATTTCTGCTTTTTGTGTCTTGCATGGGAAAATCTTTCATATCTTGTTCTGAAAAGATAGTTTCCTATCATCCTAAAAGTTAGTATGGTTTTTCTTCGTATTTAAGTAGGAGATAGGAATCTTATTTACACTTGTGTATTTTATATATGCTTGTAGTATTTGGATGTGTCTTCATTTGTTTAGATCTGGAGGTGATTTCAGTTTTTCTTTTATATTTGCTATTAAAATTTAGAAATTTTTCAAAATATTTATTTATTATTTTAGAGTCTAGCAGTACGTCATAAGCATTTTGGTGATACTACCAGTGGTTTGAGCTCTCAAGTCTTTTAGACGTGATAAGAGTATTGGCAATATTAGTTTATGTTTTAAAAGTAAGCAATATCAGACTACTTTTCCGTCTATGATCTTTTTTCATTGATTTGTTGGAAATAATTCTGCTTGTGAGAGTTATTTTTTCTTAACAATTTTTAAACAGTTGTGGTTCTTAAGCAAAATAAATGTAGTCTAACAGCAAACTTATATTTAAGAGATTGTACATAGGTTCCAGACAATTGATTAAAAAAATAATCCTTGTCTGTTTTTGTTTTGTACATTTTCTCTTTGGAGTCAGTGTTTCTGGACTTCAGACTTGGAAGATCTTTATTTTCCTTTCTTTTTGTGAAATAATAGGCATGGCTTTGTGGCATCCATATTAAAAATGGGTAATTTTCCTTATGGTCCCTGTCTTCCTGCTGCGTTGATAATGTTTTGATGTATTTTTCTTTTGCTCTGATGAGAGGTCTGCTGCTGCTGCTCTGACATGTTCATTTGGATGAGTAATTATAACTTGCACAATGTCAAGCTGAAGATGGTAGGGTTTTGTGCGTCATGACAAGCCTAGTAGCCAGTGCAGGTGTCTCACAGCAGGATCAGCAACAGCCAGTGTATTCTGGCTCAGAGGAGGCGTTCAGAGTGGTAAGAAATCAGCACCAAGGGCAGGGCTGCCGCTACTACTGCCGCCGTGATCTGTGCCAAAGAAACACAAAGTGCTTCTCAAAGACAAGCGACTGCATACCTCTTTTCAGATATTTACTTTGCTTACCCGATAAATTTTCTTTTATAGATTTAGCATAGAATATAAGAGCATGTCATTTTTAGCTTAGTCTACTTTCTAGCATCACAGATGCTCCATGTGTCTTTAACAACCTGCTGCCTCTTGGACTTTTACATGCAGGGCATGTATGTGAATTTTGTTGACTAATGACACCATAGAATGCTCTAATGTACGATTTTAAGTGCGCTGATATTGGGGTCTGTAAGAACAAAACTCATTTTCTCTAGCTCACTGACCAACCCAAAATAGGTGTTAATTGGGGTGCCTGGGTGGTGCATTCGGTTAAGTGTCTGACTCTTGGCTTCGGCTCAGCTCATGATCTCAGGGTCTTGGGATCGAGCCCCATGTCAGGCTCTGCGCCCAGCTCGCACTTGCTTAGGACTCGCTCTGCCCCTCCCCACCTCACTTGCATTCTCTCTCTTTCTCTCTCTCTCTCTCTCTCAAATAAATGAATAAATAAATCTTTAAAAAAAAAAAAGGCAGTTCTACCTATAAATGTGCCATTAAGTGCAGGCTTGGTGAAGTATCCTTGCCATGGCAGTTGGAATTTTCAGATTTGGTATGGTATAATAAACAGTGGTCTTTATATTTTTTATCATGGAAATCTCATATTCTTAGAATGCCATGAATGCAAGAATAGCAAAACTAATGATGAAGCCTCTGGCTGATAAGCTGATGGTGAATGAAGAATTTGTCATTAAAGGAAACAGTCCTATTACATAGCAGGGAGCACGATCCATTAGTTAGAGCGGCAGACTAGCAGTTGGGTATCCTAGGTTCTGTTTACAGTTCAGTCATTGACTTAATTGTTTAATTTCAAACAAGTCATGTGACTGCCCTTTGCCTCAGTTCATATGTATATGGAAATAATGAACTTTTTCTTTTTCACAGAGATTCTAAGAAAAAGAAATTCGATTTAAAATAAACAGTGTTGGGGGAAGAACCCTCACAATCCACTCTAAGGATCCTGTGGAACTTTCTTTTTTGACCCATTACTAGATTATCTTTCTTTCCATTTTTCTCTTTGCTGTCTTTGTTGGAGAACTCCTAATACTGGATTTTTGTTCACTCTTAAATTGGTCAAGTAAATACGCTTTTTGCCTTCTTGGCAGTTTTATTGTTGCCCTAGTGGTATGTTTAAAGAGACATCAAAAGGACCAAAACAAAGAAACTTAATTCATTATTGAGATCATGTGATACGGTAGAAGAAGTATCAATGTGATCTGTTGGACTCAGTAACTTATTAACTACCTTTTTTTTTTTTTTCCCAATAACTTATTTTAAAAGTACCCTGCACTGATTCTTTAAAAAAAAAAGAGAGAGAGAGAAAGTAAATACGAATGAACAAAATTAAGAAAATATAAAATCACCTTTAATGCCTTCATTTAGAATGGTATTCTCACTGGATAATAGCTTTGAAACTAGGCTAGTCACTTCAAATATTTCAGTTTTTAAAACATCATTGGTAATGTTGTGCATTTATTCCAGGTATTAGAATCATTTAGTTTTTAGTTATATTTAGGTTTACATTTATCCATCAAATTAAGAACTATTGTGTTCACAATCTAGGAACTGGTTATGTCTGCATTTATTTAGGTCCCTCTGTTAAGTAGCACTGGTTTCTTAATCTACATTTTGCATATTTTTGTTGAATTTATTCCTAAGTATTTAAAAAAATTTTTTTTGCTACTGTGAATGCTTTTTTAAAAAAATCATTTTTACCTGAGAATATGGGCAAGCTATTTTCATTTTCTTTTTCTTTTTAAAGTTTTTACTTTTATTAAAGTTACGTAAGAACATGGATTAAAGAGTTAGGTTACAGGGTTTTTTTGTTGGTGCTGTTTTCTTTTTAGACCAAAGAGCATTTCCTAGCCTCCTTCCCACCTTTTTCTCCTTCTGCAGGGTCAACGACTTTTGATTGTTAGCTGATCCTTTTGGTGCTCTAATATTATTTATATTATTGCATGTTCTTGTAATTATACTGCTTTTTGTTTGCTTGGTTTAGGCATTATCTGTTAACTTTCCCCTATAGATGGGTTTGCTGCTTCTTTTACCTGCTCCCACTCCACACACATATATACTTCTTATCTTCCTGTTTTTCCCCAAATAGTTATCTTCCATTTTCATTTAATTTTTAATTTTTTTATACGGAATACTTCATGAATTTGTGTGTCATCCTTGCACAGGGGCCATGCTAATCTTCTCTGTCTTGTTCCAGTTTTAGTATATGTGCTGCTGTAGCGAGCACCCAAACAGTTATCCTTTAATTTTGATTATATCAGTACTCAGTGTTCACATTATGAACATGTGTACATGCTATGCAGAGATAAGCCATGTGGTTAACTATTATTTTTCCTTTGTTACCTGGTTTTTGTTATTCCTAGAGTTAACAATTATCTTACTTTTTCATTTCTGAAACTCATTCAACCCCCAGTTTTCCATCACTTGGCTATATCTCTTCTTAGCCATCTATATTAGGTTTTTGTTGACTTTATTTCGAGGGAATTTCATGAGATTTACCTAATAACCTTCCTGTTGAATTTTTTTTTTTTACTTTTGTCATGTTAATTTCTGAGAGTTTACTTCATGGGTGTATATTCTTTTTTTCCCTAGAGATATACTGTTTTTCTCCTCTAAGTAGTTTTTCCTTGAGTTGCTCTTTTTCTGTGCTTATAATCTTTGGTCATCTGCTCATGATTAAACGTCAGATATAAAAAGCTCTTTGGAAAAAAAAATTAAAAAAATAAGCTGTTTGGAAGCTCTGAGTGCATGCGTGGGGCTTGTCAACTTTATTGTAGAGTCATCTGACTAGATCTCGTAATGAGGAATGCCTAATGTCAATACCTTTAGGTCTTTTTGGAATGATTGATTGGTTGGTCAGATTTCTTGGAGAAGACTCTTCCAGCATTCTGCTTCTGAGCAAGCAGAAGACATTCCTCTGAGGTATTAAGTTGACCAAGGCTGGTGGACAGGAAACCACAGCCTGAATTAGTAAGCACTTAACCTGATGCCATCTTCTACTGATAGGGCTGAATATCACGTAGCTGTTAAAGAGACATGCTTATAGGGTAAACCTCCATTATCACAGAACAGGTAATGACAGTGGATTTGGAGCTAAGAGGCAAAAAATGATATCCTAGTTAATCACTTGTTTTTTTCAGACTTTTTAATTTTGGCCATTCTTAGTTGTGTATAGTGGTCATTTTGTCCCCCTTCAGTTTTGTTTGTTGCTGATGTATATCTTTTTTTTTTTTTTTTAAAGGTTTTATTTATTTGACAGAGAGAGACACAGTGAGAGAGGGAACACAAGCAGGGGAGTGGGAGAAGGAGAAGCAGGCTTCCTGCAGAGCAGGCAGGGAGCCCGATGTGGGGCTCGATCCCAGGACCCCGGGATCATGACCTGAGCTGAAGGCAGACGCTTAACGACTGAGCCACCCAGGCGCCCCTACAAATCTATTTTTTTAAATGATTTTCTGTCTAGTAGCCTTGCTAAACTCTTAGCTAATGATTTATCAGTAAATTCGTTTGGATTTTTTCTGTGAACATAATCCTGTCTTTTGTAATGACAGTTTCATTTCCTCTATTCCCATCTTTATACCCCCCCTTACTGCTCTGGGTAGGCTTTCTAATACAATGTGAAATATAAATAGTAAACACTAATATTCTTGTCTTGTTCCAGATCTCAAAAAAAAAAAAAATTTAAAGTTTTTGTTATTAGGTAGATTTTTGTCTATATATTTCTTGTACTAAAGTCCTTTAACAATTATTAATGGAATTTATTGCTATTTCTAGTTTGCTAAGAGTTTTGTTATGAACGAAAGTTGAATTTTGTCAAATATATTCTTTCTATATATTAAGAAAGTTAAATTGTTTTCTCCTTTAGTCTGTAAATGTGGTGAATTGATCATTTGATTTCCTAATGTTAAGCTAGTCCTTTGT
The DNA here is from genome assembly GCF_964656455.1 of Halichoerus grypus. Lineage (NCBI taxonomy): Eukaryota > Metazoa > Chordata > Mammalia > Carnivora > Phocidae > Halichoerus > Halichoerus grypus. The sequence continues at coordinate 61,722,832 of NC_135721.1, forward strand.
TCTTAAAATACATTCAGGTTATGGTGTATTTTATATTTATCTATTGCTCACACACATGTGATCTCCAGTGTCTATTGTTTATTGCCAGATTGCATTTCTTAACTTTTTTAGGAATTTGCACCTCTGCTTATATGAGCAATCCCTTTGTTTTTCTGCTTCCAAAATTTTGTTCTTGTTGCCTCTCCAGTTCTCCCTGTTTTTTGTGAGATTGTGCGTTAAAGGAAAAACAGCAACAACATAGTTTTAATGAGTTTTGGGGAGGGACTGAAATTAGGTGTGTGTATTTAATCCACCTTCCTTACCTAATAGCTTTTACCCTCTTTTTATAGAATATTAAATGTATAGTTACTACTTTGTTTGAATTCTGATGTATAAACTAGTTGTGATCAAGGAATGTTAAAATTTTTTCATTGCTTTCACCACTGGGCTGCTAGTTAAAGAGAAATATTGAAATTTCTAAATATGCTAAGTATGAATGGAGTTCCACATTTCCAACTATAGGCAAGTGACAAAACAAATAAATCCTCATATTTTCCCACCCACTTGTGTAATATGGAGGGGATTAGTGTGGAACGTTCAAGTTTCTTTGGACCTTTATAGAACTTAGGTAAGATAAAGAAGAACTTACAAAAGTCTACTAGGGAAGTTCTGTCCTATTTTTAGTGCTTTACTAGATGAAATTGTATAGCTGTCATGGTCAAGTCTTCCTTAATAGTTACCTTGAAAAAGTACATAAACGGAAAAGCAAGGAGCAACATTTTTCAGTAGGAAACAATTTAAATGTAACATACATTTATTATCTACTATATGTGGAACACTGACGTGGATTCTGAGGATGTTAAAGTGAATTAGGTTCTAATACCTAGGATAGGCTTTCAGGATTAACTTTCAGTCTGATGAGGAAAGAGGTATTTAAAATAATTTCAATAAAATGTGTTATTAGGATGAACCATTTTGATAAGGTGGAATAGAAGCACGTAATCTAACCTGATGTGGTCAAGCAAGTTTTCTGGATAAGATGTTACTTGAGCTCAGTTGTCTTGAGGAATGAGAAGTTAGGTTTGGGAGGAGAGATGATACTTCAGGGGAGAACTGCATTAGCCAAAGAACAAAGACATGAAATTATAGGAGATAATGCATCAATTACACAGCATTTCGTACCCTGTGGTCAGAGTTAGAGATAAGACTGGAGCTTTTGCTAGAGTTAGGCGGGGTCTAGTGTACGGGAATACTTTGTTGTTATTGTACTTTGCTTTATTTTGCTTCACAGATAATGAGTTTTTTAACAACTTGAAGTTTTGTGGCAATCTTGTCTTGAAGTCTGTTGGTGCCATTTTCCAATACCATTTGCTCACTTTGTGTCTCGGTCCCATTGTGGTAATTCTTGTAGTATTTCAAGCTTTTTCATTTTTTGTTATGATGATCTGTGATGTGATCTTTGTGACTATTGTAATTGTTTTGAGTCACTAGGAATTGCACCCATGTCAGATGGCAGACTTAATGTGTCTGACTGCTGCACATGCTGCACGTTCCCCCCCATCGCTCCCTCTCCTTTGGCTGTCCTAGTCCCCAAGATACAGAAATTTTGAAATTAGGCCAATTAATGAGCCTAAATGGCCTCTAAGTGAGAGGAAGAGTCACATGTCTCTCACTTTAAATCAAAAGCTGGGAATGATTAAATTTAGTGAGGAAGGCATGGCAAAAACCAGGATAGGCCAAAAGCTAGGCCTCTTGAGCCAAACACTTAGCCAGGTTGTGAATGCAAAGGAAAAGTTCTGGAAGGAAATTCAAAGTGCTACTGCAGTGAACAAACAAAGCAAAACTGTCTTATTGCTGATACAGAGAAAGTTTAAGTGGTCTGGATAGAAAATCAAACCAGCCACAGTATTCTCTTAAGCCAAAACCTAATCCAGAGCAAAGCCTTGATTCTTCAATTTTATGAGGGCAAAGAAGAGGTGAGGAAGTTTGAGGCTACAGAGGTTGGTTCATGAGGTTTAAGGAAAGAAGTCCTCTGCCTAACATAAAAGTGCAAGGTGAAGCAGCAAGTTATCCAGATCTAGCTGATAGTGAATGAAGGTGGCTACACTAACTAATAGATTTTCAGTGTAGGCAAAACAGCCTTCTATTGGGAGAAGATGCCATCTACGACTTGCATAGTGAGAGAGAAGTCAGTGTCTGGCCTCAAAGCTTCAAATGATAAGTTTGACTCTTGTTAGGGGCTAATGCAAGTGGTGACTTTATGTTGAAGCCAATGCTTATTTACCATTCTGAAAATCCTAGAGCTCTTAAAATGATGCTAAATCTACTCTGCCCATGCTCTATAAATGGAACAACAAAACATGGGTGACAGCACATCTGTTTACAACATGGTAAGAAAAAAGAAAGAAAGAAATTTCTTTTAAAATATTACTATTCATTGGCAACGTACCTGGCAACCCAACAGCTCTGGTGGAGATGTACAATGATATTCATGTTTTCATGCCTGTTAACAACATCCATTCTGCAGCCTGTGGATTAAGGGGTCATTTCGACTTTCAAGTCTTATTACTTAAGAAAGACATTTGTAAGGCTATAGCAGCCATAGGTAGTGATTCTTCTGATAGATCTAGGCAAAGTAAATTGAAAACTTTCTGGAAGGGATCCACTATTCTAGATGCCATAAGAACATTTGTGATTCATGGGACAGGTCAAAATATTAACATGAACGGGAGTCTGGAAGAAGTGGATTCCAACCATCTTGGAAGAATTTAAGGAGTTCAAGACTTCAGTGGAGGAGGGAACTGTAGATATGATGGAAATAGTAAGAGAACTAGACTTGGAAGTGGAGCCTGAAGGTGGGACTGAGTTGCTTCAATCTCATAATCAAATTTTAGTGGATTGGAGTTTTTCTTAGGAGTGAGCAAAGAAAGTGGTTTTTTGAGATGGAGTCTATACCAGGTGAAGACATTGTGAAGATTATTGAAATGACAGCAAGGGATTAGGATATTACATAAACTTAGTTGATAAAGCAGTGGTAGGTTTTGAGAGGATTGACTCCCATGTCGAAGGTTCTACTGTGGGTAAAATGCTATCAAACAGCATTGCATTCTACAGAGAAATTGTTTGTGAAGGGAAGAGTCCCTTAATGCCTCAGACTTCATTTTTGTCTTATTTTAAGTAATTGTCATAACCACATCAAACTTCAGCAGTCACTACCCTGATCAGTCCACTGCCATCAACATCGAGGCAAGACCCTCTTCCAGCAGAAAGATTATAACTCTGAAAACTCAGAGGATAGTTAGCACCTTTTAGCAATAATGTATTTTTTAATGAAAGTATTTACATTTTTTAGACGTATGTTATTACATACTTAATAGGCTATAATACAGTGTAAACATAACTTTTATATGCACTGGGAAACCAAAAAATTCATTTGATTTGTTTTAATGCACATTTGCTTAATTGTGACATTTGCTTTATTGCAGTGGTTAGGAACCAAATCCACAGTATATCGAAGATGGGCCTGTAAAGTCCTTCTTTGTCTCTTGTAACCTATTTTAATTTAAAGTCTATCTTGGCTGATAATTAGTATTGCCATCCCTGCTGTCTTTTGGCTATTATTTGCATGGAATAATCTTTTTTCATCCTTTCACTTTCAACCTCTTTGTCTCTAAAATGAGACTCTTATAGACAGCATATAGTTGGATCATGTGTTTTTATCCATTAGCCAACCTGTGTTTGTTTTTCATTTTTGGTTGTTGCATATGTTTTATTGAAAAAAAATCATTCATAAATTAGCATACAAAAATGTACAAACACATGACAAAGGACTAAATAATGACAAAGGACTGTTTTTGTGAAGTGTTTTTTAAAGTATCTTTAGATTTTAGTGCAAAAATATACTCCTTGCACCTCTGAAAACATAAGAGCAGGCTCAAAAAACCATAGTGATAGAAGTAAGCTAGCTACGTTCAATGCCATTGTCAACTGAGTGGATACAGTCACCACGTGGCTGTTGCTCAAATGTTAATGTCTGTTGGAGAGGAGCTCTAACAAAAGAGTCCCTGTAATGTCAAAATGAGTATTTTTGCAATACCCTTCTCCCCCCCCCCCCCCCCCCCCCCCGGCCAAAAGAAAACATGAAAGGAGAAATCTTTCTCTGCATGCAGCAAAGTTAAGACTAATTTTGGGGATCACCCATCAGTAGCCCTGAAGAGTTTTAGCTGCCAAAATATGTACAAGGTCACATTTGTTTCTTACTAAAATCTGTCTTTTGATTGGAGAGTTTAATCCATTTACATTTAAAGTAATGATTGATACAGAGGGACATATTTCTGTCATTTTGCTGCTGTTTTTCATGTTATATAGTTATTTTGTCTCTCATTTTTTTGCATTACTTATTTAGAGTTAGTTGATTTTTTTTTTTTGGTAGTTAAACATTTAAATTTCTCATTTCTTTTTGTGTATATTCTGTAGTTATTTTCTCTGTGGTTACCATGGGGATTACATTTAATATCTTGAAGTTGAAACTCTCTCATTTGGATTTGTACCAGTTTAACTTCAATAACCTGACCTTTGGTCCTTGGCAGCTCTGTACCAGTGCTTTTCGGTTGTTGATGTCACAAGGTTACATTTTTATACATGCGTGCCCCAAACTAAACTAATAATTTTTTAAATGCATTTGTCTCATAAGTTATGTCAAAAACAAAATGCGGAGTTACAGACCAAAGTTACAAATAAGTCTAGCTTTTAGTCTAATAATTGTTATAAAAATGTATTAGTCTCTTAAATCCTATAGAAAACAAAGAGTGGAGTTAAGCCATTGTTACAATAATACTAGTTTTTATAATTGCCCATGTAATTACCTTTACTGAGATCTTTATTTCTTCAAAGGACTTCATGTTACTGTCTAGTGTCCTTTCATTTCAACCTGTGCGACTCCCGTTAGCACTTTTTGCAGTGTGATTCTAATAGAGAACTCCTTCAACTTTTGTTCATCTGGGAATGTCTTAATTTCTTCCTCACTGATAAAGGACAGTTTTGCTAGATACAGATTCGTGGTTGACAGTTTTGTTTTTGTTTTTGTTTTGTTTAAGCACTTTGAATATATCAGCCTACTGCCTTTTCTGCCTTTCAAAATTTCTGATGAGAAATCTGATTGTTTTTGAGGGTCCCTAATATATGATGAGTCGCTTCTTGCTTTTTCCAAGACTGTCTGCCTCTGGCTTTGAAAGCATGAATATAATGTGTCTTGGTGTAGGTCTCTTTGATTTCATCTTGCTTGGACTTTGTTGATATCTTGTTTATATTCATGTCTTTCATCAAGATTGGGAATTTTAGGACGCCTGGGTGGCTCAGTCGTTAAGCGTCTGCCTTCGGCTCAGGTCATGATCCCAGGGTCCTGGGATCGAGTCCCACATCGGGCTCCCTGCTTGGCAGGAAGCCTGCTTCTCCCTCTCCCACTCCCCCTGCTTGTGTTCCTGCTCTCGCTCTCTCTCTCTCTCTGTCAAATAAATAAATAAAAATCTTTAAAAAAAAAAATTGGGAATTTTAAGACATTATTCAAATATTCTCTTTGTGCCACTTTCCTCTCTTCTTTTGGGTCCCCACAGTGCATACATTGGTCAACTTGTCCCACAGTTCCCTTAGGTTCTGCTCACTTCTCTGCATTCTTTTTGCTTTCTGTTGCTCAGATTTGATAGTTGACATCTTGTCTTTAAGGTCTCAGATTCTTTTGTATGCTCAAATCTGCCTTTAGATTCCTTTTGTGAATTTTTCATTTCAGTCATTGTACTTTCAGCTCCACAATTTCTTTTTGGTTTCTTTTTAGGTTTTCTTTCTATTTATTGATGTTTCCATTTTGTTCATCATTTTCTTGACTTTCTCCACATCTCTCTAATTTTGAAAGCCTACTTTAGACCATCTCTTTCAAATTCTTTGTCTAATCTACTCTCAGATCTTTTTTAGGGAAAGTTGCTGTAACGTGTTTTTCCTTTGGATCAGGGCCACACTTTACTGTTCTTTTATGCCTTGTAATTTTGTTGTTGAAAACTGGATACTCTAATAGTGAGGTAACTCTAGAAATTGGATTTCCCTTTCTCCCTAGAGAAGAAAGATTAAAATCTCCCATTGTTTATTTTGTTTTTATTTTTTTGATTGTTATAAGCTGTCTCTGTGCTAAGGATCAGCCTGTGGTATAAGTTTAGTGTGTTTCCTGGTCATTTTTGAGCCTGCATCTTTCTCTGGGCTTTCACAGTGACTTCCACATTTCCCTTGTCTATGCAGTTACTTTGAAATGTTTGTGTCTCTAATGTCTGATTCCCAAAAGGGGAAAAAAAGAAAAATGAAGTGGAGGGGGGAGGGCACTGGCTCTTTAAATATTCTGTAAGTCACTTCAGGAGGAGGAGGGGCTTGCAACAATGGGAGGAGGTGCATCAGCAATGTCCGACTGCCTCTTTGTCTACCCCTCCGAGATTAGAAGCCGCAGTTGGGTCCGAACACAGATCGCTGTTACTTGGAAGACAGATCCCTTTACCTACCATACCTCCTGTAAGCTGTGTGTAAGTTGCTCCTGGAGTACCTGCAGGGCTGCCTGTCATGGGGCTGGGTGATGGGTAGCCTCTGTCAAGCTAAGAGCTGAAATTGATAGAATTTGCAAGCCTTCAATAGACTCCAGAGTTCCAAAATATATCAGACAGATTCTATCAGTGTAAATGTCTAGGTGGGAAGACAGATTCCTGGTCCTTTCTGCTTAGCCATCTACTCAGAATCCTCTCCTAATTGGCTTGGTGTTGATTTTTTTTTCTTAATGGTCTATAATATAGGATAGCTAAGGACCACATATGAGAGTGCCTACTAATTTTCAACATGCACTTGACAGATGTGTCTTTCTTTAATCTTTTTTTTTTTTTTTTTAAAGGTAGTTGCTATAGTCATTCTGTAATGGCTACATAGGAACATATGAAGTAAGTCTGTTTCATTTGACTTTGTGGGTAGATACCTTGTTCACATGACCTAAAAATAGTAGCAAATCTTTTAAATCATCCTCACCACTGGTCAGTTATAGTCAAAATAAACTTAAGTATAGGAAGAGTTGATATATTCTCTGTGGATTGCTTGACAGAGAATAGCATTTGATTGAATAGATGTAGTTATAGAGCTACCTACAGAAGGTGTGGAGAACATCAATGAAGCTTGCAAATAAGATCAAATGAACTAAATATTTAAGAGATTTGCTATCTCTTTAAAGATATCTGATTAGAAATATTGCAATTATTATTAAAATTAAATTTCTTAAAAAGTTTAATCTCTTGATATTTCCTTATTCTACTGAAGCTTTTTGAATCCCCCAGAGATAAAGACAAAAATGATTATTAGAGGATTTATCTGCACATATTATAGGAAAGTATAAAAAAAATCAGAAGGGAAAGCAACTGTTGCAAGTACCAGAAAATTATGCTATTAATTTAAGTGTCATCAGAGCACAAAAGATCACATTCCAGGACTGTGAGAAAATTATTAAAATACTGGAAATAATAGTACTTAAGATGAAGATATTATACTCTAAGATCTGGTTAAGTGACTGACATTATTATATCACTTCAGGTATTATAAAAGTAACAAAATGCTTTTAAAGATAATAAGCGTTACATTTTGAGATTGGCAGTGTTCACACTTTTCTGCTTAAGTGCTTTCCTAGTTTAACATAATTTAATAACAGTTATGGGAGAATAGCTAACACCTGAGTTCTCATATATATCTTTTTTCCTTCCTTCTTCAGTATATACACATTTTATATATCTATATATAAAAAAGTGATAAAATTTCATTCTCCAAGTGTGGGTTTATGAACAGTAGCTTTTCTGCCTTTGTCCTCAGTGTTAGAAATATTGCTACTTTGTAATTTTTTAGCTCCTAATTATTAATCTACTGCAAAAAAGATATTGCTATGTAGATCCCATTTCTACCCAGAAATTAGTTTTTTTTAACAGCTTTATTAAGGTATAATTGATATGTAATAAACTGAACATATTATAAAGTGTACAATTTGAGTTTTGACCAACGTTTATACCTGTGAAATCAACCCCACAATCAAGATAATAAACATTTCCATTAGACCCAAGTTTCCCCACTCCCCTTTGTAATTTCTCTGTCCCACTTGGTCCTCCCGCTGGTCCCCAGGCAACTACTGATCTACTTTCTAGAGTTTTGTATAATTCTATGTATTCTTCTCTGTCAGATTTCTTTCCCCAGCATAGGGATTCTTCTGTGGCATATAATAATAGCTCATTCTTTTTATGCTGAGTAGTACTCCATCGTATGGATTTACTACATATTTTCCATTTAGTTGTTGATGGACATATGAATTGTTTTCAAGATTTGGCTATTACAAATAGAGCTGCTGTGAACATTATGTAATGTCGTTATATGAACATACGCTTTCATTTCTCTTCAGCAAATACCTAGGAGTGGAATGCTGAATCATGTAGGAGGTGTATGTTTAATTTTTTAAGAAACTGCTCACATTAAAAAAAAACAAAACAGTTGCTTATAGAAGTGGTTGTTAACATTTTACATTCCAAACAATAGTGTCTGAGAGGTCCTGTTTCTCTACAGCCTTTATCCTTGCTCACATTTGATATGGCCAGTCTTTCTCTCTCTCTCTCTCTTTTTTTTTTTTTTTTTAAGTAGGCTCCACACCCAGCATGGAGCCCACCATGGGGCCCAAACTCATGACTCTGAGATCAAGAGCTGAGGTCAAGAGTTGGACACTGAGCCACCCCTATCTTTCTCATTTTAGTCATCCTGATAGTGTGTAGTCATAACTCATTGTGGTTTTAATTGCATTCCCTTAGTGACCAGTGATTTTAAGGATATTTTTATGTGCTTATTTGTCATCCATATATCTTTTTTGGTGAAATATCTGCAAATTTTTTGCCTAAAGACTTAAATAAATGGAGAGAGGCCACGTTAATGCATTAGACTTTTCAATATTGTTAAAATGACAGTTCTCTTCAAATAGATCTACAGATTCAATGCAATCCCAGTCAACATCCCAACAGATTGATTTTAGAAACTGATGATATAATTCTAAAATACATAAGGAAAATGCAAATGACCTAGAATAGGAAACTGGAAAAAAAGAAGAAAGTTAGAGGACTTAATATGACCTGATTTCAAGATATAAATCTACCCTTATCAAGACAATGTGGCATTATAGAAATACTCCTTGACTTAAGATGGGGTTACATCCTGATAAACCCATCATAAGTTAAAAATACTTTAAGTTGAAAATGCAATTAATACATGTAACCTACCGGACAGCACAGCTTAGCCTAGCCTACCTTAAACATGCTCAGAACACTTACATTAGCCAACACTTGGGCAAAGTCATCTAACACAAAGCCTATTTTATAATAATGTGTTGAATATCTCATGTACTTTATTGAATACTATACTGAAAACAAAAAGCAGAATGGTTGTATGAGCACAGAATGGTTTGTAAGTGTATTGATTGTTTAGCCTTGTGGTAGCATGGCTCTCTGCCCAGCATCACAAGAATATCATACTGCATATTACTAGCCTGGAAAGATCAAAATTTGAAGTACGGATTCGACTGAACGCATATCATTTTTCACACCATTGTAAAGTCGCAATATCATTAAGTCAGGCCACTGTAAGTTGGGGATCGTACGTATACCCATACAAACTGCTGAAAGTAGTTGTATGTATATACAAAGGTGCAAAGATAATTCAGTGGAGGAAAGACAGTCTTTTCATTAAATTGGGCTGAAACAGTTTGCTGTATACCAAAGAAGATGAACTTCAATCCATATACAGAAATTAATTCCAATTGGATTATGAACTTAATGTAAAACCTAAGACAATGAAAATTCTGGAAGAAAAAAGCTTTGGGACTTTGGGATTTCTTAATATAACACCCCAAGCAAGATCCGTATAAGAACAAATTGAGAAATTGGACTTAATCAAAATAAAAAATTTCTGTTCTTGAAAAATACTGTTAAGAGAATAAAAAGACAAGCCACAGCCTAAGAGAAAATATTTGCAAATTACATATCTGATAATGGACTTGTATTTAGATTACATAATGAGCATTCAAGGCTCAATAAGACAACAACCTAAATTGGGCAGACCTTTCTATAGACATAATATTTTGGCTACTTCAGAGATAACCCTTTTGTTACCATTAAAGCTTTATTTAAATTGATTTCATGAGGAAAAATTTTTCAAAATATATTTACCTTTTAGAGAATTGACCATATGTTTCCCTTGCTGGCAAATGGCTAGGAATCAGGTAATTCTGACTCCCTACTTCACTTCCTTTGCATTTACTTTTTACCTAGCCGTACTGCTTCAGTCAGCCTCAGAGTGGTGCTTCTTAATGAAACACCTCACCTCAGCTCAACCACTGGTTATTTTTTTCTTTGTCCCAGAGTTTTTCTAATGCTAGGACCTTAAAATTCTAGCAGGTGCCCCTGCTTTCTTTTTTTAATTAAAAATATCTGAACATTTCCCATGTAGGTTCATAAATCCTAGAAAAATAACAAGATCGAAATATTAATGGCAGAATTTGAGGCTTTGTGAGAGGCCATTACATTTTTTTTATAAAACAAAGATTTTATTAACATTTTCTACTGTATAGAATATAGACTTCAATTAAATGCATTTAAAGATCTAGCCTTCCCTATGGAATTAGCATTTTTTTTTTACTATTTTTTAATTTAAATTCAATTAACATAAAGTGTATTATTAGTTTCAGAGGTAGAGTTCATGATCTGTCAGTTTTATATAATACCCATCACCCAGTTATCCCATTCCCCCACCCCCTTCCCTCCAGCAACTCTGTTTGTTTCCTATGATAAGAGTCTCTTATGGTTTGTTTCCCTTTCTGATTTTGTCTTAATTTTTCCTTCCCTTCCCCTGTGCTTCTGTTTTGTTTCTTAAATTCTACATGAGTGAAATCATATGATAATTGTCTTTCTCTGATTGACTTATTTCATTTAGCATAATACCCTCTAGTTTAATCCACATCATTGCAAATGGCAAGATCTCATTCTTTTTGATGGCTGAGTAGTATTCCATTGTATATAAATATCACCTCTTCTTTATCCATTCATCTGTTGATGGACATCTGGGTTCTTCCCATAGTTTGGCTATTGTAGACATTGCTGCTATAAACATTGGGGTCCAAGTGCCCTTTCAGATCAGTACATTTGTTTCTTTGGGGTAAATACCTAGTAATGCAATTTCTAGGTTGTAGGGTAGCTCTATTTTCATTTTTTTAAGGAACCTCCATACTGTTTTCCAGAGTGGCTGCACCAGCTTGCATTTCCACCAACAGTGTAAGAGGGTTTCCCTTTCTTTGGTACTAGCATGTTTTGAATAGAGTTTAGACTTAAGCATACAGACAGTTCATCAGTGGACAATAACACTGTGGAAACCACATCAGTGATTTCTTTCTCTGAAGGTGCATTGTCTAGTCATGGAGCTAATAAGAACAACTTTATCTACCTCCCTGTTCATTGGCTATGCTTCATAAGGAAATACGACACCATTTAAGGTTTTGAGAGTAATGGTATATATAACCTACTTTTCTGATGGTTTATTTTATTTATTAAACATGAACTGTAATAACCAACTTGACCTTTCTGTGCTCAAATGTCAGGGTACTTGATTCATTACATCCTCCAGCAATAAAAGTGGGCAAGCATTGCCAAAATAGGCTGTGTTTTAACATTATAAAACTAGTCAGAAAATAGAATAAGCCTTTTTAGTTTTTTTGTAAGGCATGTAGACCTTTGACCAGACAGACTTTCTATTGGTTCATGATCTCAAGGTTTAAATACCAAATCCATCACACTGACCAGACTGCTTGCTTAGAAATGTTTTCAGTTGTGTTTGTTCAGAAATTTTCAGTGAATCAGTGCACAGACGCCACATAATAGATCTTTCCATTGAGAAGCCCATGTACAGAATAGTCCAGGTATTCTGATTTCAGTGCAGAGAATTTCATTAAGTGTCTTAGGTGAACCTAATATTAGGTTGATCTCTTAATATCTTTATGCTTGCTCTTTTCAAATTATGTTGAGAGGTCTATTTTTTCCCTATTATTTTCCTCAAGATTAATAAATTCTTGTTATTCTTCTGACCTTTGCTTTTCACACAGGAAGATCAGACTCTATACCCAAGAATATCTCCCCTGTTAACTTAGCTTTGTGCTCCCTTGCAGGTAATGTTACAGAGGTAGTTTTCCAATTCCTGGTGTTTGGTCTGTACCTTTTTTTTCTGTTGTAGTTCTGCCCCACATGGAAATACACAGACTGAAAGATAGTGTGCTTGGTATGCCTCAGCATGGGCCCTTGCTGCATATCTTTGGAGCAGGTAGAGTAGAATGTCCTTTTCTCACCTTGTTTTATATTTTCTAGATATTTCAGTATTTCTCTTCCTTTCACTTTTATTTTATTTTTAAAAGATTTTATTTACTTATTTGAGAGAGAGAGAGAGCAGGAGCCGGGGGAAGTGGCAGAGGGAGACAAGAGAAGCAGGCTCCCGGCTGAGCAGGGAGCCCGATGCTGGGCTCGATCCCAGGACCCTGAGATCATGACCTGATGGAAGGCAGATGCTTAACCAACTGGGCCACCTGGGTGTCCCTTTCACTTTTATTTTTTAATGTTTTAAGGACAAGAGGTTGCTTAGCATCCTGTCTTCTCCTTTCTCTCACCACAGGAAAGCTTAGGGGTAGGCTTCTGCATCATTATCTTGGTTACTGGGATACATTTCTTCCCTGTAAGACAGCTTATTGCTTTTGGAATCCTAAGCCTATTGTGTGTGTACCTTAAGGGTTTTTTTTGTTGTTTTTGCTTTTGCTTTTTTTTTGCTGCTTATTTTTGTCTTTCTTCTTTAGTTTTTTTCCCCTGTCTTATGTCTTCCTTCCTCTATTTCATTTCCTTCCATCATGGTATTATGTACACGTGCAAAAAAAAAAAAAAGCTGGCATTTTTCTCTTTGATTAGTAAATTAATACCTGCAGTAATTTTTGGATCTTCGCCATGTTATAGCTATATAATTGCTTGCTATTCCTGCTAGAAATTTGTGGTTCCTAACCTATTCCAAAAACTCAAAAGTTTTGGAAGACTGATTTTTTTTCCCTTTATTTTAGAAAATAATGGTAGTTTTGTAATGCATGATTGACTTCTTTCCTTGGATACATGGGGATAGAAGATATAATGTCCGAATAGTTTGATTCTGGTATGATTAAAGAAGAAATGACTATGTTGAATCATATAAATTGTTCATATTTAATGGATAGATATATATAATTTGAATGAGAAAATCTATTTATAAACACGAATTGAAACTAAATGGGAGTAAAGATAGGTACTTTTAAGTGGACAGAACTGTCTGCTTTATGGATTTTCAAACAGTTATATTTAGAATTCTTGACTTTTAGAGTTGGAAGTCACCTTTGAAGTTTTCTACCACACACCCATATTTATTGATGCAATGTTAAGTCTTTAAGAGGCTGAGTATGTCTTGATCAAATACTTCATTACCATCAAGATGGGAGCTGTGACCTCCCTGTGTACTGGATGCTCTTATCTTTGTAGTAGAGATCCCGACATAGATCTGACACATAGTTCAAATATTAGGCTAGTGTGTTCTTCACTAATCTGTGCACATCATGAAGTGAAAGGATGTCTCACAGACCATTTATTTTTACATATGAAATAAAACGATTATGATTAGAATAATTATTTTTTGATTAGAAAAATAATACATGGGGTGCCTATGTCATATATACATATAATATTTATATTATAATATTGATACTTTGATATGATACAGATATTTTTCAGTTTGCTGTTTTTGTTCATGGGCTGTGAACTTCTCCAGGTCAAGGACCATATGACTTTTAATAATGGCTGTCAATTTTTAAACATACATTTTATGCTAAGCAGTTTAGCATTTTATATATGTTGTCTCACTCAAGTCTTGTACGGATAAACGCTATTCCATATTGCAGAAGCCAAGTGAAATTAATTTGCTCATCTGATTGTTCTAAGTTGAAGTTAAAACTTTTATCCACGGGTCTGATTTATAGAACATGTTCATTTTTACAAATTTATTGTATACCCCCCAAAAATCCCAAAATTAAAATACTGTTTAAACATTAAAAAATAGTCAAGTTAAAATTAAGATGTAAATGTTAAGGATGCCTTTTTCCTCATAAACTGGATTGCTCGAATCTTTTTCTTTTATTGAAATATAATTAATATACAATGTTTTATTAGTTTCAGGTGTACAACACGTTGATTCAACACTTCTGTACATTGCTCAGTGTTTACTATAAGTATAGTCACCATCTGTCGTCATATATTATTACAGTACTTTTTTTTTTTTTTAAAGATTATTTATTTGTTTGTTTGTTTGTTTGACAGATACAGTGAGAGAGGGAACACAAGCAGGGGGAGTGGGAGAGGGAGAAGCAGGCTCCCTGCAGGGAGCGCGACGTGGGGCCCGATCCCACGACCCCAGGACCACGACCTGAGCCGAAGGCAGACGCTTAATGACTGAGTCACCCAGGCGCCCCTATTATTACAGTACTATTGACTATAATCTGTATGCTGTACTTTTCATCTCCATGACTTATTTTATAACTGAAGTTTCAGCTTCTTAATCCTCTTTATCTATTTCACCTCCCCCAACCCCACAACCACCAGTTTTTTTAGATTCCACATAAATTGACATCATAAGTTACTTATCCTTCTCTGTCTGATTCATTTCACTTAGCTTAATACCCTCTGGGTCCATCCATATTGTCACAGATGTCAAGGTTTCATCCTTTTTATGGCTATGTAGTATTCCATTGTGTATATATGTACACACAATTCTTCTTTATCCATTCATTTATCAGTGGACACTTAGGGTTGCTTTCATATCTTGGCTTCTGTACATAAAAGTGCAATAAACAGAGTGCACCTTTTCAAATTAGTGTTTTTATATTCTTTTGTAAATACCCAGTAGTGGAATTACTGAGTCATATGATATTTTTATTTTTAATTTTTTGAGGAGCTGCCACACTGTTTTCCACAGTGGCCACCCAGTTTACATTCTAACCAACAGTGCACAAGGGTTCCTTTTTTTTTTTCTAACATCCTTGCCAATACTTGTTATTTCTTGCTTTTTGATTTTGGTCATTCTGGCAGGTGTAGGCTGATATCTCGTTGTTTTGATTTGCATTTCCCAGATGATTAGTGATGTTGAGCATCTTTTCATGTGTTTGTTGGCCATCTGTTTGTCTTCTTGAGAAAAATGTCTATGCAGGTCCTCTGCTTTTTTTCTTTCTTTCTTTTTTTTTTTTAAATAAAGAAGAGAGGGGTGGGGGAGGGAAGAGGGAGGGGGAGAGAGAGAATCTTAAGCGGGCTTCGCGCCTAGCACAGAGCCTAACATGGGGCTTGATCTCACAACCCTGAGATCATGATCTGAGCTGAAATCAAGAGTTGGATGCTTAAATGACTGAGCCACCCAGGTGCTCCCCTCTGCCCATTTTATAATTGGATTTTTGTTTGTTTCTTAGTGTTCAATTATGTAAGTTCTTTATATATTTTGGATATTAACTTCTTATCGAATATATCATATT
Organism: Halichoerus grypus; assembly: GCF_964656455.1. NCBI lineage: Eukaryota > Metazoa > Chordata > Mammalia > Carnivora > Phocidae > Halichoerus > Halichoerus grypus. The sequence continues at coordinate 61,738,472 of NC_135721.1, forward strand.
CCAGTATCTTCTCCCATTCACTAGGTTTCCTTTTCATTTTGTTGTTGGTTTCCTTCACTGCAAAAGCTTTTTCTTTGGTGTAGTCCCAGTAGTTTATTTTTGCTTTTGTTTCTCTTGCCTGAGGTGACACATTTAGAAACATGTTGCTAAGGCTGATTACTACCTATTGTTTCTTCCAGGATTTTTATGGTTTCAGGTCTCATTTAGGTCTTTAGTCCAATTTGAATTTATTTTTGTGTATGGTGTAAGAAAGTGGTCCAGTTTCCTTCGTTTGCATGTAGCTGTCCATTTTTCCCAGCACCATTTATTGAAAATACTGTCTTTTTCCCATTGTATACTCCTGCCTCCTTCATCGTAGATTAATTGACCTTATAAGCATGGGTTTATTTCTGGGCTCTTTATTCTCTTCCATTGATCTATGTGTCTATTTTTGTGCCAGTACCGTACTGTTTTGATTACTGCAGCTTTGTAGTATATCTTGAAATCTGGATTATGATACCTCCTGCTTTGTTCTTTTTTTTCCTCAAGATTTCTTTGGCTATTCGAGGTCTTTTGTGCTTCCTCACAAATTTTAGTATTTCTTCTAGTTCTATGAAAAATGCTGTTGGTATTTTGATAGGAATTGCCTTGAATCTGTAGATTGCTTTGGGCAGTATGGACATTTCAACAATAATAATTCTTCCAATCCATGAGCATGGCATATCTTTCTGTTTGTTTTTGTTATCTTCAGTTTCTTTTATCAGTGTTTTATATTTCAAAGTATAGCAGGTCTTTCACCTTCTTAAGTTTATTCCTAAGTATTTTAATTTTTTGGGGTGTAATTGTAAATGGTATTGTTTTCTTAATTTCTCTTTCTGCTACTCAGTATATAGAAATGCAACAGATTTCTGTATATTAATTTTGTATCCTGAAATTTTCCTGAATTCATTGATCAGTTCTAATAGTTTTTTGGTGGAGTCTTTAGGGTGTTCTATTTATAGTATCATGTCATCTGCAAAGCGTGACAGTTTTACTTCATCCTTACCAATTTGGATGGCTTTTATTTCTTTTTCCTGTCTGATTGCTGCAGGTAGGACTTCAGTACTATGTTGAATAAAAGTGGTAAGAGTGGACATCCTTATCTTGTTTCTGATCTTAGGGGAAGAGCTCTATTTTTCACCACTGAGTATGACACTGTCAGTTTGTCATATTTGGCCTTTATCATTTTGAGATACGTTTCCTTTAAAACCACTTCATTGAGAGATTTTATCATAAAAGGATGTCGTATTTTGTCAAATGCTTTTGTGCATCTTATTGCGGTGCTCATACAGTTTTTATCGTTTCTCTTATTAATGTGATATGTCACATTGATTTGTGAGTGCTTAACCACCTTTGCACCCTTGAATAAATCCTACTTGATTGTGGTGAATGATTTTTTTTTAATGTATTGTTGAATTTTTTGTGAAGATTTTTATATCTGTGTTCATCAGAGATACTGGCCTGTAGTTTCCTCTCTTTGTAGTGTAGTTTTGGTATCAGGGTCATGCTGGCCTTGTAGAATGAATTCAGAAGTTTCCCTTCCTTTTCTGTTTTTTGATATAGTTTGGAAAGAATGTATATTAACTCTTCTTTAAATGTTTGGTAGTATTTACATGTGAATCTATCTTGCCCTGAATTTTGTTAGTTTTTTTTTTTTATTACTGATTCAATATTATTAGTAGTAATTGGTCTGTTCAAATTTTCTGTTTCTTCATGATTCAGTTTTGGAAGATTATGTGTTTCTAGGAATTTATCCATTTCTTCTAGGTTGTCCAATTTGTTGGCATATAATTTTTCATAATCTCTTATAATCCTCTGTATTTTTGTAGGGTCATTTATTTCTCTTCCTTTGTTTCTGATTTTAATTATATGAGTCCTCTCTTGATGAGTCTGGCTAAGGCTATATCAATTTTGTTTATATTTTCAAGGAATTAGTTCCTGGTTTTATTGATTTTTTTCTATTTTTTTAATCTCGATTTCATTAATTTCTGCTCTAATATTTATCATTTCCCTTCCTCTAGCTTTGGGCATTATATTTGTGTGTGTGTGTGTCTAGCCATTTTAGGTGTACTAGCCATTTTAGGTGTACAGTTAAGTTTGAGATTTTTCTTGGTTTTTGTTTTTGATGTAGGCATATGTTGCTATAAGTTTCCCTCTTAGAACAGCTTTTGCTGCATTCCAAAGATTTTGAACCCTTGTGTTTTCATTTTCATTTTTCTCCATGTTTTTTTGTTTTCCTCTGTGATTTTTTGGTTGACTGATTCATTGTTTAGTAGCATGTTATTTAGCCTCTATGTATAGTGTACTTTCCAGATGACTTTTTCTTGTAATTGATTTCTAGTTTCCTGCTGTAGTGGTTAGAAAGATAGAGCAAACTACTTTTGAGAAAAATGAAAAGAACGAGTATTTTGCTGTATCTGGATGCAATATTCTGTGTATATATATTTGTTAGGTCCATCTGGTCAAATGTGTCTTTCAGAGCCACTGTTTCCTTGTTGATTTTTCTCTCTGAATGATCTGTCCTTTGCTGTAAGTGAGGTGTTCAAGTCCTCTACTTGTATTAAAGTTTCTCCTTTCTTGGCTGTTAATAATTGCTTTAATGTTTTTATGTGCTCCTATGTTGGGTGCATAAATATATACAGTTGGATTGTTATCTTTGTCATTATGTAGTGTTCGTCTTTGTCTCTTGCTACATGAATTGTTTAAATCTTTTAGAAACATGATCCTGTAATCTTTAGACTTTAACAGGGATGGCTATTCATTGTTCTACTAGTTATTCTTAACTTTTTTTGCACATTAGAATCCTTTGGGGAGCTTTTAGAAGTCCCAAGGCCAAGGCTGCATTGAACCAAGGTTAATTACAAAGGAATGGCTGACAGTGGCATTAGATATTAGTGTTTAAGTTCCCTAGGTGATTGCAATATAATTTTTATTGTAGAGAAAGTTACAGGTATTGATACTATTTCTGTTGTTCTCTACATCTGTAGTTGAAGGAAATGCTAAATTTTGAGAATATAAAGATGTATCTTTTTTTAAAAAGATTTTATTTATCCATTTGACAGAGAGAGACACAGCGAGAGAGGGAACACAAGCAAGGGGAGTGGGAGAGGGAGAACCAGGCTTCCCATGGAGCAGGGAGCCCGATGCGGGGCTCGATCCCAGGACCCTGGGATCATAACCTGAGCTGAAGGCAGACGTTTAACGACTGAGCCACCCAGGAGCCCCTAAAGATGTAATTTTTTTAAACCTAAACTCTGATTCTCTGGTTAAGAATATCTGTTGTGGACTTTTCAAAGATTATAACTTGCCTTATACAGTGAGCTTTTTTTCTAGGAAGACATATTCGTATTTTGTTTTGGAGAGGGTCTTAAATATATTATTTTAAATGTATAGATCTAAAGAATTAAAGGTCAGTTATTGAATATTTGAAAAAAAATGAAAGATTAATCTATAACCCTATTCAATTAATTTAATTAACTTCTAGAATAAATAACTCACACATAAGTTCTATAATTTCTCCTCCCCCCAGTATTTTATTATAACTTTTTAAACCTACAGAAACATTGAAAAAGTTTATGATGAATACTCATGTACCCCCCACCTAGATTCTAGAGTTGACATTTACTGTTCTTGTTCTTTCCATTTGTGCATCTCTCCATCCATTAGTTGATCTGAGTTTTCGTGCCTTTCAAAGTAATTTGCAGGTGTCCAAGATCTTTCCCCAAAATACTTCAGCATGTTTACCTTTACTAAAGTTCAGTTCTTTGTAAAATTTGGAAACCATGAAACGCATAAATTCCAAGTGTGTGTAACATAAGTTTCTATAAATAAATATACTAATGCAGTCCATTTTCAAGATGCAGAGCATTACCATTATCTCAGTCTTTTATCTCCTCCTAGTAAATCCCCATTGTTTTGATTTTTTAACTATGCCTTAGTTTTGCCTGTTTCAGACTTCATATAAACAGAAGTGTACAGTATGTCCTCTTTTGGAGATAGCCTCATTTCATCCAGCATATTTTTGAAATTCTCTATGTTGTGACATGTATCAGTGGTTCTTTTTATTCCTGAGTGGTAGTCCGTTACATGAATATACTTGAGTTTGTTTATTTCTAGCTCTTATTAATAGACATTTGGACTTATACTAATTTTTGGCTCTTTGAATAAAACTGCTACGAACATTCTTTTTTAAAATTATTTTATTTTTTTAAAGATTTTATTTATTTATTTGACAGAGACACAGTGAGAGAGGGACACAAGCAGGGGGAGTGGGAGAGGGAGAAGCAGGCTTTCTGCTGAGCAGAGAGCCCCATGCGGGGCTCCATCCCAGGACCCTAGGATCTGACCTGAGCCAAAGGCAGATGCTTAATGACTGAGCCACCCAGGCGCCCCTGCTATGAACATTCTTACATAAGTCTTTTTATGGACGCATCTTTTCACTTCTGTTGGAGTGGAACTGCTAGGTCATAAGATAGGAATATATTTAGTTTTTTTAAAGAAGGTGTCAGATCTTTTCAAAAGCAGTTGTGCCATTTTACATGCTTACCAGCAGCAAATGAAAGTTTTGATTGTTTTACATCTTTGCCAACATTTAATATTTTATTTTAATATTACTTCTTAATATCAGTAAACTTTTTTCCTGAGTTTGGCTTATTTGATTCATTTTTAAATTCATTTTGCACATTGTAAATTTGCTCCCCTATACCCCCCCCACCCCCGAAATAATCTTAAAAAAGTAGCTTTGGTGAGATGTGAAACTCCTTATATTAAAAAATGGGAACTTGGGCAATTTTTATTTTGGAAGAAATTAAAAAAAATTTTTTTTTTAAATTTGAGGGAGAGCAGAAAGGGAGAAGCAGACTCCCCGCTAAGCAGAGAGCCTGATGCAGGGCTCGATCCCAGGACCCTGGGATCACAATCCGAGCTGAAGGCAGACGCCCAACCAACTGAGCCACCCAGGTGCCCCTGAAGAAATTTTGTAGAAAACTTTTCTTCTTGCAAAATATTTAACTTTGATCATATTATATAGTGTGTGCTCCTTTGGCATTTATGATGATGTACATAAGATATTGCATTGTTCGAAACTGCATTTAGAAATGGGTTTTTGTTTTCCAATTTCAGTGGGAAAATCAGTTCAAAATAAGAGTTTGTGAATGATTTAATGGATAAAATAAGCAGTTGGAGAAAAATCTGTTTTTCACATAGCTTACTGATACATTAGTTCTAATGTCTACCTCCTAAGTTCATTGAAATTCCCAAGAGAAATGTTTCTGTGTCTCCCTGCTCACCTTTTGGACTCTTTTCTTTATCTAGAACATAAAAGTAATATTTAATGTATCTACTTCACGTGGCTACATAGTAAAATATAATTTTTGGGATTTAAAATTTACTTTTTCTGTTAATTACTAACTGACTTCTACTTCCAGGGTTTTATTTATTTATTTTTTTTACTGTCATTTTCTTTATTAAAAAGATGTCTTATTTTTTGTTCAAAATGCAGAGTAGTTTTAAGTAGAGCTATGTTTAAGATTTCATTTACAGTCAGACACACCATAAATGGACATTGTGTTTGGTGTACTTACTTCAAATGAATGATGCCACTGTGAAAGCATTTTATGACTTTTTTGGGGTTTTTTTTGGTTAGCTTTTCCTTGGGTTAACAATTACAGATTTTTAAATACAGATAGAGCTATAAGTGGAGAGAAAGGAAAGAGACATTATTGTGCTGATTTTGAAAAAGAATAGTCTCTTCAACAAATGGTATTGGGAAATCGGATATCCATATGCAAAAAAGGAAATTAGACCCTTACCTTGCATTGTACACAAAAATCAAAATGAATTAATGACTTAAATATAAGACCTGAAACTAAAAAACTCCTTACAAAACAGGGGGATACTTCCTGATCTTAGTCTTGGTAATGATCTCTTGATTGACACCAGAAGCACAGGCAGCAAAGCAAAAATAGATGTATTCATCAACTTGTACACGTTAAATATGTACAGTTCTTTGTATATCACTTAATCTCAATAAAGCTATTAATAAATCAACATACTGTCCAGCAATTGTTGTGTATATATCTAATGATCAGTGATTGCCTTATTATACACAAATTATGGTATCAGATCTGCAGAATACAAAAATCAGTTTAACTGCAGTGTAAATAATGAGTTTTAAGGGGCTATAACTAAAGGAAGAAAATTCAGGTAGAAGGGTTTTTTAGTAATCTAGTTACTACTTAGTAATCTATGCTTAGATTCCTGGTTGTATCTTCTGTCACCTGGGGTGGGGGTGGGGAACCTAGGAGGGGAAGATTTCTCTGGGAAGATCATGAGATCAGTGTGGAGCAATAGGAATCCGATGCGTCTGTTAGCAATATAGAGATCATCTGTATAGTGATAGCTGAGCAGTTCTGGAGTTCTCTATCTGGCCTAAAGAAATTTGGGAATCATAGATAGAAACTTGGGATCATAGAGAAGATGCTTACTGAATCTTGAGTGGTAAATACACCCATGGAAAGTATTTTAGTTTACTCTATGTAAACATATCTATGGATACATATTAAACAATGTTAATTGCAAGCCATGATAAAGAACTGTGGTTTTAATCACTAACATAAAACATAATTTGCAAGCTACCTATAAATAACAGTAGCCTTAATAAATAAAATGATGAACGTCATAAATGATTATTTTATATCAGGTAGTTGACTTCAGTTTACTTAAATTTTGGAATTTGTGTTGCTATCATTAAGTGCTGGTATTACAAAGGAAAAATACCACTTAGAGAACTGCCATTTACATTGTTTTGTTGTAAGCCAGGAAGTTAAGTTATAGTATCCGGTTTGCAGAATACAAATATCAGCCTAATTGCAATATAAATAATGGGCTTCAGGGAAATATGACTAGAGGGGAAAAATCCAGTTGAAGGTTGTTTTGAATGGTTTTCTGAGGCGGACTGATGTTCAGTTTTACATTTTAGATAGGGTATTTTTCAGTAAGTCAGTGATGGCATGTCTGGATGTGGAAGCAAGAACAAGGGGGTTATTTTAATAGTACATAATAATACTAGGGTAAATAGAGTTACCAAGAAATATGTTAAAAATAAAAACAGATCCTTAGTTATTGAATGTATTAGGTGTAAAAAGAAATCACAGCTGATTTCTTGTGTGGGTATCTAAAGAATGGTGGCACATTTAATGAAAGAGGAAATAAAGTGCAGCCCATAGTAAAAACAAAACAAAACTTGGGAGTTTGGTTCTGATTTCTGGATTTTGGCATCTAAATTTATAGATAAGTATGGCATAACAATAGAGAACAGGTATTCTACCTTCAAGCTTTTGTTTCTACTCTTACCTCCCCCACCTTTATTGAAGGTTGCAGAGTTGAACTAGCTTTGTGAAACTGAGCCATGACTTCATCTAGGTGTAAACCCTGACTGAAGTGATGAGATGAAATGGGTTTTCCTTAAGCACATATAAGTACAAAATATACCTTTAAGAAAGTATTTTCTTTTCACGTTACTCAGGGTATACTGTATTCTTGCATTGTTGGCTTGTATCAGTTATTTGGGATAAATACATTTGTGATATTTTCAGTGGTTTTTTAAAATATGTTTTGCTTATTTGAAACAACAAGATCCTTAATTCTTCTTTTAAGCTTTTAGGTTTGATTGCTTTCAGTATAAAAATATTTAGTAAATAGTGGTAACCTTTAAACATACTACTTTATAAGAAACTGTTGACTTTGAAAGTAATTATAAATTGATTTTTAAAATCAGTAATGGTAGGGGTGACTGGGTGGCTCAGTCGGTTAAGCGTCTGCCTTCAGCTCAGGTCATGATCCTGGGGTCCTGGGATCAAGCCGGCTTCTCCCTCTCCCTTTGCCCTCCCCCTGCTCGTGCTCTCTCTCTCTCTCTCTCTTCCTCTCAAATAAATAAACAAAATCTTTAAAAAAAATCAGTAATGGCTTTAGTTCTTATTATTAGTGAAAATGTATTTGATAATTCCCATAAAAGATTAATGTCTGAAATACTGAATTCAGACATTGGCTAAAAGTTTAACGTTAGAAGAAACCTTACTTGTAATTTGTTTGAATTCTTAGAAATGTGTAAAACCTAGTCAGTGTTATATTACATATTTGAATGTTGGGAAGAGTAAATCTTAAAAGTTCTCATCACAAGGGCAGAAAATTTTTTTTGTAACTTTGTATGGTGACAGATAACTAGATTTACTGTGATTGTTTCACATTGTATACAAATAATAAATTAGGTTGTACACCTGAGACTAATGCAATGTGTGTCGATTTTACCTCAAGAAAAAAAAAAGTAGAACCTCATAGAATCTACAGATTTCTTCCTAGTAATGCATGGTCTCTATTAAAATCCTGTGCTTCTGGATTTGTATCAGTATTTGTCAGTACTAGATATTCCACATGGTGCCTGTGTATGTGAAAATACATTTTCAGGGTTGATATATGTAAAATTTCATTACAGACATTAACAGATAAACATTTGCAATTGATTTTGATAAAGGGGAACACTAACTTTCAGCCCCAATTAAACATTGTTCCCCATCCATCAAAAGATGCATTATTCTCGTTAATAGATCTATATTACAGAAAATGTACTCCATTATTATTTGAATTTAATAAATATAAACTTTGTGGGAAAATATGTGTAGAACCTTTTTATACTCTGCCTAAGTAAGTCTGTAAAGTTAATAATGTTTAAGAGTAATTAAATTACAAATGGCGCTACATTTAACTTGATAACTGTATACTAGATAACTTGATACCTTTAATACTAAAATTGTATACACACTGTGTTCAATACATATATAGTAGTCATTAATAAAGTACATACATGTCCTCTTGTATTAGTCATTACTATTCTATAAATCTAGTACAGAATCCATCATAATAAAAATAAATACGGTTTTTAAAAAACAATTTCTGGTAAGATGCACAGTCCCAATGACAAAAAATTCTGTCAATGCTAATGGAGGTGAAGAGAGCTGAAGCAGGGAGAGTTGACTCTTGTTTACTAGAGTATTTTCAGCTGAAATGAAACAGAGCTTAAAATTTCTAAATTGAATTGTATTTTAAGTGAACGATTATCTGCTGTTGGTAAGAGCGTCTCGCAACTTATGCAGCTTTTATCTGTCTTTCACAGAGCTCCTTAATAAGCATTTATGGTCAGTTTTTGGCAGCCTTAGAATCACTGAAGGCATTTTGGGATGTTATGGATGAAATCGATGAGAAGACTTGGGTACTTGAGCCAGAAAAACCTACCCGGAGTGCGACAGCACGCAGAATTGCACTAGGTACAGAAAAAGGATTAAGGAGACTGTGTGTGTGTGTGTGTGTGTGTGTGTGTGTGTGTACTTTGTATTAATTGGGAAAATGGATCTAAAGAGGACATTGGACTCTTAGGTGAGACTTTTTTTTTTTTTTTTTTTTTTGCTTGAAGTCAACTATTAAAACTTTGGGATGAACTGTGATTTATTACTATGTATTTGAATAAATATTTCAGGAGAAAAGGGCAAATACTGAGGTGTTTCATTATAAAAGGTGATGATCAATGGAAGTATCATTCAGAGATACTGTTTAATTAACTTTTAATTAGAAATAGTGGAACAGGCTTTTCAAAACTTACATTACTTAGGGAAAAAATTATAATAATGCAGTCTTCATCCATGAGACTAGACAAGATTAATGTGAACAGATCTGGGAATATTTTCTGACAAAATTTAGAGGATAAAGGAAGCTGAAGTGGGCCATGCATGCCACTGAAGAGTAATCAGAAAGCATAGAATAATAATTAAACATATTTTAGGTATTTTCTTTACTATAAATATGATATTAATGAATAAGATGTGATATAGATGTAAATATCCCTGTAATATAACCATATTCTCTTTATTATAAAATTATTGCTTTATGTATTTTTCATTATGAACAAGCAATATATGTCGGTTTTAGAGTGCAACCTCTCAATATTTTAGATGTTTTAAACTATATTTGAGTTCACAGTAAGTAGTGTAGTTAGGTGATTATAAGATACCTATTTATATCTTTCCTTCTTGTTTTCCCTAGCCCAAATAAATACATTGTTAAAAGGCATATATTCCAAAGGATATTATGAAATTCTGTCGTGAATCATATCCACATTAGCAATTTTTGTAGTTTCTCCCCAGGCATAATAGATTATCTGGGAGAAAAGAAGTAACATGTAATTATGAGAAAAGGAAGGTATCATTGTGCAAGCAATTCTACAAGTGGTATTGTTAGTCTAAAAAGTCTTCAACGGCATTTAATTTGGAATAATTAACAAATTATGGTGTATTTGTGAACAAATAGATATTAAGAATGAAAATGTTTTCTTCAAAGGAGTGTAGTAACTAATTTTCTTCATGGTTCCATTTAAATAATTATTTTGATCAGGTAATGATTAAATATACCTTTTATTATATTTCTCATTCAGCACAGACAACCTGGTTTTTATTCACACTCTATATTTACCTTTAGCTCTTTTTTTTTTTTTTTTTTTGCTTCAGGCATTGATTTGTCTTTTTAAGACCAAGTTTTCAGCAAATTAATTGAAATAAATAATATACCCACTGTTAAGTGAAAGTACTTTCTGGAGCCATTAGTACATGACATTGCTAAAGGCTAATATGGAATTTGTGCTTATGGTAAAGAATGTATAAACAAATGAGATTATAAGTTAACTTTTGTATTTTTGTTTTTCTCATGAATGATTTGTAGTCATTTTTTATTTGATTTGATTACCTCTTTTTGTCAGATCTGTTGTAATTGTGTTCATATTGTTGCCAACCTTAGCCAAAAGCTCATGCTATAGTGTATAAAATTTATCAAGCCATTTTTACTATAAAAAATACAATCCAAATAGACCTTACAGTCATACTAATATACCTTCAAAAAATAGTAAAATTTCTGAAATTAGTACAATATTCCAGTAGGTAGAATTTATAAAAGAATCTAGTGCCAAATAGAAATAGATTTTCTTAGATTCTATAAACTAGGTTAGTTGCTTTTGTTATTGAGTGAACAGTTTCTGATTTAATATGAATTGAATTCATTGTTAACTTATAATGGAACAAAAGAACTCAGAAAATGTTTTTTATTTCTGTATTTTTTATTTAAGTTTTTAAATTCTAGGTGACATACAGTGTGATATTAGTTTCAGGTGTACAATATAGTAATTGAACACTTCCATACGACACTGGGTGCTCATCATGACAAGTGCCCTCCTTAATCCCCCTCACCTATTTAACCCATCCCACCACCTACCTCCCCTCTGGTAACCATCAGTTTGCTCTGTACAGTTACGAGTTTCTTGGTTTCTCTTTTTTTTTCCCCCCATGCTCATTTGTTTTGTTTCGTAAATTCCACATGTAAGTGAAATCATATGGTATTTATCTTTCTCTGACTTATTTCACTTAGCATAATACTCTCTAGCTCCACCTGCATAGTTGCAAATGGCGAGATTTCATTCTTTTTTATGGGTGGGTAATATTCCATTGTATTTCTATACCACTACTTCTTTATCCATTCATCAGTCGATGGACACTTGGGCTGTTTCCATAATTTGGGTATTGTAGATAATGCTGCTTTAAATAAACATCAGGGTGCATGTATCCCTCTGAATTAGTATTTTTGTGTTCATTGGGTAAATACCTAGTAGTGCAATTGCTGGTTCATAGGGTAGTTCTATTTTTAATGTTTTAAGGAACCTCCATACTGTTTTCCAGAGTGGCTGCACTAGTTTGAATTCCCACCAACAGTGCAAGATGGTTCCCCGTTCTCCACATCCTCACCAACACCTGTTGTTATGTTGTTTTTAGCCATTCTGACAGGTGTGAAGTGGTATTTCATAGTTTTGATTTCTATTTCCCTGATGAAGAGTGATGTTGAGCATCTTTTTGTGTCTGTTGGCCATCAGTATGTCTTCTTTGCAAAAATGTCTGTTCATATCTAATGCCCATTTTTTAGTTGGATTATATGTTTTTTGGGTGTTAAGTTTTACAAGTTCTTTATATATTTTGGATACTAGCCCTTTATCAGAGATGTCATTTGCAGATATCTTCTCCCATTCTGTAGGCTGCCTTTTATTTTAGTCTTGTTGACTGTTTGTGCAGAAGCTTTTTATTTTGATGAAGCCTAATAGTTTATTTTGCTTTTGTTTCCCTTGCCTCAGAAGACGTATCTAGAAAGAAGTTGCTACAAAGAGATTACTGCCTGTGTTCTCTTCTAGGATTTTTATGGTTTCAGGTCTCACGCTTAGGTTGTCTTTCAGCCATTTTAAATTTTTGTGTTTAGTGTAAGAAAGTGGTTCAGTTTCATTCTTTTGTATATTTCTGTCCAGTTTTCCCATCACCATTTGTTGAAGACTGTACTTTTCCCAATGGATATTGTTTCCTGCTTTGTCAAAGATTAGTTGACCATATAGTTGTAGGTTTATTTCTGGGCTCTCTGCTCTGTTCCATTGATCTGTGTGTCTGTTTTTGTGCCAGTACCATACTGTTTTGATCACTACAGCTTTGTAATATAATTTGAAGTTTGGAATTGTGATGCCTCCAGCTTTGCTTTTCTTTTTCAAGGTTGCTTTGGCTATTCAGGGTCTTTTGTGATTCCATACAAATTTTAGGATTGTTCTGTGAAAAATGCTGTTGGTGTTTTGATAGGGATTGCATTAAATGTATAGATTGCTTTGGGTAGTATAGACATCTTAACAATATTCTTCCAATCCATGAGCATGGAACGTCTTTCCATTTCTTTGTGTCATCTTCAGTTTTTTTGATCACTATAGTTTTCAGAGTACAGGCTTTCACCCCTTTGGTTAGGTTTATTCCTAGGTATCTTACGGTTTTTAGTACAATTGTAAATGGGATCGATTCCTTAATTTCTCTTTCTGTTGATTCATTATTGGTGTATAGAAATGCAGCAGATTTCTGTACATTGATTTTGTATCTTGCAACTTTACTGAATTCGTTTATCAGTTCCAGCAGTTTTTTGATGGAGTCTTCTGGGTTTTCTATATAGAGTATCAAGTCATCTGCAGAGAGTGAAAGTTTGGCCTCTTCCTTGCTGACTTGGATGCCTTTTAATTCTTTTTGTTGTGTGATCACTGTGGCTAGAATTCACCTGTGAAGCCATCTAGCCGTGGACTTTTGTTTCTTGGGAGTTTTTGGATTACTGATTCAGTTCCTTTGCTTGTTATCAGTCTGTCCAAGTTTTCTGTTTCTTCCTGATCCAGTTTGATAGTTTATATGTTTCTAGGAATTTATCCATTTCTTCCAGGTTGTTCCAATTTGTTGGCATATAGTTTTTCATAATATTCTCTTATAATTGTCTGTATTTCTTTGGTGTTGGTTGTTCTCCTCTTTTGTTTGTGATTTTATTTGTTTGGGTCCTCTGTTTTCTTTTTGATGTCTGGCTAGAGGTTTATTGATTTTATTTTTTCAAAGAACCAGCACCTGGTTTCATTGATCTGTTGTGTTGTTTTTTTAGTTACTGTATCATTTATTTCTGTTTTAATCTTTATTATTTCCTTCCTTCTGCTGACTTTAGGCTTCATTTATTGTTATTTTTCTAGCTCCTTTAGGTGTAAGGTTAGGTTGTTGGAGATTTTAGATTTGTCTTGCTTCTTGAGGTAGCCCTGTATTGCTATTATATACTTCCCTCTTAGGACTTTTCCTACATTCCCCAAGGTTTTGGACTGTTGTGTTTTCATTTTCATGTGTTTCCACATATTTTTAAATTTCTTCCTTTATTTCCTGGTTGACCTATTCATTGTTTAGTAGGACGTTGTTTAATCTCCATTTATTTGTGGTCTTTCCAAATTTTTTCTTGTGGGTTGACTTTAACTTTCATAGCATTGACTAAAAAAGGAGAGTGATATGATTTCAATCTTTTTGTATTTGTTGAGGCCTGTTTTGTGACCTAATATGTGATCTATTCTGTAGAATGTTCCATGTACACTTGAAAAGAATGTGTATTCTGCTGTTTTTAGGATGGAATATTCTGAATATATCTGTTAAGTCCATCTGGTCCAGTGTGTCATTCACAGCCATTGTTTCTTTGTTGATCTTCTGCTTAGATGATCTGTCCATTGATATAAATAGGGTGTTAAAGGCCCCTACTATTATTGTGTTATTACCAATTAGTTCTTATGCTTGTTATTAATTGTTTTATATATTTGGGTGCTTCTGCATTGGGTGCATAAGTATTTGCAATTGCTAGATGTTCTTGTTGGATTGTGCCCTTTATTATGATATAATGCCCTTTTTCATCTCTTGTTACAGTTTTGGTTTAAAGTCTAGTTTGTCCATAGTTAAAAACAGAGCTATCCTATGACCCAGGAATTGCACTACTAGGTATTTATCCAAAGGATACAAATATACTGATTTGAAGGGGCACTTGCACCCCATTGTTTATAGCAGCAGTGTCCACAATAGCCAAAATATGGAAAGAACCCAGATGTGTCCATCAATAGATGGATAAGAAGATGTGGTGTGTATCTATACAGTGGAATATTACTCAGCCATCAAAAAATGAAATCTTACCATTTGCAATGATGTGGATGGAACTAGAGGGTATTATGCTAAGTGAAATAAATGAAAGACAATTAACATATTTCACTCATATGTGGAATTTAAGAAACAAAACATGATCATAGAGGAAGGGAGAGAAAAAATAAGATGAAATCAGAGAAGGAGACAAACCATAAGAGACTCTTAATCATAGGAAACAAACTAAGGGTTGCTGGAGGGGAGGTGGGTGAGGGGATGGGGTATTTGGGTGATGGGCATTAAGGAGAGCACTTGGTGTAATGAGCACTGGGTGTTATATGCAATTGATGAATTATTAAACTCTGCCTCTGAAACTAGTAATACACTATATAGTAATTGAATTTAAATTAAAAAAAAAATAAAGTCTGGTTTGTCCGATATAAGTAGGGCTACTCCATCTTTCGACACCCATGTGTGTGATAAGTGTTTCTCCACCCCCTCCCTTTCAGTCTGCAGGTGTTGTTAGGTGTAAAATGAGTCTCTTGTAGGCAGCATATAGATGGGTCTTGTTTTTTTCTTTTTATCCATTCTGACACCCTATGTCGTTGGATTGGAGAATTTAGTCCATTTACATTGAAAGTGATTATTGATAGAAAATGTTTTGATAAAACTTCATAAAAAATCATAAACATGTTTGTTTTTACCATTTATTGCATTTCTCATCTTTTAATTTTTGACCACAGTCCTGCTTTTCAAGGAGGTCATGGAAGTCATGTAGATAACTATTTCTTAATCTTGTGATTTCTTTTAATGTTAAAGATCTTTATCACTCTATAGATAATTTTTATTTACACTATAATAGAATTCTGACCAGAATTCTAGTATAAATTAATTATAGTAACTCAATGGATTGACTATGTATTTTGAAACTTTGGATGGATCCCCAAATCTTTAGTCATAATCATAATTTCAAAATTTCTTTTAGACTATAAAATACTAATATGCTTATTAAAAAACTATAAAACATTGGCTAATCTTTCCTTTGGTACACTAAGTACCCAGATAGATACCCCTTTATTTTTTGTTTGATGAACTTTTCTACTTCTATAAACTTCAATATTCTTTTATTCTAGGAAATAATGCTTCAATAAATATAGACGTTGACCCCAGGCATCCTACTATGCTTCCTGAGTGCTGCTTTCTTGGAGCAGACCATGGTATGAGATCTCATATTTAAATGTTAACAGAGTCATAAAATTCTTATCTTGCACTGTTAAAATATTCTGAAATATTAATATATTGGTAATCATTTTAAATGAAAATGTCTCATCATTCTGAACTGTGTACTTTTGTGGTTTTTAAAAAATATATGATTTAGATTTTCCGGTCAAGTAATTAGCAAATTCTGTATTTAACAATATTTATAAGTTGCTAAGAGAATAGATCTTAAAAGTTCTCATCAAAAAAACATTTGTAAGTGGTGATGGATGTTAACTAACCTTTGTAGTGAGTGTATTGCAATAAAAACATATACCAAATTATTATGTCGTACACCCAAGACTAATACAATGTTATATGCCAATTATATCTCAGTAAAAAAAATTCTGTGCTAAATATCTTTACAAAGTGAGAGCAGCAGACGCTAAATTATTAAACACTTTTTTTTTTTTTTAAATATCTGAAGTGGTAAAACCTCTGGGAATTAAGCTGAGCAGAAACATACATTCGTGGTAGGTATCTTTTGCAATACAATTGTTATTTTTCTATTTTGCAAATTTAACAACAAATTTTTTTTTCATGCTTTCAGGGATCCAGAAAATAGTCTGTTACAAAACTTGAAAGATGTTTTAGAAATAGATTTTCCAGCTCGTGCTAACCTGGAAAAATCTGTAAGTTTTATCAGTGCTTTGATATTCCAAACAGCATAGCATAATGAAAGTTAAATGTTCCTCCTTTAGACACCAGAGAAAAATGAGGCTGAAAGGGAGGGAGTTGGAAGAATATTATAACAGACTTCTGAACTGCAAGCAACAGTAGCATCAAAGAACTTGTTAACCTTTGATTAGTGGTTTAAGTATACTTTTTTCATGGTCTTCGTAGCAATAAAGTGATTAATGACAGACATCTTTATTATTAAAAATAGGGGGAAAGGTCCAAAGTAGCTAATGAGATGTTTGGATATTCTATTAGTATCTACTTATGGATGATTGAAATAAAGTTTTAATTAGCTTGATGTATTTGTGAAAAGTGGCAGTACAGTTTTTAAAAATGAATAGACATTACTATGTTGCAAAAATAATAAACTCAGAATTGATTTTTGATTAAGCAGCCGAGGTTGTAGACTGTCAAAGTGGTGGGGATGTTTTTGGCTTATTCCTTTACAGAATTTTGAAATTTAGTAATCACTAGCTAATGTCAGTTCTTCTCTTTACATACTACAGTGGCATTATATTGATGTACAATATGGGAAAATTACTTAAGCCCAAAATAGAATCTGTTTTGACTATATCTGTGTGCGTTACTTACTGGATGAAAAAAAGGAAGCACTCTTCTTACAAATAGCTTTTTTTAAAGTGTTAGTAATATAACTATTTTCTGTAATATTGTGATATAGCTACCTTTATAAAAACTTTATAAAAAGTTAATATTATCTATACCGTATTATTCATTCTTATGTTACCTTGTGTTTTAAACACATCTGCTTATAAATATTTTCTTTTGAAGGATTTTTCTATGGATTGTGGGATTTGTTATGCCTATCAACTTGATGGCGCCATTCCTGATCAAGTGTGTGATAATTCCCAGTGTGGACAGCCTTTCCATCAAATATGCTTATATGAGGTAGAAATAAAATAAATAAAAAAATATAAATATTTATATTTATAAATAAATAAAAATAACTGTGGCAAGACTCTTTTGGCTACCATGACATAGGAAGTATGCATATTTGGATCTAAAATCTGTTTAGTGAATGGTGATCCCTTTTGCCATTAGCCCCTTTACCAATTCATTTCCAGATGCCCATGTGCTTTCATTTCTTCATCCTGGTTACTAATAAGTGAAGAAATGTCCTAAAGTATCCCAAGAAGGGAGAAAGTGTATCCAGAATATATTCATGGACTGCTTATTGATGCTAACAAATCAAATCGATGGTACCTTGGACTCTTTAAGTAAATATCTCCTGTAACCCAATGCAAACTCTGTAGACTCATCCAAGTGGGAGCAGTGGTGGCAGCAAGGTGAAAGGGTAGCACTATGGAGGTATCTATTACTTTTCAGAGTAGACTTAAGTACAGAATAAATAATCTTTTGGTATTGAGAAGAATGCATTTTATGATCTAAATATGTCATAGCACTCTCAGTGACATTTTATTTACTATATGCGAAGTCTGCTTTCATTACTGTGTAGTCACTTGATCTCTACAGAAGTGCATAGTTGACATGATTATATATGCATGTATATATAGAACACCTTCCAGTTCTATAGTGCTTTCCGTCTTCCTTAATATCACCTCCCATTTTTGTGCTTAGAGATAGCAGTTGGTGTTATCTGCACTTTAACAATGGAGAACTTAGAGATGTCAATTTACCTTATATAAAACCATAAAGTACCAGGTCTAATTATAGAAATATTCTTAAGGGAACATGTGCTTTCTTTTGTAATAATGAATATTCATTTAATTTTTAAAAATGGATTGCCTCATGCTTCTAATTAATGGATTGAGAATTAACCCACTATTGGTGATTAAGACCAGAATTAAGACCTAAATATTCAAGAGCCTATTGGATCTTTCTTTTACAGCAGGAGTTCTTAATTTGTAATTAATGATTTTAGGTGGGGTCTATGAACCCCATGGACTTGGTGTGCATTATTTTCTTGTCTTTTGGGGTTGAGAAAGTGCATAAAGGGGCATAAACCAGTGGTATAGACCTCGACATCCATGCTGGTCTCCCCTTGTTTGTTATTCAGCATATTACCAGTCTGGTATTGGCTCAGGAAATGTTCCCCTTACTTTTTGCTAAAAGAAAATTAAGAAGGTAAATCTTTTGGAATAAAAATATATGTACTCAAAGGAAATGATATTTGGAGAATCTGTAATCATGCTGACACTGCTCCCTTTATCTTCTCTTTTTAAAATCTTCAGTGGTTGAGAGGACTACTGACTAGTAGACAGAGTTTTAACATCATATTTGGTGAATGCCCATATTGTAGCAAGGTAAGAAAATAATCACATTTCATAAAATGTGCCTAGCTTTCTTTTAGTAACATGTTCTGGAAGATAAGCTGATATACTATATACATATCTAAAACATTGTTTTATTATTATTCTGTGTATTAAAAAAAAAAGTAAAATAGTCCCTACCAATAACATTGTTTTTTAAATTGCTCCTTTGGAAAATACTTTCTTTGGTCAAACTGTATCATGACCCCATTTTTTAGCATAAAGCAATCTTAATTTTAGAACGTCCACAAACTTACTTTGTTAAAATGTATTCTTTTTTTACAAGCCAATTACCTTGAAAATGTCTGGAAGGAAATCCTGAAATAAATAAGAATGTAACATTTCTGTGAAGAACTGGCAACTTTAAAAATTATCAAAAGGACTTTATTTGATATCTTCATAGAAAATATAAAGCAAGACATACTAAAGTCAAAAGAATAAGAATGATGAAGCCATAATAATACACGTCTGCCTTTGTCTCTTCACTAAGAGTAAAGTCTGTGACCTCCATACCAGTTGTAGAAGTAGATGTATCCCAAGATGAAGATCTCGAATTATTGAATATATCTGGACTGGTAGAATCTTGATAGGGTTCATAAAATGAATTTGGGAAATATATACAGCTGGACTGTTGTGGAGAACTTTTTATTTCATTCAGAATTTCTTGAGACTCACAATACTTTTGTCTTCTCCTTGTGCTTTCCTATAGAAAATAAATATATTGTGTTAGGTTTGAATAGTCTGTAAGAATACTAAATAAAACATGTTACAAAAAAAGAAATTTTTGTATATTTTTCCTGAGAAGTTTAGGTCCTGGATCCTACATCGTAAGAGTTTACAAAGTACTCACCACATTAACCAACCGAAATCTAGTCCTTTTAAATCAGGAAATAGGCCATCTCATAAGTAATTTATCCTCTAAAAATGATGAAATATGAAAACTAAATTTTCTTGGCAAGACAAAAAACTAGGCTTAATCTTACATGGGCAAGATAGTCATAATTAGAAAGCTTTTTGGTTATTAATAATTAGTGATTCTAAGGGAGCCAAAGCAGAGAACAAGATGGTGGGGGCAGTGCTGCATGTCCTCAGAGCAGTCTCAGTCAGCAGTCTGCTGCCCAGAATCCAAAGAATGATCTCTTCCAATAACAGACCTTGAGAAGACAGCTGGTTAAAATCCTTATTTGTCCTGAAAGTTGATCCAAGAAAAGATGCTCATTCTAGTCTCCTGGCCAAAAAGGAAACAAGCAGGCTCTACAAATTATAGTTTTATAATGTTAAGCTGAAATGCCTAGAAGCACACAACAAAATTTGTCAAGAGGTGTTGCCAGAGATTCATGAAGATAAACATTAACCTTGTCCTTTGGTAGGGACATGGAGCACACTGTAGAGCAAGCAGGACCAAGCTGTTTACCTGTGGAAGTATGAAGGAGAATATCTTCATAATGAATAAACTCAGAAAAAATCAGGTATTTGTGGAATTCCATACGGGAACTATTTCTTAGGAAGAATCAGCACCTGACCCATGGCGAGGACCTAATATATGTGAACTCAGATCTTAGCAACTCCAGCCAGGAACTGTGATTGCATAGGGCAATTACTATTTAGCAAAAAAAAAAAAAAAAAAATTTTTCCTCCAAATGATCTATAGGATTGAACACAGTCTCAGTCAGAATCCTAGCAGGCTTTGGAAATCCAAAGGACCAAAAATAGCTAAAACAACCTTGATGAAGAAGAGAGTTGAAAGACACACTTCTCCATTTCAAAACTGACCACAAAGCTAGAGAAATCAAGACAGTATGGTCATGGCGTAAGGACAGGCATACAGATCAGTGGAAGAGAACTGAAAGTCCAGGAGTAAACTCTCACATATATGAGCAATTGGTGTCCAACAAATGTACCAAGGCAATTCAGTGGGGACAGATAATCTTCGACAAAGGTGTGGAGACAACTGGACATCCTTGAAAAGAGATAAAAATAGACCCCTACCTCATTTTATACAAAAACTGTAGACCTAAATATAATAGCTAGAATACAAAAATTTTAGGAAAAAAACAGAAAATCTTTGTGTCCTAGGGTTAGGTAAAGAGTTCTCATATATTAAATTCACAATCCACAAAAGAAAAAAACCTTTTGTAATTCAAAGGACATTATTTAAAAAAAAAAATTGAAAGTCACAGATTGGGAGAAAATTCTGCAAATCATTTATCTGATAAAGGACTTGTATCCAGAATATGTAAAGAAAACTTGAATAGACAATTCTCTAAAAGCATATGAAAAGATGCTCAGCATCACGATTGTAAGAGAAATGCAAATCAAAACCAGAGTGAGATAACATCTTACACCTTTTAGGATGGCCATTATCAAAAGAACAGAAAATAACCAATGGTGAAGATAGAGAAATTGGAACCCTTGTGTACTCTTGGTAGAACTGCAAAATGGTGCAGTCATTATGGAAAATAGTACAGAAATTCCTCAAAACATGACAAGTCGAATTATATGATCCAGCAATCCTACTTCTGGGTATATATTCAAAAGAATTCAATTAAGTTTCTTGCA
This sequence comes from Halichoerus grypus, assembly GCF_964656455.1. Taxonomy (NCBI): domain Eukaryota; kingdom Metazoa; phylum Chordata; class Mammalia; order Carnivora; family Phocidae; genus Halichoerus; species Halichoerus grypus. The sequence goes on from NC_135721.1 coordinate 61,759,803, forward strand.
GAGATATTTGTACACCCATCATAGCATTATTCACAGTAGCCAAGAGGGGAGAAACAACCCAAATACCCATAGGTAGATGAATAAAGAAAATGTGGTATAAACATATAATGGAATATTATGCAGCCTTAAAAAAGGAAATCCTGCCACATGCTACAATATGGATGAACCTTGAGGACATTATGCAGAGCAAACTCAGTCACAAAAAAACATGTAATTCCACTAATACAACATATTTAAAGTAGTTGCAAAATGTAGGGGAGTTGGTATTTAGTGGGTCTAGAGTTTCAATTTTGCAAGATGTAAAGTTCTGGAGATCTGCTGTACAACTGTGAATATACTTGGCAGTACTAAACCATACAGTTGAGGTAAGTTTCATGTTATGTGCTTTTTACCACAATAAAAAAAGATTTAAAAATAGTATAGTGATTCCCAACATTTATCATGACATGGCACCCTTTACCCAATATACATGCCATATATTGGGTAAGGGAAGAGGCTATTTCAAATCAGAGGAAACTGCCCCAGGGTGGATACTGTGGCATGTCTCTCTGAATGCTCCAGGAATAGACCAACCACTATAGACTGAACAGATACTGATGCATGCAAGTTCCAGGAATTTCTTAAATGTTTTTTAACGACATTCCTGTTGGCCAAAACTCCAAGAATCAGTTTCCTGTTTTCAGCTTGTTACAAGTTGTTCTGTTTCTGCTTCACTTTGGTGCCCTGGCCTGCCCTCTCCTTGTACCATTTATCAAGTAACTTGGAAGAGAAGAAATTTATAAACAAGGCAAAATATTTCAATCTTCATCTGATGTAGTACCATCATTCTTCACAAAAGCTACTCTCTTGACCTCTAAACAACCATTCTTCAGAGTCTTTTTTAACCCCACAAAAGTCACTTTCAGGATACAGAGTTTTAGAAGGTAAGAAGTAACTTCTACATAAGGTATATAAAACAAAATAGATATCTTAAAAGCACTTTAGCTCTTCTACCTAGAAGAAACTATTGAGAGTCAACTAACTTTACTCTTTACTGCCTGAGAGCTAATAAAGACACACTGTCACAATTTTACTAAATTTCTGTCAGCTTTAGAGGCACCTGGCTGGCCCAGGGTAGAGCACGTGATCTTGATCTCAGCGTCATGAGTTCAAGCCTCACATGGGCATGGAGCCTACTTAAAAAAAAAAAAAGAAAAAGTTTTGTCAGCTTTATTTGCTAAAGGCAAAGTAAGTGAATAATTATTCCTGTGGACCCATAAAGCATTGTTCTTCCACAAAGAAAGAAATATGCCATCAAATTGCATATTTTTAAGGGCTGAGACCACTGGTAAGCTAACTTAAGTAGCATTTATATATAACTTACATGTGGAAATGGATGATACCCCATCTAGGTAAGAACAGAAGTCAAGCCACTAAAATTTCAAGATAGAATTGTCTACTATATAACCTATGTACCTAGTCTCTCTGTAAGCAACAACTAATATCAAATGGGAAAGCACTCATCTAAGGATTTAACCACCAGTCGTCTTCAGCTTACTGAGTGATCTGCTTGGGAAAGAGTCTGTGGCATGGGTTGTAAAAATGTTGCGAGCTGCCTGTTTTGTGAATAAAGACTGGAACACAGCCATGCTCATTTGTTTATGTATTGTCTATGGCTGCTTTTATATTGCAATGGTGGAGTTGAATTGTTCTGACAAAGAGTAGGCTGTAAACCTAAAATATTTACTGTCTGGCTCTTTAAGAAAAGTTGTCTGATCTATGGCATAGTTTTTCAAACATTAGAAAAAGCATACAAATCATTTTGGGATCTTGTTAAAATGCAGATCTCATTCAGAAGGTCTGACATGAGACCTTAGAGTTTATGTTTCTAAGAAGCTCCAGGTAATGCCAGTGCAGCCGGTTGGCACAACACACTTTTAGTAGCCGGGCCCTAACGTATGCAATAATCTACTCTGCTAGTGCAGTGTAGTGCTTCTCAACCTGTGACAATTTTGCCCCACAGGACATTTAGCAATTTCTGGAGACATTTTGGGTTACTATGACTGGGAGGAGGTACTATTGGTATCTACCGGATAAAGGCCAGAGATGTCCTACAGTGTACAGGACAGCTCCTTAACCCACCTCAATATACCCACAGTGATGCTGTTGAGAAACCTTGAATTCTGAGCAAGTTACTAGCCTTGAATGCATATCAACATCAGACCTCCCCTCCTGCTGTGAAAGCCCATGAAATGAATACAGTATAATAGAGTTGGACAAAATATATGAAGTAACTTACCAGGCATAGAAGACAAACAAGGCTGTGATTCTTGAAGAAAGGAAAACAACCCAGATCTTAGCCTACAATTTCAGATGATATTTACCTTAGATCAGCCTCTAAAAGACCTAAGCAGAAGTCAGGACACGACTAATCAAGTTGAACCACCAATAAATTAGCTACCTCCCAGGACAAAAGTCAGTACTCTCTAAAAGAATACAATAAAATGTGGAGTTTCAAGAACTGACTAGCATCCACAATATTGAGCATATAATAAAACTTTACTACACACAAGGAACAGGAAAATGTGAAAATAATAGATGTGACCCAGATGGTAAAATTATCAAACAAGGACAATAAGACCTCTACATAAGTATGTTCAAGGACTTAAAAGTTAAACATAATTAGTGAACAGACTGGGAGACTCAGCAGAGAAATGAAAAATACAAAATGCTTCTAGAATGGAAAAATACAATACATGAAATTAAAAATCCACTGGTTAGGTTTAATAGCCAACTGGAGGCCAGGTAAAGGATCAAACTGAAGCACAGCAAGATAAAAGACTAATTTGAAAAATGAACAGAGCCTCAGAAAAGGCCTGTGAGAAAAGGTAAAGATTTTTAACTTGCATGTGTATTTGGATCTCAGAAGGAGAAGAGGGATTAAGGCATGAAACAAATCATACCTGAAACTTTTCCAATTTGATATCAACCCAGATTAAAAAAAAGCTCAACGAAGCCAAAGCAGAATAAACAAAGATACAACCATCTCTAGAAAACCAAAGATAAAAAAGCAAATATTAAAAGCAGCCAGAAGAGACACATATAAGAATGTCAATGATAAGAATAACTGCTAACTTATTAGAAAAAACATTCAAGAAGAAAGGAAACAGCATCTTTAAGTTCAGAATGAAAAATCCCATATCCAGTTAACCTTTCACAGTGAAGGTGAGGGGCATCTAGTTCCAGACAAGACAGTACGTACATTCAACTCTGTTCCTTCGGCTAATTACTACTAAGGTTTTTTGGACAAAAGCAACTAAGAGAACTTTCTGAAAGTTGTAGAATAGAAGGCAGACTGGATAAGGACCTTAGGACACAAGGAAGGACCCAGCCACAAGTCTCACTCTAGGCCCCTTCTTTTTAATGCCTATTTATCTCAGCCTGGGCTACAACGTGGTCTACAATTTGAAACAGCAATATGCACAGACCAAAAAGATCCAAGAAAAGCCTGCTGTCTTTAAACAATGAATCAGCAGGAGGGCAAGTATACAGTTCAGAACACTTCTGACTATACCTGCTGTACTCTAGATGAATACCAACTTCTCCCTCCCTACCAGATACTGTGGAGACTAAAGGGCAGAGCCTTTTAGACTGTCTTTCCCTGCACTAACACAGGCAAAAGCAGTGCCACTCTTCCTCCCCAGTTGGCACTGTGGAGATTGTGCAGTCGAGCACTAGGGACCATCCCCACCCTGCATTAAGCAAACATCAGCAAAAAGCAGCAACCCTCTATTTCTCATTGGCCTCAAACACTGTGGAGAGGAGCCCTATTGACCCATCTTTGCCATGCATTAAGAAAAGGCAGTACCCCACATCCTTTTAAGTAGAAAACCCTGTTCTAGGTAATTAACAGACTACGAGAGATAACTAGCTAAGCTATAGTAAAAAACTGACACCAGAAACCAATGGGATCTAACTGATATTTATAGAGCACTCCACCTCAAAACAGTAGAATGCATTTTCTTTTCAGTTGCCATTGGAACATTCAGCAAGATAGGCCATACCCTGGATTACAAAATAAACAAATTTAAAATGAAAGTATACAAAGTATATTCTCAGACAATAATAAAAATTAGAAATCAATAAAGAAAATGGAAGAAAAATCTTCAAACACTTAGAAATTAACACACTCCTCTAATAGCCAAGGCATCAAAAGAAGTCTCGTGAAAGTACAAAATTAAACAAAAATACAATACATGAGGATTTATGCGATGTAGTTAAATCAGGACTTAACAGGACATTTATAGCATTAAATACACCAGAAAAAATGAAAGGGCTTGAAAAAATAGGAAAATCTCCACAACACTTGAAAATTTAAAAACATTCTTCTAGGGCACCTGGGTGGCTCAGCCGGTTAAGCATTTGCCTTCGGCTCAGGTCATGATCCCAGGACCATGGGTCGAGCCCCACATCAGGCACCCTGCTCAGCAGGGAGCCTGCTTCTCCCTCTCCCTGCCCCTCTCCCTGCTCGTTCTCACTCTCTCTCAAATAAATAAATAAAATCTTAAAAAATAAAAATAAAAACATTCTTTTGAATAGGTCAGAGACCCAAGATAAACTTAAAAACATATTGAAGTAAATGAAAATGTATCAGAATATATGGAATATGTCTAACACAGTGTTAGAAGTGAAATCTATGATATTAAATACATAGAAAAAAAGAGAAGTCTCAATTCAATGATTAGACTTAAATTTCCATCTCAAGAAACTAGAAAAAAAATAAATCCATAGCAGAAAGAAGAGCAGAAATCAGTGAAACTGACAATAGAAAAAAAGAAAAAAAGCTCATTCTTTGAAAAGACCAATAAAATTGATAAACTCCCAGTATCTAGAAAGAAATATTTCTCCCATCCAAGTACTAACCAGGCCCGACCCTGCTTAGCTTCCAAGATCAGATGAGACTGGGCGCGTTCAGGCTGGTATGGCCGTAGACTAGAAAGAAATATTTCTACAGCCATTTACAGGATTTAAATAAGGGAATACTATGAACATTTCTATGCATAAAAATATGACCGCTTAGATGAAATGGACCAATTCTTAGAAAACCACAAATAATCAAAACGAATTCAAGATGAAATAGATTAGGGGATGGTAAACTGTGGTCCACAGTTCAAATCCAGCCTAACATCTGTTTTTGTAGAGCTATCAACTAAGAATGAATTTTACATATTTAAATGATTGGAAAAAATATTTTGTGACATTTGAAAATTTTATGGAATTCAAACTTCAGTGCCATAAAATTTTGTTGGTACTCAGCTATACTCATTTGTTTACATATTGTTTATGATGTTTTTTATGTTATGTTAATCACCATACATCATTAGTTTTTGATGTAGTGTTCCATGATTCATTGTTTGCATATAACACCCAGTGCTCCATGCAGAACATGCCCTCTTTAATACCCAACACCAGGCTAACCCATCCCCCCACCCCCTCCCCTCTAGAACCCTCAGTTTGTTTCTCAGAGTCCATAGTCTCTCATGATTCGTCTCCCCCTCTGATTTCCCCCCCTTCACTTTTCCCACAAAGGAAAAATGTGTATGATGCTTTTGTGCTACAATGCACAGTTGAATAGTTGTAACAGAGACCATGTGACCTGTAAAACCTAAATATTTAACTATCTGGCTTTTTGCAGAGAAGTTTGACCACTCTTGATATTGAATTCATAGTTAAAAAGGAAAAACCTCTAGGCCCAGATGATTTCACTGGAGAATTCTCAAACATTTTAAAAAGAAAAAACACCCTCCCCCCAAAAAGAGAGAGAGAGGGAGAAAGAAAAAGAGACCGATTCTACTCAATCTCTTCCAGAAATCAGAAGGAAGACTTCTCATTTTATGAGGTCAGCACTGCCATGATACCAAAACCAGATAAAGACATAGAATAAAAAGAAAACTACATACCAATAATCCTCATTGATGCAAAAGTCCTCAACAAAATACTAGCAAATTGAATCCAGCAACATATGAAAAGAATAATACACCATGACCTGGTGGGTGGGGTTTATTCAAGGAATGTAAGACTAGTTCAGTTTCTTGATTCAAACACTAATCAGTGTCATCCACCATGGTGACAGTATAAAGCTGAAAAATCATATGATATTATTAATTGATACAGAAAACCATTTGATAAAATTCAATACCCATTCATGTAACTCTTAATACACTAGAAATGCAGGTAAGCTTTATCAACTTGATAAAGAACACCTACCAAAAATCTACAGCTAACATCATACTAAATGGTGAAAGGTGAAAAACTGGAAACAACTCACATGTTCTTCAACACTATACCCATACTTTAGAATACTACTTATTAATAAAAAGGAATGAACTACACTACTGATACATGCAAAACTCAGATGGATCTTTAGGGCATTATGGTGAATGAAATAGAGTCCATCTCAACAAGTTACACAGTATATAATTTGACTTTTACAACATGCTCAAGATATCAATTATAGTAATGCAGAACAAATCAGTGCTTTCCAGGGATCAGGATAAGGGGGAAGGTGTCCCTATAAAGCAATACACAGAAATTTCTTTGCGAGGGAGTTTCTTTCTAGAACAGTTCTGCAGAGTAATTGTGGTAGTTACTCTATACATGTAATGCAATTTCACAGGAACATATGCACAAATGCATGTAAGAATCGATGACCAAATGAGGTATTTTATGGTAATACGCCAATGTTCTTGGTTTTGAAAATTATACTATGGCTATAAGATGGTCATTGGGGAAGCTGGGTGAAGGGTACATGGGAGCTCTCTATTATTTTTGTAATTTCTGAGTGTTGCAATTACTTTAAAAAGTTAATAAATTCAGAAGTAAAATATAGTTCCAGCTCTCCCCACACCAAAAAAAAAAGTAAAGGTGAAATAAAGGTATTTTCAGACAGACAAGAAGTGAGAGAATTAGTCTCCAGGAAACCTACACTACAATAAATGTTAATGGAATTTTTTTTTTTTTTTTTAAGATTTATGTATTTATTTTAGAGGGAAAGGGAGAAAGCACAAGTGGGAGGAGGGGCAGAGAGAGAGGGAGACAAGCAGAGTCCCCAGTGAGTGGGGAGTCAGACACATGGCTTGATCTCAGGACCCTGAGATCATGACCTGAGCTGAAACCAAGAATTGTACACTTAACCGACTGAGCCACCCAAGCGCCCCTAAAGGAATTTTTTTAGGAGGAAGGGAAATGAACCAACTGTAAACTCACATCTATGGAAGGTCTGAAGAATTCCAACAACAGTAAATACAGGGATATTTGACTTTTTTCTTCTTCCTTTAATTGGAAATAAAACTGATTTTTTAAAGCACAACAGTAACTGCATTATGGAATTAATTACATATTAATTAATTTCTTAAAAACGAAATGTATGACAACGATAACAAAAAGGATGGGAGGATAAATGGAAATGTGTTTTCACAAGGTTCTTACATTATATATTAAGTGGTATATTAAGTCAAGGTAGATTGTGGTATGGTAAGTTAAAGATGTACATTGTAATTTCTAGAGCTATGCTAATACAGTAGCCACTGACCATATATGACTTGAACACTTGGAATATGGCTAGTCTGAATTAAGGTCTGCTGTTAGTGTAAAACACACTAGACTTTGAAGACTTACTATGAAAAAAGGAATGTAAAAGGTCTCAATTTTTATTACAATTATGTTTTGGATGGTTTAATTAGAGTATATTATTAAAGTAAACATTACCTGTTTCTTTGAAATTACATATGTGGCTTACATTATATTTCTGTTAGAGTGGTTTCAGAGCAGGGATTTGCAAACTTTTCCTTTAAAGGGCAGATAGTAAATATTTTAGGACCTTGGGGGCATGCAGTCTGTGTTACAATTACTTAGCTTTGCCTCTATAGCATGAAAGTAGCCACAGACAACATGTAAGAGACTTAGTGAATAAGTATGGCTAGGTTGTAATATAACTATTTACAAAAAGAGGTGGCTTGCTGATTTTGGCCCATAGGCCATAGCTTGCTGAACTAAAGTACCTACTACAACAAAAACCAAGAAACCAAGAAAGAACCCCAAAAAGTATAGTTAAAAAATGAAGAGATGAGAGACAAATTCTCCATTACTCCAGAAGAAAGCAGGAGGGAGGTAAAAAGTGACAAAGAATAAGCAGGGCAAAAAGAAATCAAATAGCGAGATTATAGATTTAACTCAACTACAATGTTTACGTTAAATGTAAATGAATAGATTAAAAGGAAGTTTTGTGAAGTTTTACAAAAAAGTAAGACAAACTCTGTTATTTACAAAAGCACTCACAGACACAAAGACACAGAAAATACAAAACAAAAACATTAAACATAAAAGGATGGAAAAGGATACATCATGTGAACTAATCACAGGAAGGCTAGAATTATTAAAATCAAATCAGACAAAGTAGAATTCAAGATAAAGAATACGGACAGATACAAGAAAGATGTTTGGGGTGCCTGGGTGGCTCAGTTGGTTAAGCGACTGCCTTCGGCTCAGGTCATGATCCCGGAGTCCTGGGATCGAGTCCCACATCAGGCTCCCGGCTCAGCGGGGACCCTGCTTCTCCCTCTGACCCTCTCCCCTCTCATGCTGTTTCTCTCTCTCTCAAACAAAATCTTTAAGAAAAAAAAAAAAGAAAGATGTTTCACAGTGATAAACAGATATTTCACCAGGAAGATGTAACAGTTCAAAATCTGTATATACCTATTAAGGGAGCATCAAAATCCATGAAGCAAAAACTTATGGAACTAAAGGAAAAGTAGACAAATGTGCAATTATGGTTGAAGATTTTAACATTCCTTTGTCATTAAATGATTAAACAGGAGGACAAAACAAAGCAAAACAGTATGTATATAGAAAGTTTGAGCAACACTACCAAACAATTTAACCTAATCAACATTTATAGAACAGTAAACTCCAAACTTCAGAATACACGTTTGTTACAAGTACATAAGGAACATTCACCAAACTAGGTCTTCTTCTTGGCCATAAAACAAGTTTCAGTGTGTTTTAAAGGGTTGAAAAAATACAGGATATGTTCTGATAATAACAGTTAAATTAGAAGTCAACAAAAAGATACAAAGAAAATCTCAAAAAATTTAGGAATTAAAAAGCATACTTCTAAATAATTCATTGGGTCAAAGAATAAGTCAAGGGAAATTAGAAAATATATTTAATTGAACAACAGTGAAACACAACATATCAAAATCCGTGGACTACATCAAAGCACTGCTTAAAAATTTTTATAGCTGTATATATATATATAATAGATTTGAGAGAGTGTGTGGATGGGGGAGAGGCAGAGAGAATCTCAAGCAGACTCTATGCTGAGCACAGAGCCCAACAGGGGCCTCAATCCCATGAAGCCAAGATCACTACCTGAGCCAAAACCAAGAGTCAGATGCTTAATCGACTGGGCCACCCTGGTGCCCCACTATATATTTCAGAGAAGAGACTTAAAATTAATTTTAGCTTTTATCTTATGAAGCTTGAAAGAAAAGAGTACCTAAAATAAGTAGAAGGAAGGAAATGATAAAGAATGGAAATTAGCGAAATAGAAAAAAAAAATCAGTAGATAAATCAACAGATCCAAAAACTGGTTCTTTGAAAAGATCAATAAAAATGACGGGCATCTAGCTAGACTATCAAAAAAAGAAAGAAAAAAAAAACTAAAAAGTTACCATAATCAAGAATGAAAGAAGGGACATCAAAATGGATACTGAAGATGTTAAAAGGATAATAAGAATGTCATGAACTACGTAGTGCTGAGAAATTTGACAACTTAGATGAGATGGACAAATTCCTTGAAAGATACATATTACCAAAATTGACACAAGAAGAAAAACAAAATCTAGTAATTTCATTATAGCTGTTAAAGTAAATTCATAATTAAAAATTTTCCTACAACAAAACTCTAGACCCAGATGATTTTCTTGCTAAATTCTATTAACTATTTATGAAAGACAAATCTTAGTAAAACACTTCCTGAAAATAGACACTTCCAACTGATATAATGACCTGAAAAAAAAAAAAACACAAGGATATTATGAGGAAAGAAATTACAGATCAAGATCTCTCATTAATGTAGATACAAGGAAAACCCCTTAATGGAATAACAGCAAAATGAATCCAGTATGACAACACATCATGACTAAATGGGGTTTATCCCAGAGACAAAAGAAGGTTGATTTAATATTCAAAACTCAATATAATTCATTATACTAGTAAAGGAGAAAAGTCATATGATCAGCAGATCCCAAAAAATTACTTAAATATTCATTCATGACTTAAATTTTATTTTCTTTCCAACAAACTACAATGAAATTTCCTCAGCCTGATAAACGGCATTTAGGAAAAGCCTACAGCTAACATACTTAATGGTTAAAGAATGAATATTTTCCACCAAAGAACAGGAACAAAAGCAAGGATGCCCACTCTCGGTGTAGTATTCTACGTCACGGCAGGTGTAATAAAGCATGAAAAAAAGATAAGAAAGGCATACATGCTGGGAAGGAGGAAGTAAAACTCCATTCACAAACATGATTGATTATGTAGAAAATGCTAAGAATGTATCAAAAAACTACTAGAATTAAAAAGTGAATTTAGAAAGATCCCAGGACACAAGGTCAATATACAAAATGATATTTACAATAGAATTAAAAATATTTAGAGATAATTTTAATGGAAAATGTATAAGATATCTACACCAAAAACTACAAAACACTGTTGAGAGAAATTAAAGATCTACATAAATGGAGAGAAGTAGCAATTTCATGCGTTGGAGGACTCAAGTGTGTTGCTGGGATCTCAGTTGCCCCTAAGCTGATCTTTAGATTTAGTGGAGTCACAGCCAAAATCCCATTGTGCTTTTTAGTGGAAACTGACAAACTGGTTCTTAGATTTTATGGAAAGGAACAGAACCTAAAATGGCCAGTGCTTTCTTGAAGAAAAGGGTTGAAGGACTTCTATTGTAAAGCTGCAGTAATGATGTAGTGTGGTTTTGGTGTAAGGACAGACTGACAGAAGAGAAGAGAGAGCCCAGAAACAGACCAGTACTGTCAGCTGACTTTTGAAAAAGATTCCAGCGAAATTTAATTAGGAAAAGGAAAATCTTTTTACACATGGTGCTGAGACAACTGGCTCTCTATAATGTAAAAGAAGGAATCTTAACCCCTTACACCATACAAGAATGATTTGAGGGCGCCTGGGTGGCTCAGTTGGTTAAGTGACTGCCTTCGGCTCAGGTCATGGTCCTGGAGTCCCGGGATCGAGTCCCACATCAGGCTCCCTGCTCAGCAGGGAGTCTGCTTCTCCCTCTGACCCTCCTCCCTCTCATGCTCTCGTCTCTCGTTCTCTCTCTCTCAAATAAATAGAATCTTTAAAAAAAAAAAAAAAAAAAAAGAATGATTTGAGATGGCTCATAGACTCAAAATGAAAGCTAAAACTATAAGCCTTTTAAAAAAATATATAGCAAACCATGACCCTGAGATAGGCAAAGTTTTCTCAGGTTTCTTTACAGGAAAAAAAAAAAAAAAGATAAATTGAACTTCAAATAAAAATAACACAGTTTTGCTCACTGAAGACACTGTTAAATAAATGAATAGGCAGGCTGCACTAGAACATATCCACAATACAGATATACAGAGAATTCCTACAACTCAGTAATAAAGAGACAATCATCCACATAAAAATGGATCAAGACATTTCACAAAAGAAGATATATGAATGGGCAGTCAGCACATGAAAAAGTGCCCACAATTATTAATTATCAGGTACATGATAACTGGAATCAACAGAGATACGAACACATAAATGTTGGAATGGCTAAAATTAAAAAGACCAACAGCAAATGCTGGGGAGTATCTGGGATTACCGGCAGGAGTATAAAATGGAAGAATTTGTCAGCTTTTTATAAAGTTGAACATACATCTGCCTTGTGAACTAGCAGCTCCACTTCTCAGGACAAACAAAACGTCTTGTGTCACAATGTTCATAGGACTATTATTCATGGTGGCTAGAGCCGGGGCAGCCCAGGTGTCATTAATGGGAGAATGGATATATGAATTATGATGCAGTTCCACAATGGAGTACTACTCAACAAGAGAAAGAACAAATGACTGAGATATGCAGCAATATGGATGAGCTTCAAAAAAAAACATGCTGAGTGAAAGAAGCCAGACCCAAGAGTGCATACTGTGTGACTACACGGTATGTGATTTTTGAGAAGGGGCCGAACTAGCCTGGTGGTGAAAATCAGAGTATCAGAACAGTGGTTGTCTGGGGGAAAGGGACCAACTGAGAAAGGGAACAAAGAGCTTTCTGGAATGATAAAATCTGCACGTGTGTATCACAATGCCACCCCAATTAAATCAGTGTCTTTGCTTGGAACCTGGGCATCAGTTTTTTTATAGTCTCTCCCTACCTCCATACATAAGTGATTCTGGTGGGCAGTTAGGGTTGAAAAAGACCACTCAAGAATCTCAAAATTTTGTCACCAAGCAATATTTGTGATTTTATAAATGATAACTATAACTGCAAAAGATTCTTATTAGTTCTAAAAAAGCATTCTCTGGATAAACGTGCATGCTTGCTGGTTGGATAAGAATTGCCCAACTTGTATGCATCTAATTTTTGTCTTGGCTGCCAAGAAGTTCAGAGCCAAATTCAGTATTCAGTTTAGTGATTAACATCCCAGCTGCCTAATACACCAATTTGGGGGGGGGGGGTTGGGAGATAGAGGATGGGGGCATTAAAATATCCTGTTTCACATCTTAAACTACCTCAAATCATTTGGGGGAAAATGACGGTGTATAAATCATAAAAAATATTGGTCATTTTGGAAAAAATATTTTTTTCACTGAACATATAAATACATTGTATGCTTCTCCTTCTTGTCAAAAAAAGGTTAGATAAACAAAGACTTTTGCTATTGCTTGGATGAGTCCTCCGCTAAAGGTAAATCACTATCCGACCAAATGATCGAATAACGTTAAAAAATACATCATTTTAAAATACAACCATATAGACAGGGAAACTCTTCACTTACATTTGATTATAAGGGTGAGACTGGAGGAACCCATGTAAGAGTATGGAATATGTTAAGAGTCCCTAATGGATCATAGATGGCATAAAAAATTTAAGTGCACTTCATTACATTCTTAGGCTAAAGAAAGAAATCAGATCTGTACGCAAATGTGCTCACTGTCGTTCTGTTTCTATGATGACTGGTGTTGGCTGCTTTGATTTTATCCACTGGATAGGGTATTTTTCTGCCCCTTCTCATTTAACAAAACCATACAACCTTGGCCCTCAGGAGAAACTAAAATGTCTTTATTCCCAAAGGGCATATTCTAATGCAACACGAAGGAAAAAAGAAACAACAAAAAGCCTCTCACCTGAGCTGTCTCACTGTTAAGCAATCCAGTCGGCGGCTCCTCTTTTTGCACTTTTCTCCCCGTTAAGCAGGACTCAGCACTTCTCTCACTATGGATGTTTTTTTCTATTGACCTATTTTGCATCTGATTGACTTGCTTTGTTGCAGCCTTTCGAGAAACAACCTGTTGATAGAGAGTAAAAATGTATAATGAAAACTTTTGACACTTGTAAGAAAAAAATGCATTCCCGTCCAGATTCTTGAAAATTCTAAACTTGCCAAGTTTTGTGAAAAGGAAGAAATAAAGAGGAAACCAACAAATGGATGTTATGGAAAGAATATAGTCGTTGGCAAGATCCAGACCCTTTCTCATCAATAGTACAAGACCAATTAAAATTAGTGTCACTGTTGTACGCGTTTTAGAAATTATCTCTACAGATAACTTGCTTATTGAAAATGGCATTTTTACAGAAAACTGTCACATTCTCAAACTGCACATGAATTCATTATTAACCTTTGCTGGGAGTGGATCCAGTACATCTTTTTAGTTTAAATTCTTATTAATTAGAATCTTAGTTTTCTATCATTGAAGTGAGCCTAATTAATGTGAACGTATAAAAGGAGCTTATGATGTTGCTTACCTTTTTATACAGGTAATTTAACCTTTGAGCAGATGAGTCACAGTTCATGTCACCTAGTCCTGTGTACCACTATCAGGGGTTAAGTTCTCCAACAAGCCTGCTGTCTCTGAGGTTTCTTTTTCACACCACAGTGTTTTCTGGGGGATGACTGACTCTTAATAACCTTGAAGTAGACACGGAAATAGAAGGGCAGGTCCCACAATAGAGTTGGAAGATTGAAAGCCACAGTGAAGACCCTTATGTGAAGTATTTGCTCAGCAGCTTCGTGTTTACAGCAGCTGAAAGTGCCATCACCTTTTCTCCGGGGTTAAATAGGGGGCAGAAGATAGGAACAGCGCAAGGGGAAATCACGGAGTAGCCAGCGCCAAAACGGAGGAGGAATTACATTGGCTGGGCAAGCAGAGCCTTAATTTGTAGTCTCTCAATTTTTAGCTTCTATTGCCAAATGTGTTCACTCCTTCCCTTTAAAATATGCTGGTGTTTTGTGGCTAGGTCTAAGCTGTCACAACACCATTCTTTATTCACCCCTCCTCCTGGATCCCAGCTTCTCAAAGGATAGCAAAGCCATTGCTTTTCAGTAACCTGACAATTGGAATTGTTCCCTCATCACTCGGGGTTTCTTTATTTTCACCACTCAACTCTCCCAAACTACTGGGAAAATTCATGTGTAACCACCTTCTGAGTCACTCTCCCACTGAAGTCAACTTGGTGATAAAGGCGCATCAGACCACCAGTGTGAAACAAAGGGTTTCCCAAGGCTGTTGTACACCGTTTCATCCTAATGAAAGACTGGCTTGCCAATCATTGTGAAAATGTGTCTTATGATATAAAGGATTCGTTGAGATATTAATTGAGGTTTTTAATGCCTCCTGGATACTAGGCACTTTAGGTGTAACGGTTTTTGGCCTGGGAGCCTCTGATGTACAAACAAAATTTGATCTAATATATTCAGTCCTCCGTGAGGCTTTCTGGAAGAGACGAGGCCTCCTGGATCTGCTGTCAGTTGGCCGGATGGTTAGGTTGTGCTGCCATAAGCACTTCTAGCTAATAAACAAAATGATATCCAGTTTATGAAAAATTTCTTTTTCTAGGGAAACTTCTAAAACGGTAAGAATGAAGTGGGATGATTAAGTTTTACTCTCAATTATGAACAGAGGTAAAACTTTTCTCAAAGACATAAAAGTAAGTACAGGAAACACTCTGGGCATCTCATATAATCAAATAAAATGATACTGTCCAAATATGTGTCATTTTCAAGAAAGTGGCTATTCAAATAAGGTATCTTTTATTTAATTTCCCATCAGCACTTCACGGTGTTCTAAGAAACCTGGAGTACTCTGGCCTCCTAAAATTCAGTAAGCCAAAAATATGCTCGTAATTGAGATTTTATACTCTCCTTTTCTCACACAGAATATGAAGACAAGCTTAACAGAATTATTTTGAGAAGGCTCAAGAAAGAATTTTATAAATTTTTAAGTTCAATACAAAGATTACTACAACCAATAATAATATGTTCACCCCTGGATTTGCTGTGGGAACCTCAGATTTAGGGTAAATGGAAGGACAAACTTTTACTTGTCTGAAATGTAGGACAGCTTGAACATTTTCACTCTGTCCTACAGCTACTCCTCTGTCTAGGTAGAGCATTTAGGAAGGATGGGTGGCTCATTATGCCCAAGGTCTCTGTGCTAGTCCCGTGTGGACTCGGGCACCCTAACAAGGGGGGAGATATGATAAGCTGATGAGAGGGTCCACTACTGGCTCTTGAGGAAACAGCTTATTCAAGGGTTGAGTGGGGGCCTTCAATAATGCTGGTTTTCCACCTTGGCTTTCGCATTCTCATCTGGGAGTTCTAGAGCTTTAGCTCACCTCAATAAGCATTCTTACTGAAATACGGTTTCCTTCAGTGAATTTTGGACATTAAATCCCAGTGGAGGCACAAATAGACGGGGGTAGCCCTGATGGTAGATTCCTCTAATTTGACAGCATTATCTCAGGAGCCACCGGAGCTACTAAAGAGTGATTTCAGCTCTACAGACCATCATTGTGATTGAGGCAAATGCCCCAAAAGATTTGCTTTTCAGGAAAAAAATATCAACGTCTCTCCTGTCTTGACAAAAATTCATTTCCAATTTAACTCCAGTAACAGTCTTTGAGGACTTGTGCAAGGCAGCGGCTCAGTTTACAGGGAACAGTTTATGATGCCTAGTAAAACCCAGTATTGGAAAAATACCTCATTTTTCTTTTGCAAAAAGGTGCTGTAAGTTTGCCAAGGTTCTTACGGTGATGTGCTATTTTCTAATACCAAACCAAAACACATTTTTTTAGGAATACTAAATTTAAAAGGCACCACCACTTATACCGAGGGAAATAACATTTAAAAAAATTAAACATTCATAACTTTCTTTTGAATATTGAAGGACAGAAATATTTTACTTATATAACTGTGTATGTTTTCTGGTCCACTGACTTCTTTTTAGGTATCTCTGTCCGAAAAGTGTAAGTCCAGAAGTCATTCAATATTCTGTTAAATAACTAGAGTAATCCATGAATGAAGTAACAAGAAATGTTTTTAGTTACTAATAAGGGGATTCTGTCTGTGATTAAAAAGAGAGAAATTTGGAGCCATGTGACTGATATTCATTCTGGACCTAGAATGATTTTTGTTATGGAAGCAGTCAATGGCAGAAACTGTCCTATACTTGTATCATTCAGGGGAAATGTCAGTTTATATTGTCATACTTTGCTTTTAAACATTTTCATATGCATATTCTCTGCATATAAAAATGGTTTCACAACAAACATCCTTTGAATTTGATGAAACTGAAAATTCTGGTGGATAATAATTAGAATTTTACATCAGAGGATATAACTATCAGTTTTTAAAATGGCTTCTTTTATATTTCAATTAAGTTTATGAAACTGAAAAACTACAAAAAAAAAAAAAAGGAAAAAAATCTACCTAAATTAGTGTAGATTAAGTGGTGACCATTATTGCAAGGGAAATACTATGTTAAGGAAATGGCTCTTTGTTTTGTTGCAAAAGTGATAAAAACACAAAAGTCAATAAAACTGTTAAAATAAGTCTCAGTAATTACCAAGATCAAAATCCACTGGCTTTTTATTAAACATGAACTTTTGTTCTGCCTTCTGCAATACGTAAATAGTGCTGACAATTGGTTTGTGAGGCATTTGCTACAATAAAATGTAATTGTATCATGAGAGAAAGGTGACAATCAGGAGATCATGAAAAAATTACATATTCTCACTGGTAGTTAATTAGCCATGCAAAACCTCCTCAAACAGATATTCTCTTCTATTAGGAATGATTACTATGCAGGCCTACAGATGTCAATACCACAGTCATTCAAATACTTCTTTCCCTACTAATTGAAGGTTGTAAAGCTCTGGTGCCAAGGTTTTGCTTCCAAAGAGCTAATTTATGACTAGAAGGATATTTTATGTCTTCAGTTGCAGCAGCTACAAAATTCAGCAAATCAGAACCATCTGTGCACTGATACTTGACTCACCATTCATCTCGCAGCCTATCAGTCACATTAGTTTGCATCCTGCATTCTTGGCTCATGAACACTTGCGATGATCCAAAGTTCATAAGAAATATTAAAAATGAATGGCATCCTGACCCTACCTCATTGTACACGCATCAAGAAACCCCCCCACCCCCACATCTTTTGCGTATGGACCGTATCAAGGAAGGACTGGACATTTGGTTGCCCGTCCAGTAAGGCGGCTCACGGCAGTCTCAGGTTTCCCCCGCCCTCTGAGAAATGCTGTAAGTCCTAATTCCTGTGTATTGTTTCAAGTTCTATTTTTTTAAGTTGATGTGAGTCAGTCAGTTGGAAGATTACAGAGTAAAGGATGAGAAGGTGTAACTTAAAAAAAAAACCAAAACTTTTTCAAAGGTTATTTTTGTAGATTGAAATATCAGTACAAACCAGTCATCTGGTTAAATCTAAGAATATCATCGTTATCGCCACCAACTTATGGCCAAACTGGTAAGCAAAACCAGAGGGCAGTAACTAAAGAAATGCGAAGAAAAGCAGCAAATAAAGGTCCTCATGAGTAAAGTCAGATTAGCCTTTAATCTGACCTTGGTCGTATCTCTGTGACATCAGTCATTGATTTCTTTCTTTAATAGTACACTAAGTAGGCCATGGACCCTACTACTATTTTTCTCTAAGAGACAATAGGTCAAAAGAACTGTGAACAAAATTTCTTGGAGCTAAGTGAGGAGAACTAGGAATTACATATAATAAGCAAGAAACTGGGTTGTCAGACTCCTTTTGAGACCCCAAACAACTTCATTTGGTAGAAAAGCTTTGGGGAAGGTAATTGTGGGATCCCAGGGACTAAAATACTTACTTTTTGATTGTCTGGAGTACGCACATTTACACTCTGGCCTCCGGTGGAAAATTCCAGTGGTCCTAAAGTTATTTCACCTGGGTTCAGGATTTTCTTGAGCATTTGATAGTTTGGCTTTTCATCATATGCTAAACTATGAGCACATACCAAATATTGGGCTATTTCACCTGTGAAGAAGTGTTAAATTTTTTTACACGTTATTCATAATTGGCAAGAATTGTCACGGCTCTCGTAGCATCAAAACCGCTCTATTCTCTTATACACGCACACAACACACAGCCTGAAGAAACGAAGAATGAATCAAGACCGCTCTATTCTCTTACACACGCACACAACACGCAGCCTGAAGAAACGAAGAATGAATCAAGACCGCTCTATTCTCTTACACACGCACACAACATGCAGCCTGAAGAAACGAAGAATGAACACTTTGGTGAGAAGCACTTTTCAAATGGTATCCAAAAATGACTGAAATACAGTGACATGGAGAGTTGACAAGATGGGAAAAACTGGTAATTTTTTTACATATCTTTGTTGGTATGTTTATTTCTCACTAACTTATCAAAGGAAGCAAATTTTTAAAAAATTACAGTTAGTGATTTTGACTTATGGGGTTCAATTACTAAGAACTACATGAATAATATAATAGACCAGACATGCTTCATACTTTTATGTTGAAGTTTTAAAAGTTCAGTTAAAAACAAGTGTTACTTATTATAAACCTCCTTACTTTGACAGAAAAAAAAATCACTGCAAATTTTAATTCAGGCTTTGATTTTGAGATTATAACAGTACATTTTGAAATGACCTTGAGTTCTAGGTTTCTAGCCATGACTAATTTTAGAGTTCCCCAGACCTCCCTCGAGTCCTCCATACCTAGCTGGCCCAGTGCCTTCACTGCGTTGTCTTCCTAATTTAGAGCAGAAGGATGAGATGTTGCTACTTTTTTTCTTTCTAATGTAATCTCTTCCCTAGAACTATATAGCTATCCCCCCAAAAATATGAACTACAAACTCTTAAATACAAATAAAACTAGTCACCCAAAATTACAAACATTGCTGCCTTAAAACAAATGTAGTCTGCATTTTTGTTTCAGGTGGAGATTCAACCTAAAATCAAGACACAAGTAAATGATAATACCATATACTGCTTAAAATCTAGCATGTTTTCCTTTTCCATAGAGATGTTTAGATACTCCACAATCTAGTTTTTATAAGCTTTTCCCCTTCAAAAACTTATTACTCACACAGACATAAGTCCCTCTTACTTTCTCACTAAGTTGCTATATCCCCATGGTGGGAAAAATCTGGGAAGCTTTGTGGCTTGGCAGGAGTGACTTCCTAATCCTTCCCTTCCCCTCCAGGCCCACCTCCATTCAAGAGGGAACTGCAGACATGGCTTTCACTCCCTACGGGGAAAAATTCCAAAAGGAACAGTCACCATCCCTTCCCCCTGTGAGAGTCAGAGTGACCATTTCATACCCTATTACCCGCAGCTGTGTTCTAGGACCATAAGGCCACTGTGGCTAAAATGAGAACTCTTGGCTCCAGGGTTTTTGTTTTTAGTTTCTTGTTGTGTTTTCCTTTGAATACCGTGGCAATTATGCAACCTAACTTTTTTCCTTCTCTAATGTTTTAAGACATGTCACATTCTTTTATCTAACATTCGATCAGTCAGATCTCTATTAACTAGCAAATGGTATGGCTTCATCACATTTGTAACTCCTGTTTCCAGAAGCCCAGTGCGAGAGTCCCATTCCTGAAGGGATGATCAAAAAGAAAAAAGATTACATTACATTCACTACCATTTTCATGTAAATATTCTGTTGTTCTTTGGCCCTTTTGAGACTGGTACACCAAGTCTGGTATATATTATTACAGTGCTATTAACCAAAATATCCCAAATGGAGAAGAGAGCTGAATATGGTGGGAGAATTTTCACAGGTCATGGTTAGAAGACAATGGAAGATTCCTGGCACTCCCCCAGCTGACAGCAGCTGTGCTGCAAAGTCTTCGTGGGTCTGGGGCTTGGAAAAATGAGGTATGGGTGAGGTAGGAAAGGGAGAAAAAGAAAAGCCACCTCTTATAAATTCACTATTATCAACCTGAAGCTTAGACTATTGTGATGTATTACTGCTTAAAATGGTAGCCTTCCAAGAGCTGGATTTGTTATATTAAGTATACTTTTAAATTTACTAGCATATTTTTGGAGCTATAAAACAAAATGCTTTGAGTAGTATGAAATTACCATATTCTTGAATCATTTGCTTTTAAGCAAATGAAATATTAAGTATCATTACTATCATCTCAGGAGATAGAAACTTGTGCAACTATTATTATTACACTGAGCTGGACACGCACATTGGAAACTTTTTGGTGGTTTTATTTCATCAACTGCCTTAGTAATAAACCTTTTACACATCGGATTAATTGTCATGCTTGCGGTACCCACTCCTAAGTACAACCAACTAAGAGGTCTTCAGTTAATATTAAAGTTTCAATGTTTTGTGCTTTAGAAATAGAAATCTGCATTTTATAAAATAATGGGATGGACCCAAATAAAGGGTTTGTACTGAAAAATGGAGAACCTGGCACTCGTGTCACTTCTTGTTATCGCTCAGATCTTCATATCTCCAGTAATTGAAGTGTCACAGAATATACACAGGCCCACAAGCATTCATCTTGTGCAACCCAGGGCATTGGGGCTTTCTTTTCTAATCCTGGGAGCTGAGCAGTTACCTTTTGTGCAGAAGGGGCAGAAAAGGTAAGGGAGATACACAGAGAAAACTTTGACATCTCCCATCTTTCCTTTTTGCTGTCTATTGAGTAAAACATAAGCTGTGTAACTTGGTCCAAATGCCAATAAGCGTATTAGCCAAAAAGGAGTACTGGCATTTGGACCAAGTTACTCAGTGCAGTTACAGAAATGAAAAGCTTTCACCTTCAACCCTCACGCCGTGCCCCTCCCCACCGCAAGGAGAATCCTTCTGGATTCGCACCCTCCTCCATCAGAAGAGGGACAACAGAAAGTGGCAAGCTGGAGGCTCACACTGGGGCAAGCTTAGGACTTGGAGAATGGAGGTGGAAAAGCAGAACTACTTTGTTCCTCTTTCGTTTCCCATGGAAATGAATATTTTGGTTTCTTGTCAAAGAAGGGCTATAAATATAAGTTCAAGATGATTTAACTCTACATTTAAACTCTCAGATGGAAACTGATGCTATTTGACCTTATCTAGAGGGTCAGTGTACACATTCACTTTCATATAAGTCAGCTAAAAGCTAACTTTGAGATTGCCCAATATAGAGAGAACAAGATTCATTCCCCATATCTGTCTCTGAGAAAAAGCGAGCCTGACAGCAGAAGCCGGCACTTTTCCATAAGACAATCGAACTCATTTATTAAATTGGTGAACAATGTGCCATGCATGCATATGCAAACGACAGGCACTTGGGTAATTGTGAATTGACTTACTATTTTTACTGATAATACTGTCAATTAAAGAATTCCAAAACGATCCATACTAACTTGAAAGAGAAAACCATTTAATGAAACATACCTTCAAATCCCCAGGTTACATGCCTTTGCCAATCCAAATTTTTTTTTGCTGGCTGTTCAGTCACAGTACAGCCCAGGTCTGAACAGCATTCAAGTGTTCAATGATTTGGTTTTTTAAATTACTGACTGAAAGTAGTCTTTCCCTAGATCAACTTTATCTTCTTTCAATGATATAGAGAGGGACAAAATCAGAACGTCAACTCTAACAGTATTAGATACAGGTGACTATTAAACCTGTGTAAGATTCCTCCCTCTCCTGCCCCCCCCAAAAAAAATGCAGTCAGCAAAGCCTAGAACGCTGCCGAAATATTTTCTTGTAGCCTTCTTGTGTTGTGTTCTGATGTCAGAGAGGATCTAAACGTTCTCTTCTCTAGCAACTTACCTGTAACCTTGTGTAGAGAGTTTCCTCCCACCCCTGTGGGAATGGGAGTGGGTGGATTCAGCAAAAGCCGTAACACAAGAGTGACAAATGTGGAAATGTGGTGACCAGTAAATCATATAGGAGAAGGTGGTAGAAGTTATCATTTGACTTACGGCAGCTGCTTCTGGAAGGAGCCCATTTAAGCACTGACTCAGGAAGCTCATCCAACAGACTAAAACAAAATAGAGTAATATGCAGTGAATTTGTTCATGATCCTGTGATTCACTGTCTTGATTACAAAAAACAAAACTCAAATTCTGTGTTGGTGGGTCACCCATATCGTCGTGCCTTTCAATATTTTTTTTCACCCCCCTTGTAAGGGGAAAGAGGGTAAGTGGAGGTGGGGGAGATCCTTCAATTCTCATTGACCGATTTTATATCAATCCCCTAGAAACTAAATGTAGATTTACAGTATAAATGTTTTAGTTCAAAGTCTGTACATGCAGAAATGTAGAAGTAGGGATATCTATCATGATTTTTTCTCAAAAACAAGAAAAAATACATAGGAAAATAGTATCAGGATTTTCAGGAGATTTTTCCTCAGGTACTTATCCTTGGGGAGGGGCAAATTATTTATGTACACTGTTCTCCATTGGGTAGTGTTTGATGCTATTCTATGATTAAACAGGTTAACAAGAAATATCCAAACAACAAAACAAACAAGATGGGTCATTATTCTAACCCTTCCCAGTGTTTCAGACTGAACAAATATAATTCTTTTAAGTTGCTTGAGCCACCAGTATATAAATATGCAACTAAAATTATTGATATGAGTGTTTGATTGACAAACTCAGGCACAGGCAGAATTGCAACAATAAATGCACCAACTGATCTGATATCACCCCATGTCAGGAAAATAAAGGGCATGAGGGAGATACGGTATCATGGCTGTATATGCAAGCACGCCCTTACAAGGAAATTCAGAGTATGCCTTCTTAGCAAGTTGAATGAATTCTGATCATATATTATTTACTAGCAGAAGTTTAAAAATGTCTATAGTTTACCTTAATTATAAACTTCATTATGTATTAGCTTTACTGGTTTATAGACTTATATTAGTAATCAAATCAAAATGAAGATATTAATATACATAAGGGTCCCCAAAGTGTAAATGGGAGTTATGTTTATTAGCATTATATTATTTTGCATGATACCTTATTATCACATTTGAATATACACACATAGGCATATTCTTTAGATATCTACAATGAATGCATCTATATATGTATATTGATAAAAGACTAAATCATATTAATAAGTCTTATTAAAAGAAAAAATACATGTAATCATTGGAATTAGAATGCAAGTCTTTTAAATATAGTACATGATTCAAATCAGGTGAACTGAGGTGAAAAACTGGGTATCAAGATTGTTTATAATATGCCCATTACTGTGCTTTGACTTGACCCATATATTGAAAAATGTCAGTTAATACGGGCACATTAATCACTGTGGTAAATAACTGATTAGACAGCTCTAATATTGACTTATATAAATGTGTTCGTTTGGGGTAAGGGGCTGCGATGATCAAGATTCCAAGCGGAGAAATACTTCATATAATATGCCAGTATTTACAAATGTAAACTGTGTTACTCTGCATCTGTAGGCTAGGCCCTCTGTATAAAGAACGGATACCACAACTGAATTTGAAGACTGGTTTCTATGGATCAGCTCCCCCTTTTGTAAACTTCTGTTGTAACTCACCTTACTTAAAACACAGCTGCCTTTTCCAATCGCAATATTCTATCTGTGGATAACTGCTCTTGAGCATATCTGTCGAGTATATAATGAAAAACTGGCTATTCTGGGCTGCAAGCAATTGCTTTTCCTTAGGCCTGATGAGTGGGAAATTAGTAAAATAGCAACATGCTCTGTTCTCAGTCTGACCTAGTTCTCATGCTAACAGATTCTAGGTGATAAAAATTGAATGTGGAATATTAAAACTGTTTATGTGGCTGCAAGATTCTCTCTTACATAAACACCTCCTATAAAAGTTTTGTTTGTTTCTTCCTTGAGAAACAAAACACACTCTCTCCAAGATCCAGAATTAAGAAAGAGGTATGATGATGAAAGAGGTATGATGCTCTCACTTGAAAAACAGAAGCCACCTCGCGCTGTCGCTTTGCACAGTTCACAGCACTCATACCAAACTCAGACTACCTCCATGTACTCGTACAACGCTAATTTGAAACTACTCTTCCTTGAAAAGACCACCACCTAGAATTCGGCTTTGGAAAACGCCACGTAAAAGAACAAACACTTCACTTGACATTTTGCGTTACGACTTGTGTGCGTGTGATCTCACAGGTGCTGTCTTAACGGATTTGAAGTCGGTAAGGTGTTTGGCTTTTCAAGAAATGCTTTTCAGATGTCAGAAACTGGCTTTGATTATCGGACTGGGCGAACGGCCGTCTTGTCGGGGCTGGAAACTCCCTTTACTGTAGCCCTCCAGGGCCCCTGCCCTCCGGGCTGGACTGCTGGCGCACGGGTACCTTGCTTTAGCAGCCTGGACGGCCGCAGGGTCCCGCAGGCTCCGCTCCCAGGGCAGGCCCCCACACAGGCAGCGCAGCAGGCAGTAGCCGAGGGTCTCCAGGTCACTCCGTCTGGACAGGGCTGGAGGAGGAAGAAGCACTGACAGAGAAACCCGAGGGACAAGCAAGTTTTGAGACCTCGGGAAATCGCTGAATGAACTCTGAAAAAGCCAAATGGGCAAGTGCGTTTTGTTTGTTCAGCTGGATGGAAACGTAAACGCCCGGGCTTTTGGCTACAGTCCACAGACAGGCAGTGACTTGTGGCTGTTGAAAGTAAGGGTCAGTTTCCTCACCTCCTCCAACTCCATCCTTCCTTCGTCTGGCCTGTCACATGGACTCGATCTCCATGGCCTCTGACATGATCCAGACAACCCATAACCTGGCACCAACACTTTCTCCAAGAGCCAAGCAGTAAAACAAAGAAATAAATGTCTGCGGCTAAATTGCTAACATATGTTCCAGGAAGTCCGTGGGGTCTGCACTGGTCATGCGGAGACCCTCTGAGTGCAGACTAAACATTGATGGCCTTTCCTGCTCCAGTCCCGCGAGGAGCATTGGAAGCTGGAAGAATATGACAAAACTGCCATCTAGTGTGCAGGATGGAAACACAGGCCTGTGTGAAGATTCTGCAATTAAATACAAGTACAGGATGAAAAAACGCCTACTGTTTCAGGCACGCGGTTCTAAAATTTTACAAATATTTTTAGATATAAGCAATGCTAAGCTAAAATTCTGGTCAAATAGCCTGAATAGAAAAATGCAACAGGGAGGCGACGGTGTGCAGAGGTGCTTGGACACAGATTTGGAAGCCACACAGAGGCTTTCAGAATTGAAAATGGGATGGCTTTTCATCAAAAAACACAGAAGAACATTTTTAGGCCACTGTAGATATCATTTATACCAGACTATTAAATGCTGTAGACTAATTTTATCATAATTTTTGTGTTTTTTTTAAAGTGTCTTATTTGAAAAGACAATGAAATCTGATGTAAGTCAAAATAGAACCAATATTACTGAAATAACGATTACAGCGTTAACGAGATCCCACAAAATAAACTCATTTTTTTATAACCATTCCAAATTGTTATAAAACAATAGGCCGGTATTTACATTTCTGCCATTACTTGAATGTTCATCTGTGGAGGGATATAAAACCTCCTAAGTGCAATATGTGGCTGTTAAACCCGCTGTAAACAGGTATCCTATTTTATTATCTTTCATTAAATAAACTCTGAAAAGTCAGTCAGTAAACTTAGTTTTTAATTTAAAAAGTCACCTACAAAGAAGAATGCCGCGAGCACATCATAACTACTTTTGGTTACCATACGTACATTATTATAAAAGCAGAAGACAAGATTAGCTGTTACACAGAGTCTGTCTTAACTGCTATTAGAGTATTGGATTATTAAAGGCCCTTCAATCTAGCAGAATGCTACAGTCCCATGGGCACCGTTTACTTTCTTCACAAGCTTTGACAATGTCCTAATGCAAGACTTGGCTCTCCTATTAGAGTAAAAACACAATCTCTGCCATGCTGTTTGGTACTGATTTCTTCAGTAATAAATCTCCCACTAATAATGGAATGGTTCCATTTGTACAGATGTGCACACAAGTCCCTTTTCCATTATGGCAATACCTGATTACCACCACTTAAAAAAAATCACATCCTCTAATTTAAAAAAAAAAAAATCATATTCTGACACCTGTTTGGACGACACGAGCTATACACAAGAGGTCCTCTGAGGAAAAATAATCAGAATTAAAATGGAATAAACCTTCCCAGTCACTTCCCCCCTCCTCCAACGGAGGGATGAATTGATTTGAAGCTCTAAGTAAAGACAAGTCATTTAGGTTTCTGAAGCCAATCTTTCATAAACTGGTCTTCATTTGAAATAGCCCCTTGAGAGTTGACTGTACTTGACTATTAGAGTTTGGTCTTACCTAATTAATATACATTATCACATTTATCAACCTTTATTTTCTTTTAGTGCTCATATACATTGATAACTATGGTTAGGTCAATGTTTTACTACTATTTCCACTAAAATATATGTAATGTTAGGGGAAAAAAAATCCTATAGTCAACTCTTGCCCACCAGTAAAGAGACACCTCTCCCTCAAATTCCCTCCCAGAGAAACAAATTGCAAAGTTCTATGTGTTTTAATGAAGTTCAACCCCAAGACTCTACCAATGATTAAGTCTTCTTTTCATCTACTATACAGAGAAGAGTCATCTTAATACCTGTTAAATTAAAAATAAATATTCAAGATGGCAATATTAACATCTATGTTTATGTGTAATTAACACAATGAATTGATCATATATCTTTGACTTTAAAAATACATCATCAAAATATAGATGATATGACAAAAGGATAATAATTATAGAAGCCAGGAACTGGATATTTGGATATGTATTATACTAGTCTATTATTTTTCCTGTGCATTTGAAAAAAATTAAATAAAATGCTGAAAATAAAAAAATAACAATTGATATTTGAAGAGAACTATTAATATCTAAGAATCTTTTTAATTTGAAAGTTGAAATATATTATGAACTGTTTTGCTTCTATAGAATTTGGTCTCTGTATAATTTATTATAATACATAAAGTTCTTCAGTTGAATTTGATAATTAATGTAATCATTAACAGTAGTATATTTTCATGTAGATTTCCTAAAAAGTCAAACTTTTACTTATGATGCTACTGTTTAAAAATGTGGCAAGACTTAGTTATTAATACTTTGCCTCTACATTCCCTTGTTAGTTTTAAAATATAATTTAGCATCTAGCATTTATTTAGCTTATTAATATGGAGCAATGCAAATGACTCTTCATTGAAAGCCTGTTGTGTTCTCAATTGTTTAACATTTTCTAAATTATAAAGTACTGTCAAGAGTAACAAGAGTTACAAAAAAAAGGCATGGGTGGGAACTTGAATTCTACCTCATTAGAAAGCAGATTCCAGGAACAGTGGATACTAGAGTACTTAATTAAAATAAAAACAATTGATATGATTTATGGATCTGCTATTGTGCCAGACACTCTAACTGCTTTTATATTCTCTCATTTAATCATTCTAACAATAATATAAAGTATTATTTAAGCCTGTTGATAAATAAGAAAATAGAAGCTCAGAGAAGTTAAGCAACTTGTTTAGTATCACAAAGCAAAAACTGACAGAGCTCTGCATTGAAATGCAAATCTTTCAGAATCCAAAGCCCATACTCACTCTAACAACTACTTTGCCTCGCATTAGTTTTAACACCATTCAAACCACATTACATATTCTACTTCTGTAGTTAGGGGAGTATTTGAGGCAGGCATTTTAACTTAAAACACCAAAACACATACTGATGCAAAGACGGTTGTTTGGCGAGGAATAAACAAGCAGCAGGTCCTGAGGTCTAAGGTGCAGCACTAACAAAAGTTTCCATGCAGGGCGCCTGGGTGGCTCAGATGGTTAGGTGTCTGCCTGTGGCTCAGGTCATGATCTCCAGGGCCTGGGTCCGAGCCCTGTGCTGGGCTCCCAGCTCAGCGGGGAGTCTGCTTCTCCCTCTGCTTCTCCCCCTGCTTGTGCTCTCTCTCTCAAATGAATAAATAAAATCTTTTAAAAAAAAGTTTCCATGCAACTATCCTTTTATGAGACGGTTTCTTTCAAACTATTTCATTGTGATGAAGAAGGGTGTCTAGTAAAAATATTACTTTATACAGTGTTTCTATGGTCCTTCCCAGCTGGTAGGAGAACAAGAGAAGCTAACTTAGAGAATTGGTCCTTATTCTAAAGACAAACTGGAGTAAAAATATCTGGGACGAACTCACCAAATGGAATGTAACAGGAACCGGGGGGAAAAGAAAGTATAAGTGTTAATCCCAAAATGGATCTGATTATTTGCCTGAAGTGCTTTCTGTTTAGTTTTATTTTTTTTATATAGAGTAACATGAAGTATGAAGAAAAACAGGATTTGGTAGGAAATAATACAGTGAACTTGAAAACTTCTGCCTTAAGCAGACAGGGTTGAAATGCCCAAAATACTAGTTTATATGCTCCGAAATGACCTAAGAAAGGAGAAAACATCTGAATAAGATGCTCACCTGAAGAACTGAATGGTGACTATCTGCAGATCAAATTTGGAGTTTATTCTTTCATTCCCAACTAGTAACCTATGTGATTGTATTTTGTCACTTTAGATGTATAAAAAGCTGAAAAATTTCATGGTGGCCACGATTTATTGCAATTTTGAAAAGGATATTAGGAAAGCAGAATGCAATATGTCACATTTCAAATAAAACATTAAACTCAGGTCTCTCTTATTTTTTAGTACCTTTAAAATTTTAAACCTTAGTTGTTTTTTTTTTTTTTAATGAAATACTACTGTGTGAGGCTTAGGTAAAGTTATTCAATAGAGCAAAGATGTTTCTGTTTTGTTTTGTTTATTTTTATTTTTATTTTACCCATCCCTCCCCACCTCCCCTCTGGTAACCATCAGTTTGTTCTCTAGAGTTAAGAGTCTGTTTCTTGGTTTGCCTCCTTTTCTGGTTTTGTTTTTTCCCTTTGCTTATTTTGTTTCTTAAATTCCACAGAGGTATCTTACATTTGGCCAATGTGTATTATTAACCCAACCAAATAGTTGAAGACCTACATTAAGTCTTTAAAAGTCAGGGCTAAATGTCAAAATTGGGTTATGCCATATAGAATGAAGAGTGTCTTCATTATTTTTTATTTATACATCGACCAAAGACTATTTATAGCGGTAAATTTATCTAAAAATAGAAATCAATGGTTTGCTTTTCTGACTACTAACAGGATCCAAGCTTAATACCTTAACATCATAATTGAAAAATGGGTTCCCTTTTTTGAATTATTGTTTGAGGAGATAAATATTGTGTAAACCATATGATTTCCTCAAGTTTGGTAACATGAAAATACACTCTCAGTTTATTTCACATACATTTTGTAAGTTGGAGTGCTAGATTAGAGTGAAAGGGAACTGTGCAAAAAATAACACAAGACTTGGATTTCATCTACCGTAGCAATTGGCAAAAATAAAAAAGTATATGTCTCTTTCCTTGATACTGAATATATTACACAAACAAATGGACATTTAAAATGCAATTTAGATATCATATTTTATGGTCATCAATGATGTCAAATTAAAACAGGTATTATACACTCAATGCAGAGGTCTGAAGTATTTAAAAAAGCTCAATATGTTAAATGCAGTATATCTCTAGAGAAATTAGGTATTGACTGCATGCCTCAGTGAGTAGAAAAATCTACAAAAATCCATACCACACATTGATCCAAATATTGCTTTTTAACATTACTAAGAATGTAACAAATTTCAACATAGTATATTTGACACAGATATAATTCTCTTTAATTATTAGGCAACAAGCCCAAAATATGTCTATGTTTATACATGTTAGTTTTTATGAAGAAGAAAAAATTAAGAATAGAAGAGATAGATAAACCCAATGTATATTACTCTAATTTTACACTAAATGAAGCATTTCAGCCACTCAGAAAATACCTTTAGGTCATACAAGAGAATTGAGTTTGGAAGAATAACTGCAATTTTTAAAATACACACAGATCTCCATAGATGTATGGCAGGCCTGGGAATGTTCGTCCCCCTATCCAGCCATCTCTATGTATCTCAAGTCATATTTTTTGGTTTGTAATAATACAAGCTGCCTTCCTTTTACATACAGTTGAACTAGAAAATGCTTAGGTGAAACTGCTGGTTGGCACCTTATAAAAACTCCTTCATTAGAAAAACCCAGCTAATCCACAGAAAACTGAGAGTTAGCTCTGGTTTCTGAGTACCCACTACAACAAGTAAGAGAGACCAGACGGTCTGATCGGGTTAACGGTCTCTGTGAAGTGGCTAATTCATATGGCAGTTTTACCCTGAATCTTGGAAGATTTCCCTGGGCCTGACCAGCCACAGATACACCTGACATACAGCCAATGCACTGACAACTGGAGGTTCTATTTCCTAGAGATAACTTGTTTTGCTCTTTATGTTTTCCTTTGCATTATCTTTCTCAGTATTTATTTGATCTCATAGCTGGACTGGTAGAGAAAAGATTTTTCTGAGATTAAACTACACAGTGACTGTACTGAAAGTAAACACATGAATATTTATGAATCTGACCTTCCACATTTAACTACAGGATTTATGGCCCTGTTTATTCTGGTTTCTAGATATGACTAAATGATTATTTCATTTCTAATAAATTCCTAAAGTAAAATGTTTTATTTTGGAAAATTAAATGCAAAATGTTAGGAATGAATGGTATTCAAACATTTGAGGATATCAAACCCTTTACTTTATATAGCAGACTGAAACTGCATATTAAAATTTCAGCAAATCCACATATTTATATGTATGTATTTATGTATGTATGTGTGTATATATGCATGTATGTATGTATGTATGTGTATACAGTGGACCCCTGAACAACACATTTGAATTGCATGGGTCCACTTATATGCAGATTATTTTACAGTACAGTACTGTAAACATATTTTCTCTTCCTTATGATTTTCTTAGTAACATTTTCTTTCTCTAGCTTACTTTATTGTAGGAAATGGTACGGTATACACATAACATTAAAAAAATATGTGTTGGGTGCTTGGGTGGCTCAGTCGGTTAAGCATCTGCCTTCAACTCAGGTCATGGTCCCGGGGTCCTGGGATCGAGCCCCGCATCTGGCTCCCTGTTCAGCGGGGAGTCTGCTTCTCCCTCAGCCTGCAGCTCCCCCTGCTTGTGCTCTGTCAAATGAATAAATAAAATCTCTAAAAAAATGTGTTAATCGACTATGTTATATGGTAAGGCTTCTGCTTACCAGTAGGCTATCAGTGGATAAGTTTTGGGGGAGTCAAAAGTTATACAGGGAGTTTTTTTGACTGCTCGGAGCATCAGCATCCCTAACCCTCATGTTGTTCAAGGGCTAACTGCATATGTATGTATATCTACATAGATATCTATATCTACGTACATGTCTATGTAGATATAGATACACCTAGAAGTTTAGTGTAAATTCTATTTTAAAGGCAGTAAGGGAATCTACTTTTTATAAGAATCCTGTGAAACCTATGATAAAAATGAATTATTCACTCCAGCATATAACTTTCTAGCAAATACCAAAAATATGTAATAATATAGGCACTTTTCCTGAACACTCCTCCCAGGGAAGTAATACCATCTTTCTACCATCATTCTCAGTTCAGTCTTCTCCCCAGAGACCTAGCATGGTGAAATCTACCCAACTCATCAACATATGTTATTATTTAGGGAGGAAAAAACTTAAATGGACTACAGGATAAAAAATTATTTAAATCGTTCATGAAGACAGCACAATGAAAACACTGCCCTAAACAATGGAATGATTGTAGAGGACGTTCAGAATTACCATAGTCCAAACACTGACCAACTAACATGTAACAACTCTATTTCCCATTCGGCAATCACAGTTGTTTCTTAGCACTTTTAATAGTCAAAATCAGATAGCATCCGTATGAGAGCTATCAGTTATAGAAATAAGTGGTCCCACCATAAGTTAATATCACTAACACAGTTGGACCAATGCTTAAGAATCTGTGTGATGAATTTCCAGTTACACTGCTATGAAAAAAGTACTTCTGGGTTTGTGCAAACTCTTCCATACTAATAAATCTGGCAAAAATGAGGAACAAAATTCATTCAGAGTGAAAGAACTTCAAGTTGAAAAAAATATATCAGTAGGCATTTGACTCTTATGTTTCTTAATTAAAGCCATGTCCCATTTATATCTTTAACTGCTCATTGACTCATTAACAATGTAAATGGTGAAAAATTACACAATATTACTATATTTCTTAGTGATCATTACTTTTCTAACTATCTTATTCTTGAAAAAAAATGTAGTGGTTTCTCTTAACTCTGATCAGGAATATAAAAGGTAATTTCCATTTCAGAAAATTTAACCTATGATTCTTCCCAGAAGGGTGTACAACTGACACACTTGTTTCACTTTTCCCTGGCCTACCTTACACTAGTGTGGGTTTTAATTGCTGTGGAAAATGATCAAGACCCCCTACATTACATGGTCAATGGTCCTTTTAATAGAAAAGGCAGTAATATACAGTTGTTTGCACCAACTAAAACTCGCCAGGAAGTATCAGTTTAGGGTAACAGTTCAACAGCCATTAACAAGTGCAAATGTCTAATTGCCTTTTTGACATGGGGTCCTTTCAAAGCTGTTTCTATATTATTTGTATGGTTTAGCATATTTGAAAATACTTTTATAAATAAAGTTTACAAAGAATATAATTTTGAAAGGCAAACTTTTTCAATAATCACCATTTTTTTTTTTTACTAGCATAACATTAGAATTGACTTTTTGTCTTGCTGACAGAGCAACTAAGAAAGTACAGTTGCATTGACCATATTGATTGTGAACAAAGCAACCATCAGTGGGACTCTGCACCATATATTTTCAATATTGACCTCCTACTTCCTTTTCCATGGCTTTCTGGGTTGGCTATTGGATTTGGACTGCAGTGTAATAAACAGCTAAGGTTTAATTAATGGTAAATGAATACAAGACATAGGTTATGACTTTAACTAATTAGGGAATTGTTGAATTAAGTCTGCCTTGGAATGCAAGGCAGTACAATCAATATCCAATAAAAGGACTATGTATGTAATTTACCTGCAAATGTGTTTCCAATACCATCAAAGTGAGTTTAAATAAGTAAGATATATGAAAGGCGACTAGGAGAGATTTCCACAAGTTAACACTTTATAGTTTCAGAAAAGAGAGATGGTATCTTCTAAAACTCTGATAAGGGCCTGGTGAAAAACAGGAATAATTCTTCCCATGTGCACCTTTACCAAATCTGTAATATTAGTGACAGAGCACAAATTCACTTGCTGACCTCCAAGTTTAACCTATACAAACTCGTGATTTCCTGCCCCAAATCAACATCAAGTTTTGCTTACTTAACACCCCGTTGTGCCCTTCTCACTTGTCACAATCTCTGTCTCCTCCCCCTTGTAGACGAAATATTCATTGGCATATAGGAATTCACTACTTTTGATAAAAACCTTGTCAATGTTCTTACTCTTCAAACTGACTATGCAAAGGTCATTACAAGGGCCTTTTTACTCTTTAATCATTCTTCTGAAATAAAATTAAGAAAAAGAAAAAAAGAAACTGACCTACTCCCTTGTGGGCATCCAAGCTGGTAAACTCTATTGTCCCATTATGGCCTTTTCTAGGATTTTCCTGATACTGTTTGTGGTTCCCATTGGGACAATATCTGTAGCAAAGTCCATAATCTGCAAGATAAACCTGGAAGACATGAACAGAGAAATGAGTAATGCTTTCGTCCTCTGAAAATATAACCTTTATAATTAAGTCTTAAGAAACTGAGAGGTTAAGAACAGCCTCAGATCTACATTTTATTAAACCAAATGGCACCTCAGGATAAAATATATACAACTGGGGGCCATTACAACTAACTTTCCAGCTTAAATCCTGACTTCATCCTGG
This sequence comes from Halichoerus grypus, assembly GCF_964656455.1. Lineage (NCBI taxonomy): Eukaryota > Metazoa > Chordata > Mammalia > Carnivora > Phocidae > Halichoerus > Halichoerus grypus. The sequence goes on from NC_135721.1 coordinate 61,794,281, forward strand.
ACATATCTTGTTTCTGAGTTGACTTAGATTTTAGTCCTTTTTATTTTACTCCTAAATTCCCTTCCCTCCAGGTAGGCATCTAGACATCATAAACTACAATAGGGTTTTTTTTTTTTTAATCTGTATTCATACAGCTTATGAGGTCTGCCTTTTCTTGTAACCCCTCCCTTAAACATAAACGTGTTTCAAGCAGGGAGGGGAGAGGAGAGCAAACAATCTAAAAATATAAACCTAATGTTAAGGAAACTCCATTAACAGGAAGTATAAAAATAGTGAACAGACTATAAGAGGTAATGCCTCTTAAAAAAAAAAAAACAAAACCCACCATGTTGCCTGTATTTAAGAATGGAACATCAATGCCGTACTTTTGGCCTTTCAGACCGATCCATATCATCACTGTTATCTTTGTAAGTCAGTCAGAATTGCAAGCACGGTCTCCAAACAGAATATAGATTGTTAGAAGTCAGATGGCAATTCAAGTGAATTTTTCTCAGATTACTTTTGGAGAGAGAAAGAAGGGGGAAGAAGTAGTTTTACAGATACAGCATGCCCTGAATAGGGAACTGATATGACTAGACATTCATCCTCACGTGTAGCCAGAATAGGGTAGTTCCCAACTACGTTACCATGCTCCTTCCAAAAAGAAAGCAGTTTAAATTTTTTAAATGTGTTGTTTCACATATATTTCCTTAAAATTGGAGGAGTGAGGCAACATTTCATGATACAGCTTCAAGACAATAGAGTATTGCCTACAACTTGCGCTTTAAAATATAACAGAAAATTTATTATGATATTAATATTACAAGAAAATTTAGTATTAAATTCTAGTCTCTTTAAGTTTTTGGTTTTAGGATAGCCTAAGAAGGAGATAATTTGACCTTCAAAATATAAACAGCACAGAGTTTTCTTCATTTGATGGAGAATATAGCTTGCTAGAGTGTCTGGAAACATGATATTTCAGTTTTCTCTCTCTCGCCCACAGACACCATTTCTCAACATGGCCTCAGAAGTAACCGATCCCTCTGCCCTAAATAACTAGACTCCAGGATCAGATGTGTAACTGGTTGCTTGCTTTCACTATTTAGGATGCACTTTATTTAGTTTAAGAACTAAATAGACTTCACTTTGCAAAGTAGATATCCTGAAAATGTACATACTGGTAATTCAGCAAAAGGAAACATTTTAAATATGCTAGAGTAATTCATTACTTAAAAAAAAAGACCTATAGGCAAACCATAAGAGACTCTTAACTCTAGGGAACAAACTGAGGGTTGCTGGAGCGGAGGTAGCTGGGGGGATCGGGTAACTGGGTGATGGGCATTAAGGAGGGCACTTAATGTAATGAGCACTGGGTCTTATAAGCAACTGATGAATCACTAAATTCTACCCCCAAAACTAATAATACTCTATATGTTAACTAAATTGAATTTAAATAAAAAAATTTAAAAAAATTTAAAAAAGACCTATCAAGATGTTTTTCATGTAGTCATTAGTTACAAAAAAAAATCAGACCTAAAATTTATGGAGGGCCTAATATGCACCAGGCAGCATGCTAAGAGGTTTATATTCAGTGACCCTCACAGAAATCCTGTAGGTAGGTACCATTATCTCCATTTTACTCAAGCACAAACTGAAGCCTAGTGAGATTATGTGATTTGTGTAGTAAAATGGAGCCAGAGTCTGAAACTGGAGTCTTCACTCTCAATCACTGTCAAAGGGAAATTGCACTGGACAAGTTACACAGACAAGGAAGACTTTATTCAAAGCTACTGAATAAGGGAGAGAGACTGTTGCAATTGGGTAAGAAGTTTGAACTCAACTCCGCTGAAATAAAACATGGGCAAGTTTTTAAGTGCAGGGGGTGAGCTAGTGAAATAACTGGAGGAGGTTAAGGGAAGGTTGGTCAGTGTGACTAGGTTGTCCATGTTGTTAATTGGTGTGTAGACTCCAACCCTCCCTCAGAGTTAGGGGGATAAGGGCACAATCTTTCTTAATGACTACATTTTAAAGGGATGGCTCCCAGGTCCTTGAAAAAGACACTCCTGGGTTGCAAAACTGGCAAGAGGCTGGGAAAAGATTTACATCTCAAAGGCACAGAGAAAGAACTTACAATTTCAAGTTTTCTAAGGTAAATGCTCTAAAAAAAGGATAGGGGTCTATAATCCAGAAGAAAATGGTCTAAAGTTCCGTCAAGCTGAAGACAAGAAGCTGATAATATAGTAAAGAAAACATTTGCTAACCATTTGACTAAGAATACAGTAATTCATTTGAATAGTGCTGCAGTGGACATGTGGGTAAAGATATCTCTTTGAGATAATGATTTTTTTTTCTTTAGATGTATACTCAGAAATGGATTGTTGGATCTTATGGTAGTTCTATTTTTAATTTCTTGAGGAACCTCCATATTGTTTTCCAGGGTGGCTGCACCACTTTGCATTCCCACCAACAGTGCACCAGGGTTCCCTTTTCTCTACATCCTCACCACTTGTTATCTTGTCTTTTTTGATAATAGCTTAACTGGTGTGAGAGTTGATACCATATTGTGGTTTTGATTTGCATTTCTCTGATGATTCAGAGATCTTTTGTGGTTCCAAACAATTTTTAGAATTGTTTTCCTATTTCTGTGAAAAAGGCCACTGGAAATTTGATAAGGATTAAATTGAGCCCACTGATTGCTCTGGATAATATGCACATTTTCACAATTTTAATTCTTCCAACTCATCAGCATGGAATTTCTTTCTATTTATCTGTTTCTTCTTCAGTTTTTTTCAACAGTGTTTTATGGTTTTCAGTACATAGGTCTTTCATGTTCTTGGTTAAATTTATTCCTAAATATTTTCTTTTTGATGCTATTATAAATGGGATTATTTTAATTTCTCTTTCCAATAGCTCATTGTTAGTGTATGGAAATGCAACTGATCTTTGTATACTGATTTTGTATCCTGCAACTTTACTGAATTCATTTACTAGTTCTAGTAGTTTTTTGGTGGAGTTTAGGGTTTTCTCTATATAATATCATGTCATCCACAGAGACAATTTTACTTCTTCCTTTCCAATGTGGATGACTATTTTTCTTGCCTAAATGCTCTGGGTAGGACTTCCAGTACTATATTTGTTCAGTACTATACTTGTTCTGTGGCCTAACATGTGATCTATTCTAGAGAATGTTCCATGTGTGCTTGAGAAGAATGTGTATTCTGCTGCAGTTGGACGGAATGACTTGTATGTCTGTTAGTCCCACCTGGTCTAACATGTAGTTTAAGCCCAGTGTTTCCTCATTGATTTTCATCTGGATGATCTATCCATTGTTGAAAATGGGGTATTGGAGCCTCATATTATTGTACTGTTGTCTGTAGGTGGAGACTTTATTATTATTATTTTTTAAAGATTTTACTTATTTATTTGACAGAGACACAGCGAGAAAGGGAACACAAGCAGGGGCAGAGGGAGAGGGAGAAGCAGGCTTCCTGCCAAGCAGGGAGCCTGATGCGGGGCTCGATCCCAGGATCCTGGGATCATGACCTGAGCCGAAGGCAGACGCTTTATGACTGAGCCACCCAGGCGCCCCTGTAGGTGGAGACTTTAATCTGTTAATATATGCTTTATATATTTGGTGCTCCAATACTGGGTGCATAATCATTGATCTTAATAGAGAGTTGTGGGCAGGATTCAAATAATCATGGAATGCTGTCAAACAAAGTGGTAGAACAAACAAATATCTATCCCCACCACCCAATATATAATCCCCGTTTTTTTAGTTTGTTTTTTATCTACTAGTGCAGCATATGGTTTAAAATATTTATATTCTATGAGAATTGGCTAAATTCTCTAAAATCCTCATAAGTTTTACCACTAGCATCTATCAATATTATAGATCTTGATGCACTAATGAAGAAATTTAGGAGTGACTGCATTTGGTAAGTAGAGATTTTGGTATAAGCACAGTCAATAATTTGTCCCAAGTAATCAAAATGTCGATAAATTAATTTGATACAAATTAGGTCAAAGTGAGAGTTTCTATGAAGATATGGTAGTAGAAAAACACAGTCTAGAATTCTGGAAGAACAGTTCAAAGAAAGAAAAAAAAAGACTGGGAAATATTGTCAAACAAGATAAGAAAGGAAGGAAAGGAAGAAAATTTGTTGAGGTTCTACTTAATGTGATAATCACTGGGCAAAGTACCTTTCACAAATTATGTCATTAAATCCAGGCAACCTCCCAGCCAGGTAGCATTGGTCTCATTTTACATATGAGGAAGCCAAGCACCCCAGTAATTAAGTAGTTTGTCCAAGTCAGCGCTAGTAAAGGATGGAAACAGGATTCAATCCCATGCCAATATAACATCAAAGTCCATTCTCCCTTTTTTTAAATATAGTATAGAATTTGGGGTTCTGTCCATTTCTGAAATTTTGTTGAAGTCAAAAATAAGTTTAAGCAGAACTTAATACACACTAAGGTTTGCAGTCTAGGTCCTATTTTTGTGTGCCCTTGAGCTAAGAATGATTTTTACATTTTTATAGGATTATAAAAAAAAAAAAGAAAGAAAAAAAAAGAATATGCAGCAGAGACCCATATGTGGCCCACAGAGCTCATAAAAGCCTAAAATATTTACTATCTGGCTCTTTACAGAAAAAGTTTGCCAACCCCTAATCTAAAATAAAACTTGCTTTCTAGTTAACTTTTTAAATATTCTCTCTCTTTTTTCTGTGAAATAAAAAATAACTAGTTAATATTTTTCATTTTAAGTATAAATATATATAATATCCCTAGTTTTAGACAAGCCTGTAGTGGGACAGTCCAAAGTACCAAGGTCAAGTAGGAAGTGATTATTTGCATTGTAATCATACTAGGCATAGAAAAATGTAAATATCTAGCTTCCTAATGCATTTTAATTTTTTTAAGGATTTTATTTATTTATTTGAGAGAGAGAGAGAGAGAGGGCATGAGCAGGGGTGAGGGGCAGAGGGAGAGAGAGAAGCAGACTCCCCACTGAGCGGGGAGCCCAGGGGCTCGATCCCAGGATTCTGAGATCATGCCCTGAGCTGAAGGCAGATGCTTAACCGACTGAGCCACCCAGGTGCCCCTCCCTAATGCATTTTAAATGATGTTCTTTTCATGTGACTTTTCTGAATTTAGTAATCATTTCCTTTCTCCATGAGTAAAAGAAGAGCCCTGCCTGCCTCCCCTAGATCTTTCTATTCCACTGCACTACCTCTCACATTTCCACATGGAACTCCTTTTCTTCTCACCTTTCTTAGATATTATGTTTTATTATAACTTCGTGAGGTGGGTAGGGAAGATGTGTTATTATCCACATTTAACAGATAAAAAATAATGTGCTACACCCAAATAATGCAAGTCACCCAATGCTAAGTCCAGCTTCTACAAAGAGTTTTCTTGTTTTAGTGAGTTGCTCAGGCTCCCCAATTTCCCCACTCCAAAACAACCCACCTAATCTGAACTAAGGTTTACATGGACATTTGACTTTATTATTTTACTACTGAAAGGGTAGTGTGGCAGCCACTGAGGGTCCAATCCCATCCAGAAAGAACCAACCTTTCACCTATGAGGACGGCAGTAAGGTGACGACCTCGAGCGACAAGGGCCATCAGGAACTACTATGGCATGTGAGCCAAGGCCATGCTCTTCCTAGGCAGCACCTGTCAAACAATGATCACTGTGGGGGTACTGCGTGGCCATTGCTCCCCAAGGGGCTCTTCCAATGGGTACTCTCTGCTCTGATGCTCCCTGTCAGAGCTGTATCACAGTCTGAGCTCTCCCAGCCCAATCCTGCCTGTCCCCTTGCCAGTCACAGGGGTCATACCAACATCCCACTCTCAAAGCTTTCCTTGTCCAATCTTGCTTTTTCTCTTTTTCTCTTCATAGATAATATACTTGCTTCCCCCATTAAGGCCTTGCACTCCTAATTCTATCTCAGCATTGGCCCTCCAAGAACTGGATTTGGCACAGGTGGTCAGGAAATCATAGCCTTCGTTAGAAGCACTAAACAAAGATGAAAACAAATTAGACTTTGATGCCCATGAAGAACGCAAATTTCCTACACTGAACAGGACTCTCTCAAACTTTCTTCCCCTTTTAGTAACCAGATCTGCACCCATATATGCCATATTCTCAAGTTCTGCACTTAGTTAAACCTTTACTTCCCGTTGCCTTTGCTTCCTAATGTGGGAAGGCTCTTACACTGCTTTATTTTTCCAAATGGATGGGTAGAACTAATGATTACAGAACACCTGTGATAAGTCCTCTTTGCAGTGAATTGCATGGGAAGGGCCTTCATCTTCAACCCAGCATCCCTCCTAAGGATGCCCAAAGTGCTCTTCTCTACCTCCTACCACAGCCCTGGATTCACACTTCACAATTCCTGGGTTCACCACTCTCCCCTGAATCCTATTCTGCAATGTACATTCCTTTAACCACAAAGCAACTTATTGGGTTTTCATTTTTGTCCATGGATTTACTATTTAAAAATGTAATAGCATTATTTAGCTTTTCTTTTCTTTTTTTTGGGGGGGGAGGGACAAAGGGAGAGAGAGAGAGAGAGAGAATCTTAAGCAGCTCCGTGCCCAGCACAGAGTCAGATGCTGGGCTTGATCTCACAACCTTGAGATCATGACCTGAGCCGAAATCAAGATGTGAATGCTTAACCAACTGAGCCACCCAGGCACCCCTAGCTTTTCTTTGATTTAAGCCCTGGCTCCACATTTATAGGCTGTTAGCTCTGAGGGGCCAAGTGGCCAGGATAATTTTGTACACATTTTCGTATCTGTGACAGTACCTACTCTTAAGGCCTTCTACACAGGCTTAAATAAATTTTTATTGATTTGACTTGATGGTAATAATTGGAAAAATTGAACTAAATTCTTTTCAATAGCTGCCTGAGTGCCAAGCATGATAAACTACTGAGAATCGTATATTTAACAAAAAACAAAGAAAAAGAAAAATGAATGCATATTTATTGAATGCTCACCACGTGAAAGCATTAAGTGCTTTATAGAAGTCAAATCATTTAACCCTCATGACCCTAAAAGGAGGTTATTTTAAGATATCTTGAGGATGAGAAAATAGGATGAGTCGAGTTAGGTACCCTGTGCAAAACAAACTTATAGCAAGGGGCAAAGTTGAAAGTGAACCTAAATCAGTCTGATCAGAGGCTGAGTTTTTTCCCTGTCTCACTTAGAGAAAGGAGAGATGATATAAGCACATCTACAGGTCCTAAGATAACTTTTACTTTGAGAAAAGTATAGCAGATTTAAATTTGGTAATATTTTAGAGCAAGGGGAGTTTATTTCTAATTGAGGGGCTCAGAGAAAGAAACATTTGAGTTGGGCCTTGACAAATACCTAAGATTTCCACAAACGAGGATAGGGAAAAAGAAGTAACCCAAGAAGGAAAACCAGAGCACAGGTCGGTATAGGTTGGTAGTGCAGAGGTTATTGGAAATACAACACAAGCCAGAAAAACTGGTCAGCAGAAAGCTTCTAAAACCATGTTAAGAAGCTGGAACACAATTTTTGCATGTAAATGCAAGTCACCAAAGGTTTTTGGCAAAGAGTATTATCAGTACCAGCAGCACCATAACGAGGAAACAGAAGCAGAATGTAACAATAGTCCAGGCAAAGGCCAATGGGAGGGCGGACTAGTGCACTGGTGAACAAAAGAAGGGAGACAAAGAAGAACCATGGTTCTTGGATAAGAGGACCAATGACAACTCTAAAAATGGTGTGGCTGGCCAGTATGTGAGGAGTCAGTGAATAAAGGAAACAGGTGGAAGAGGTGGTTGGGAAAGAAAATGATTTATTCATTTTTGTACCAAAAGCAAACTGGTTGACTGGTGGCTAACACCCTAACCCAATCAGTTCCTGGTTCTTTCAGTTTATGCAAGATTGAGTGGCTTGCTCATAGCTGATGGAAAAAGTAAAGGACCTGTTTCCCAGCAAGAGTCAAATCTGCTGCCTTCCTGCTCCCCAAGCAACCAGGAATCCTAAGCACCAAGCAGCCAAATTGCTCAAATGGAAGCATTTCTCAACACTTGATGCGATGGACAGGAAAAATGTCAGCTGGAAAAGGGTGTAAGAGGTTATGGAGCTGAGAGAGAAAGAAGCAAGACACAACGTGAACAAATGTCACTGCCCAGTGGGATGTGACCACCCATTAAATCACATTATTACTTTACCTCCACTTTGCAGACTGATTATACATTAGAGAAGTATATTCAGCCCCCAAAATGGGATTCACTTTTTAAGAACTTAGCCTTTTGTCATACACTCTCATATCTTATCATAATTTACAGTATTTTATACAATTAAATCCTTTTAATTAACACACCTTGTTGTATCGAGAAATGTGTCTGTTAAGCTCTCATTATCAGAGACTGATGGAAATTATACTCTGGAAGGAGACAGCCACTATTCATGACTTTTTTAAATGGAAATTTAGAAAACACTTTGAAAACTCTAGCAAGAACATACAGACTTACGCAGCAACTTTGAAGGCTCTTTAAAAAAAGCCAGCATTTATCTTATTTGAATAAGGTATAATATTTCCCTACTCTATCTACAAGATACTATAATGTAAAAATCTTCGCAAGAAACTAAATGCTTCCTGACTAATGAAAATCACTATATGCCAAAAGAGGAATAAAGTATGCAATGTGTAAGCAGCATGTTTGTGTTCACAAACATCCCTTGTGTCTGTTAAAAACTTACATGTAACCTCACAGATGCTACTACATGTTGATATAAATCTGTGCTTTTTACTCTTTTATTGTATAGCACTTCTTTTGTTTTTCAACTTCCCTCCCTTGTTTTGGCCAGTAATGCCGCATTACCGCTATACAGTCTAGACAAAATAATGCAACTTTTAAAAGGTGCCAGCTTACTTTTCAAACATGATGCTTATTAGAATAAGCATGAAGATGTATTTTTCAAAACTACAGTCTGACCTGATCGGAGCCATAAAAAGTCTGCAGTTTCTGTTTTCTGATGGATGCAACATGCGGTTATTCTTAAAAAAACAAAAACAAAAACAAAACAAAAAAAATCTGTTTTATGTGTTGGAGGTTTTTTTCCCCTCTTGGATCTCAAAACTACCTACTCTATTTCAAATCTGAAATTTTATCCTGTTTTCTTTATACATAATATTCATTGAGAGTGAGAGACTTAAAGACACATCTGTGGGGTTAACTTATAAAGAGATGGCAGATGAGCGGGGCCTCTTCTCATGATCTCTTCAGGCATCTAAGGCTCTGTTGGGCTCAGGTCTATGGCTCCTTTATATGGTGCTGCAGATTCAAGCATCATCGCAAAATACCCAGGTATTTAGCAGTATTCTAAATGATCCTCACATTTTGAACCCATGACCTGTTTTTCTATTCCAACCTGATTCTTTTAGCAATATGTGAAAGCCTATTTGATCAAATAGGGCTGTGACTTAATATGCTTTCCAGACTTTTGGGGGAACTTCCCTCAGTAGATCATATGCTAGAAATTGCTTCTGTCCTAGAAACGCCTTTTGCCCACAAAAGAAAACCATTCCAATTACAGTCGCTTTCCAATTTGTCCTTCTGACACAAGTTCTCAAGAATTATATGAAAGAACCTACAATACCCTTTCTTTCTAATTTCCAACGTGATATCAAAGCACATAATTTGTGTCTGTCCTTTAACAAAATAAATAGGCAATGGGAGAGGATAATCTGAATTGCATCCAATTTATGGTCTTCCTTTTTGTCTAAATCAAATCTGAACTTAAGACTTTTCAGCATGTCAGTGAGCATTCTCAGAGTTTGGTGTATCTGTAAATAGTAGACACTCACAAAATGTTAGCTGATATGATTTGACTGCCATTGCTATAATCTTATAAACACGTTCGCCACATGGAAGTTATATCTACATAAAACACAGCTAACCAACATTCAAACTAGCTGTCCTGTTCCACATTAACTACAAATCCCACCGATCTCAGAGACGGCATTTGAGGTCGCCAGCACCAATGCCATTCACGCACGCACAGTTTGTTTAACAGCCCTAAACAGGGGTACATCTTAGCCCATTCAATTCATGCAGCTTAAGGAGTTGATTCAGAATCCAAAAATGTCATTTTCCCATACTAACTAAAAACCAAACAAACACTATATATATATATATGTGTGTGTGTGTGTATATATATATATATATATATATATATATATATATATATATATATTTGTGTGTGTGTGTGTGTGTGTGTGTGTGTGTGAATCAGGATGCTCAAATATTCTTTGGTCATGTATGCATTTGGCCTTCAGAAATAGAAATAATATGACCAGTGGGACTCAGGAGGCACTCAATAAGCATGTATTGATTATAGAAAAACACTAATTTTTCAACAGCATTAACTCTCTTGGGAACCATATTCCTGGGGATAGGTAATTTGCTAAATGGGCCATCCTACATTTACAGTGCACATACACTCCTAAAATATGAAATCTTTTCCCTTATGTAGAAAATGGACCCTGGATGTTCTGGTTCCTACAACTGGGTGGACATCTATCAATAAACTACACATCTGGGGAGAATTATACTTATTAAATCCAATTCATTACCATCTTCTTAATATCTAACCAGAACATCATTATGTCTTTTTTCATAAATCTAAAGAATTCTTGTAAAGCAAAATAAGATATGGTACTCTTTTAAGTATAAAAATAATGAAATTATCTTCTAGCTATTACTTACTGAGTGCTTACTATGTGCCTCTTATTTGTTTAAGCCTTTTACATGTTTAAATCACTTGATTCTTCTCCCTCTGTGAGGGAGGTACCATTATCCTTATTTTCAAATGTGGAAACAGAAGCAGGTGAAAAAATACGGCAAAGGAAATAGCTAATAAGAGGCAGAGCCAGAACTCAAAGCCAGGGAGGGAGTCTGATTCTGGAGCTCACACCCTTAACTATTTTTACACTGAATCTATATTGAAAGTTATACAAATAGTTGCCATCTCCTTCTATTAAACTTTTTGCCTGGGATTAGGAGAAGGTAAACCACCCTTTTTTTAATTTTTGTTTTTTTAAAAGATTTTATTTGAGAGAGAGAGAGAGGGGGACAGGGAGAGGGAGAAGCAGACCCCCTGCTGAGCAGAGAGCCTGACTTTGGGCTGGATCCCAGGACTCCGAGATCACGACCTGAGCTGAAGGCAGATGCTTAAACGAATGAGCCACCCAGGTGCTCCACACCACCCTTTTCTTTTTTTTTAATATCTTCTGATCCTGAACAAGGACATTTAGCTCCAGAATAAACAAGCAGTCTATTATCATGAAAATTCCACCACACCTGGGCAAGAATTAACTGCCTGGAGATCCCATGTGTAAGAACAAACCCTGTTAAAAACCTAGCTGATCTGGGCCAGCCCAGAGTGGCCCTAGGCAAAATAAAAGAGGGTACTTCTCTCTCCCCTATATTCTCACTTTTCCCCCTTACCATTTTTCCCCCCCTATTCTGGTGCTCACATATGGCCAAAATACACTGGTATTTGTGCTCAAGTGTTAGCAATTTATATGAAACAGAACACTCCTGAGGTTTTTATTAAAATTGTTTGGAAAATGTATTATCTCAACTTCCGCACAAAGATTCATCTAGGTCCCTGTATTGGTTTTGCAGGGTTGCCGCTCTAACAAGGTACCACAGACTGGGCAGCTTAAACAATCACAGAAATGCATCATCTCCCAGTCCTCGGGGCTACCTGTCTGCCCTCAGGGTGTTCGCAGGGTTGGTCCCTGCGGAGGGCTGGGAGGGATGATCTGTTCCATGCCTCTCTCCTAGCTTCGGGTGAGCTCAGGTGCTCCAAGTTTATAGAAGGCGTTCTTCCTGTCTCTTGTCTTTCCTCTATTCATGTGTGGTCTGTCTCTATGTCCAAGTTTTCCCATTCATAATCTCAACTGTACTGGATTAGGGCCTTCCCAATTGACTTCATCTTAACTCAAAAAAACCCTATTTCCAAATAAGGTCACATTCACAGATTCTGGGGGTTGGGACTTCAACATCCTTTGAGGGGACACAATTTAACCCATAGCAGCCCCTACTTCTCAGTTTCTCTCTAGGAATATGCTGGCAGAGCTCTACCCATTAAAAAACAAAAACAAAAACAAAACACTGCTAATGGCTGTATAAAGTCTCAATGATCTCTTGACACTGGATAGATGTCTCACACTAGGAATTTAAGAAATGTACAAATGCCTTAGTCGCTATATGTGGCTCTACTACATCCAGCTCTACTTGGTTGGCTTTATCTGTTCCTACTGAACACTGACTGACTGACTAATCAATTCATTTATGCATTAACCTATTCAATTACTCACTGTTCACTTGCCATTTATTTATTGAGTGCTTATTTTATGCCATGCTCTGTGCCAGCTGCTGGGCACACATCAGCGAATACAACACAATCCCTGTTTTCCTGTATTCAAGACTAGAGACTGGCTCTCCTGAGGGACATTCAACTCAGGGAAATCATGCTCACCTGGTTCTGCACCAGTAGTTTCCTAAGTCAGATTTGTAGCTTACAGCCAGTTCTATGCAGGAAGTCAGGGGCTATGAGAGCTAAAAGGGGTCAAAGAGATCATATGATCTAGGTGACTCAAATAAAGAAAGGGAAGTTATAACAGAGAAGTTTCCCGCAATAAATAATTTTTAGAAAAGGAAAAAAGAGCTTAAGCACATGGACTTAGCTTAAGCACATGAGCCACTGGGTGGCTCAGTCGGTTAAGCATCTGCCTTCGGCTCAGGTCATGATCTCAGGGTCCTGGGATCGAGACCCATGTCATGGGGCTCCTTGCTCAGCCAGGGAGTCTGCTTCTCCACTCTCCTGTTGCCCCTCGCCCCCCGCCCCCCGTGCTCGTGAGTTCTCTCTTTAAAAAAAATAAAATAAAATCTTTAAAATAAATATATAAACAAAAATCTTTAAAAAAGAGCTTAAATACAATTAGAATAAAAATTGTCTGTATTCCCATTTTCTAATGAATGTTAGGATAATGGAGAAAGAAAGTAGATATAAAACTGTACCTGACATTGAGGAGTGATGTTGATCTTGTTAAGTAACAGCATGGTGATAATATGGTGAACTGTCCTTGTTTTATGGAAATGCATACATTAAGTATTTAGAGATAAACTGTCATGATATCTATAATTGTTTTAAAACCTTTCAGGCAAAAAATAGGTAAAATTTCAAAATGTTAATTTTGAAATCAAAGTAATGGGTATCGGGAGTTCTCTATTATTCAGTATGTTTCAAATTTTTCAAAATACAAGGTTGAAAAAAAACTGTATCCTCCTAGAGGCACAATTATCTACTTACCAGATTCTCACTCGTCTCAGAGTCCCAGCACTGGGAAATAAGCTTCACAAAATATTAATTTTAAATATGGAGACCATGGCTTCTAAATCATAATTATTATGCTGTTTTCTTCAATATTTTCCACTCCTTACCACCTTCCAATAAGACTCTAGTAGCCTATATTCATATTACTGCCATTTGCATAGTATTTTGAATAAGAATTTTTTCTTTTTATATGGATCTGATTTAAAATCAGACATCTTAATATACACGTTAAGAATAAATTTTGATAATAGGAGCACCATTCACTATCAGATAACAGAGCTAAAATACATTTGATTACTTAAACAATTTTAAAGTAATTTAATAAATTGGAGTGCAGTAAAACATAGCAGTATTAACACATTATAGAATGTTAGAGGGGAATAAAAGTTGGAGCTTACTTTTATTTGACAAATCATACTGAAAGTATCCCCAAATAGTAAGTTTATAAAACTGATCTATGAGTAGAGATACATAGAAGGTATTAAATCTTAAAAACATATTCATATGACAAATTATATTGAGACAAAAAATTTAGTGGAAGTGTGTATTTTACAAACAATTCTATTAATATAAAGCTTATAAAATTTTAAAAGTTCAAATAACTAAAATCATAGGAATAAATTTCAAAGTCCCTTTGCTCAACTAAAAGTGTACATCAGAACCTCACAAGGAAGAAAGACGTACATGTTATTGCATAAACACTACCATGTTATTTAATCTACAGTATAATCCTATCCATGTGATACCAAAATACTTTAAAGAAGCTTTACCAGCTGTACCATCCAGTAATATTATGGTATCATAAAGCTAAGACATACAATGCTACTCCAAAGATAATGAAATACAGAGGTGTATCACCAGGACTTAATTTTATATATGTTCAACAAATGAAATGCTACCTCTAAAAAATGGTACCATATTATGTGCATATACCATGCAAAATTCTTATAAACACACATTCGCACTCCATCTTACAAGTAACTGTAACTGATAAATGGATTATGTTAGAATTCCCTCTAGCAAACAGTGAACAAGCAGCTTTAATGAGGCTTATGACCCTACCCTATGGATGAAAGTGAGCATTTTGCCACCAGATACAGGTCAGGTACTTCAATTCCTGCTCCCCGATCATTAAATTTTTTCTAAATTTAAACTTTTTAACTTCCTTCGCTATGCAACAATAGCTGGACACTTTGGAAACATTATAAGAAACATTACCTTATGCAATGAGTATTAAGCATTTGGAAACACATTTTTAGAGAATCACAGAATTTTAGAGCTACAAGGGAACTTTTGAAATAACTCAAAGTCTCACATTTTATTGACTGGAGAACTAAAGTCCTCACAGGTTAAAACATTTGCGGAAGGTTGCAATCCTGCTCAGGGTTAGGGCTGAGTCAGGAACCTCAGCTCCTGACTTTCACTCCAATACAACTCTCTGTAGTCAAGTAAGTGTTTTAAAAAATGATAGGTTTCCTAAGCCATCCTTATCCCTCCATTTGTTGACACACAGAACTGTTTTCTCTCTGTGAGGGCCTTTCTCTCTGACTTAGCAGGCAGCTTTGGGGCAGAAACACATGGAGCGTTGTGGGGTGAGGGACCTGAGCAATCAGGTCAATCTGGGCACTAAGTGAGATGGCACTAAGTGAGATCCAGACTGGCCTTAACCTCCTGAGTCAATAAAGTACTTCTTAAAGGGTAATTACAAAAGCAACACTAACCCAGGTACTGTGAGGAATACAAAAGAAGGAAGAGAAGTAAAACCTATCTACAAAAGTCTCAAGGGGGGGAAAAAGTCTCAAGGAGTCCATTCTAGTTCAGAACATAAGATAACTGAGACTGAGGGCTTTTGCATTTAGAATACATATTAGAAGCTAAAGGAAATTGGAAAAGGAAATCAGTATAAACCAGAATCATCCAGAAAATCTTCATGTAAAAGCAGGAATATAAGCTGGTGTGTGAAAAAATAATGTGCTTCCATGAAAAGATGCTCAATATCACTGGTCATCAGGGAAATGAAAATCAAAACTACAATGAGGGGCACCTGGGTGGCTGAGTCGTTAAGCGTCTGCCTTCGGCTCAGGTCATGATCCCAGGGTCCTGGGATCGAGCCCCGCACTGCACTCCCTGCTCCACGGGAAGCCTGCTTCTCTCTCTCCCACTCCCCCTGCTTGTGTTCCCTCTCTCGCTGTGTCTCTCTCTGTCAAATAAATAAATAAAATCTTTAAAAAAAAAAAAAACTACAATGAGATATCACCTCACACCTGTCACAATGGCTAAAATCTAAACACAAGAAACAACAAGCGTTGGTGAGGATGTGGAGAAAGGGGAACCCTCTTGCACTGCTGGTGGGAATGCAAGCTGGTGCAACCACTCTGGAAAACAGTAAGTAGAGTCCTCAAAACGAGAAAAATAGAGCTACCCTATGATCCAGCAATTGCATTACTAGGTATTTACCCAAAGGATATAAAAACACTAACTCAAAGGTATACACGCACCCCAATGTTTATAGCAGCTATAAGATGTGGTATAGATATATAATGGAATATTACTCAGCCATCAAAAAGAATGAAATCTTGCCATTTGCAATGACATGGATGGAGCTAGAGTATATGCTAAGCAAAATTAGTCAGAGAAATACAAATACCATGTGATTTCACTCACATGTGGAATTTAAGAAAGAAAACAAATGAGCAAAGAGAAAAAAAAAAAGAGAGAGAGAGGGGCAAACCAAAAAACAGACTCTTAACTCTAGAGAACAAACTGATGGTTACCAGATGGGAGGTGGGTGGGGGAATGGGTGAAATAGGGGATGGGGATTAAGGAGTGCACTCGGTGTTAGGGCGCCTGCGTGGCTCAGTCGGTTAAGCGTCCGACTTGATTTCGGCTCAGGTCATGATCTCAGGGTCGTGCCCAACGAGCCAGCTTAAGATTCTCTCTCTTCCTCTCCCTCTTCCCCTCCCCCTATCTCTCTCTCTCTCAAAAAAAACAAAAAGTACACTTATTGTGATGAGCACCAGGTGATGTATGGAAATACTGAATCACCATATTGTCCACCTGAAATGAATATTACACTGTATGTTAACTAACTGGAATTTAAATAAAAACTTTAAAAAATGATGTGCTTTTGATCAACAAAGTAGCCTTTTACAGGTGAGGAGAACATCTGCACGTCTGAAACAGAAAGATAAAAAGATGTGCACAAACCCTGATTTTAGTTAAACTGCCTCACCTTTCTTCACTAGTGACACTGGGAGATACAGCCAAGTGTGTGGCACTCAGTGGCAAAACCACCACTCGATAGCACTTCTGGTAATGCCATTGTAAGTAATGAAGTCAGAAAGGCACATTCGTTTTCCAAATACCATAACAGGACCCATAAGCCTAACTTTCCAGTAATCAATTGTGCAATACCATATCATATTTCAAAGTCAGTGAGGTTTCTAAACAGAAGTTAGAAAACTTAAGTAGTCTAAGAGGATGTTACCTACTTATCTATCAGGGAAGCATAAATTTAGAAACATTATTTTATTTAAAGAATATAGCATAATCCTTAGTACACAATAAATGTCCAAAATATAGTTGAGATTGATTTACATTGTCTTTTCTGAAGATGTACCTCCTCTATAAGTGGATGTTTCTTAATATAATTTTAATTTTTAATTTAAAGGATTTTTTTAACCAAACCAATACACTTGATTTCTTTCCTCTTCTTCTACTGAATACAGTGTTACCACTGAAGCATTTTCTTTAGTCTTCTGTCTAAAACAGATTATTTTTTTAAAGAAATCTTATTAAAATGGAGATATTATAAAGAAGTACATAAGAAATCACGATTTTTTTTTAAATGAGACTTTTCCAAAGATTTTTTCTTTCAACAAAAAATGATAAAGATGATGAAAGAAAGAAGGTAAATGGTGTACACTTTGAGAGTCTTCAAAATTCCAAATTTGGAGAGTACCAGATGAGTTATCAAGAAATGGCCATAATAGGGAAAAAGAAGACTAAAATAATCTACAGTCTGTTTCACCTCTCAATGAGGTTACTTGTCTGATTATAGGTAAAAACACTGATCCCAGTCTGATTAGTATTTGGAGAATTAAAAAAAAATAAAAAAAATAAACACAATAAAATGAAATTGGCCCAGAGCATCAAGTGTGCCTCCAATGGGCTATCCAGAACTTTATCTTGACTATCATCCCTGTTAGGACCCTTTCATTCCACCTTAACTAAGATGGCTGTTGTTCCTACCCAATACCTCTTTGAGTCTATTTCCTATTTTTATCTCAGTCCTTACAATTTTACTGCTTTGACAAAGGCTGTATAAATGTCAACCTTTCTTGCCTTTATCTCTTGCCAAATCGTTCAACAATTCTTCCCTCTCTACTCTTGAATCTCTTTTTCCACTTGTTTTTTCTCTTCATTAAACAGCTTATTGCTCAAGTTCCTTTCTCCATAATTTTAATTCAAAAAACACATGAAGGCTGAATTAATACTTAAAACTATAATCCAAGAAAACTTTCTGGAAATAAAAGGCTCAGTCTACATATCAAAAGGGCCCACCAGATATTCGGGAAAACCAATACAGGATGATCTACTCTAAACATATCCCAATAAAACCATTAGACATCATTAATAAAGAAAAAAAAAAAAAAGGCAGCAAGGCAAAAAGGAAAATAACATACAGTGGTAAGAGAATTAAACTAGCAGCAGAATTCTAAAAAGCAACACGCAAAACAAGGCAACAACAGATCAGAATTTTCAAGAGATTCAAGGACAAAAAGTGTGAACTAAATATTTTATATCCATCCAAGCTATCCCTCAAGGATCAAGGCTATTGAAAAAGTTTTACACATGCAAGGGAATGTTGTACTCATAGGCACTTCTTGAGCAATCTACTAGAAGATTAGTTTCATCCAATCTAAAGATGAGTGGGTAACTTTGGCAAAAGGACAGAAAGGTGAATATTTAATATATTTAATTATATCTAAGACCAAAACAAGGCTGGTGCTAAATGAAGAATATACGAATGATCTACGTCCTGACAAGATAAAGTGGTATGACTAAAAACTAAGGCGACAACATTAAGGGAAAGAGGAAAGTAGAATAAGCAATAGTGAATCAGTAGTAGGTAGAAGTAAACAACTACCATAAAAGACTATCAGGTAGCAGTAAAAGATTAAATACAGACAAAAGGAGCTAAAAGCATCTTTAGAAAGCATAGATTAGGGCAATCACTACAACAAAAATATAAACTTTCATAGATAGTCCCCTCCCCAAAAAAAGAAACCTTAAAGAATATAAGATCAAAGAAAACACAAATGAAGTGGAGCAAATATAAATAATGAATATTTACCAAGTAGCACAGCAATGACCTTTATGAAACAAAAACTACAGGAGAACTTGATTCTGGCCCTTGAGGCCACACAGGAACACACTAATAACAGAATGTTTTTGTTTTTGTTTTTTTTAAGTAGGCACACCCAGTATGGAGCCTAATGCAGGGCTTAAACTCACAATCCCAAGATCAAGATCTGAGCTGAGATCGAGTCCCATGCTTGACTGACTGAGCCACCCAGGCGCCCCTAGCAGAAGATCTTTAAATATCACTCTTGATACAAAACAAATCAAGTGGACAAAAACTAAGTAAAGATATAGATGACATAAATAATACAGTCAATAAGGTAGATCTTTTGGACAGATAATAAACTTTACACTATGAAAATACAGATTATCTTTTTCTCAAATAGGCATGGAATACAGACAAAAACTGATCTTCTCAGTCACCAATAAAAGCTTTAGTGCATTCTGAAGAGTAAAATTATCATAAACAATATTCTGACCATCTTGTCACAAGTCTAGAATTTAATAACAAAATTTTTTAAAAAGGTCCTTCTTCTTGAAAATTTAAAAATCTTCTATTGAACAACTTTTTGGTGAAGAATAAAAACCTTCTAAAAAAAAGATATTAAAAAGATATTAAAACATAATATATTAAAATCTATGAATATGATATAAAGCTGTGACCAGAGGAAAAATCAGCCTTAAACACTTAGAGAAGTAAAAAAAAAAAAAAAAAAAAAATTAAGGAAAATAAATGAAGTAGATCAGAAACTGAAGACCAAGAGAAAGAACAAAAGGGCAGAATTAAAAGAGCACAAGAAATAACATAGTAAAGGCAAAAATCACAAATTAATGAGGTAGATAAGGGAAAATATATCTCATTAATAAATCAGAAACCAAGTTGAGTGGAAAAATAAACACATTTACTAAGGTAGAAAAAAAGGAAGCAAAAATAAAAAATAACTAGAAGGAAACGACCATTGAAGTAGAAGAAAATTTAAAAGTCATAAGAGGCTACAATGCATAATACCATACAAATAAATTTGAAAAACTACACAAAATGGTTAACTATTATAATTGACCTAAGTAGAGATAAAAAATCTTCCCATCTCCTTGGGAAAAAGTAGAGTTACAAGAAACTGCCTCACAGAAAAAAAGCAGAACCAGATGGTTTCATATTCAAAAATCAAATGGTATCAATTTAATAGAAATAGTTCTGGGCACTTGGGTGGTTCAGTCGGTTAAGTATCTACCTTCAGCTCAGGTCATGATCCCGCAGTCCCAGGATGGAGTCCTACATCAGGCTCCCTGCTCAGCGGGGACTCTGCTTCTCCCTCTGCCCTTCACCTCACTCATGTTCTCTCTCTCAAATAAATAAAATTAAAAAAAAAAAAGTTATGGAACATAGGAAATGAATTAAAACTTCCAAATTCTTTTTATGAAATAGAATGTTGATACCTAAATCTGATAAAAATAGTACAGAAATAGAAAATGACAGACCAGCCTCACTTATAAATACCTATATGAAATACTATGTAAAGAATTAGTGAATATACTTCAACACACATTAAGTAAATAATATACTATAACAAAGTGGGATTTACTCCTGGAAAGTAAGAGTAGTTCAATATTAAAAGTACAGCAATATATCATACCATATTAACTGATCTGAGAAAAACATATGATTATTTCCATACATCCTAAACAAATCTTTGATGAAATTCAATTCTCATTCCATAAAAAGAAAAAAATCCATTCAAGAACATAGGAGAGTCGCCTGAGGGGCTCAGTCGGTTAGGCATCTGCCTTTGGCTCAGGTCATGATCCTGGGGTCCTGGGATTGAGCCCCACATTGGGCTCACTGCTCAGCGGGGAGTCTGTTTCTCCCTCTCTCTCTGCCCCTCCCCCACTCGTGCACACTCTCTCTCTCTCTCTCTCTCATATAAATAAAATCTTAAAAAAAAAAAAATAGGAATTGATGGTGATTTCCTTACTATGACTATAAGGACACACACGTGTACACATTCACATACACACATGTAGACACACCTTTGTCCTAAAGCCAGCATCACAGTTAGTGGGGTAAACTTCAGGTATTTCCACTAAGATCAGGAAGAGGTGAGTATAATCACTACCTTCACTACTATTTTCTATGTACTGGATGTACTAGCAATACAATTAGACAAAACAAATCAGAGATATAAGAACTGGAAGAGAAAGACAACTGTATCTACTTGGGTATGAAATGTTTCCTAAGAAAACCTTAGAGAATCATTACTAAAGCGACCTCAAAGACAGTAATTAACAGGATATAAAATGAATGCACAGAAATCAACAGTGTTCATATACACAAACACTAATCACTTAGAAGATAAAATAGTAGAGTAAAATAGCAGTGACAATACCAACAAAAGTGGTATAATATTTAGGAATAAGTATAGCAAGAAATGTGAAAAAGTTAATGTGAGGTAAGAGTGAAAATACTCAAGAAGATAACAAATGTAAAACTGACGCAATACAAAAAGATTCCTTGTTGTTGAAGAACATCTATATATCATAAAGATGCCAGGTCTTCCCAAGTTAATTTAAAAATTTAACAAAATTCCAATAAAAATGCCAACAAGTATTTTTAAATGAAGCTAAACAAAAGAACATAGAAAACTGTGAATAGCTAGAATAATACTGAAACAGAAAAGCTACAAGGCACTAAGCATCACCAGATATTAAAATACATTACAGAACCTCAGCAAGTAATGCACTACTATAATTATGAAACATAATTAGACCAGAAGGATTCAGTAGGAAGTACAGACATGAACTCAAGTACATATGGAAGTTTAGTATATGATAAAGGTGACATCTAACATCACTGGACCAAATTTTTTTTTTAAATAGTGTTGGGAAAACTGGAAAATCATTTAGAAAATGATAAAATTGGGTCCATACCTCTTGTCATATAAAAAAATAAACTCTAAATTAGTAAGAGATTTAAAGGTAAAAAATGAAACTATACAATTAAATTCATATAAAATCTGTCTGTAGAACAAGGTTATTAACCATGACTCAATATCCATAGCAAATAAAAGACTGATAAATTTGACCACATTAAAAATGAAAGTTTCACCTTCTATGTGGCAATGAAATATCGCAAGTATAATCAAAGGACAAGAGGCAAATTGAAAGAAAATATTTGCAAAATCTGTAATAGATGAAGGGCTTATATAACACATATTTAAAGAACTCTCCAAAACTGAGGGAATAAAAAAAATAAAAAAAAAAAGAGAAAAATGGGCAAAAGACATGAGCGGATAATTCACGCACACACACAAAAATTATTTAAAACTAGCCCTTTTTGATTTTGGCAAAAAGGAATACAATGACTGGATTTACACTTCTACTGCCCCTGGGAAACTGGTTAAAATGAAAGATACAAATGTTTTTGGATACTAAATAGGCAGCACAAGATTGAGATCCTTGAGAAAATGGGGATAAAAAGATTAGTTGAATCCCGCAGATGCCTCAGCTTTCTGCTTGGTGATAATTCCAAACTCAGGAACAGGAAGGGAAATCCTAACAATCCCGCTGAGACAGTGACTGAGTTCAGAGAGCCTCCCAAAGAGCCCGAAAATCCAGAGAGGAGTTCAGAAGAGGGAGCTACAAGGCAGGGGGACCTCCAGAAAAATCTGCTCGAGGATCTCCTTATCTGTAGTATAAAAGGTGGAGCAAAGAACCAATGAGGAGTAGGGAGAAGAATAATTCCCAGGGCTCACAAAGAGCTGGGAGTTGAGTTCTGACCAACCAGAGTAAGTCCTCACATGGAATTCCGTAGAAATAACAGAACTTCACAGCATAGAAGTAGGAATAAACTATCCACAGAGAATAGGCTACTATAGACTCATCTTAGCAAAGCTTAAAAATAGCCTCAAAATGAACATACTGTCTCCAAGACATTTAGCTTAAATATACAGACAAAAATAGACCAAAAGAATGGAGATGATATATAATGCAAACACTAATCAAAAGAAAGGGGGTGTAGCTATATTAATATCTGACAAAGTGGATTTCTGAACAAGAAATATTTTAGGGATTAAAAACTCTTGTTTTATAATGATAAAGGAGACAGTTCATAAAGAGGACATAAAAATCCTAAACATGTATACCAGTAATAGAATTTTGGAATTCTATATATAATTCTATTCAATATACATGAAACAAAAATTGATGGAAATAAAAAGATAAATCCATAATTATAATTGGAGGTTTCCATACTCTTTTCAGTGGGGATGTAGGAAATTTCAACACTCGACCAACTGGACCTAACAGACATTTATTAAACACTCCACCCCAAGACAGACAACAGAATACATATTCTTTTTAAGGGCTCATGAAATATTCAGTAAGTTAGCTCATATGTTGAGGCATTAAGTAATTCTCAATAATCTTAAAAGTACACAAATCATACAAAGTAGTTCTCTGAGCACAAGAGAATTAAATTAAGATCAACAGCAGAGAGGAATTTAAAAACTTCCAAATATTTGGAAATTAAACAACATACTTCCAAACAACCCTGGGGTCAAAAAACAAATTACACAGGAAATTTAAAAAATATTTTGGGGGCACCTGGGTGGCTCAGTTGGTTAAGCATCTGCCTTCAGTTCAGGTAATGATCCCAGGGTCCTGGGATCGAGCCCCGCATCGGGCTCCCTGCTCAACGGGGAGCTTGCTTCTCCCTCTCCCCACTGCCTGCAGCTCCCCCTGCTTGTGCTCTCTCTGTCAAATAAATAAATAAAAATCCTTAAAAAAACATTTTGAAGTTAAATATAAAAACAAAAGAAATAAAAATGAGTATTACAAAGATCAGTCATTTCCCAGTGAATTAGCTTGGCATTTAGTCAGAAGACTCATATTGTTAAGATTTCAATTCCCTCAAATTAATCTACAGTTCAACACAATCTCAATCAAAATCCTAGCAGGTTTTTGGGCAGAAATTGACAAACTGATTTTAAAATATTATACATGGAATTGCAAAGCATCCAGAATAGTTAAAATAATTTTGAAAAAAAGAACAAAGTTGGAAGACTCCTATTACCTAAGTTCATGACCATGAAAGTGTGATATTGACTGTATGATACTGTAATAGAGAATCCAGAAGTAGACTCATTCATAGATGGTCAATAATTTTGACAAAGGAGCCAAAGCAATTCACTGGGAAAAAGATGTTCCCTTCGACACAGTGTTGGAGCAACTGCACATGTATATCTTCCCCTCCCCCGCAAAAAAGAGCCTTGACCCTTACCTTGCACCAAATACAAACCTGAAATAGATCAGGTATCTAAATATGAGAGTTCTATAAAACCCCTTGAGGAAAACTTACGAGAAAACATTTTGTGATCCAGGCTTCGGATAGAAGTAGCAGAAATGATAAAAGAAAAAAATCATAAATTGGGTCTCATCATAATTAAAAACATCTGCCTTCTGAAAGACAATGGTAAGAGATAAGGTAAGCTACGGGTGAAGAAAGTATCTGCAAAGATCTGACAGAGGTTCCTGTCGTTAAAACATAAAGCTCTCTTAAAATAAGGCAATCTGATTTAAAACTGGGCACATTTGATTCATCAAAGAAGACAAAAGAGTGGCAAATAAACACATGAAAGATGCTCAGTATCATTAAGTCATTACATAACTGACGCAAATTAACACTACTAGATATGACAACACATCTATAACGGGTAAAATTTTAAAAACTAATGAAACCAAGTGGTGGCAAGATGTGGAGAACTACCCATCACTGATGGAAATGTGTAACAACAGTACAATCGCTCTGAAAACCAGTTTGGCTGTTTCTTTTAAGTCAAACATACACTTCCTTATGATTCTGGAAGTCCCACTCTTAGTTACTCACCCAGAAGTTGTTAAAACACGTATCTGCATAAAAACCTTTACGCGAATGCTTTTAGCAACTTTACTAATAATTGCCCCCCACACTGGAAATAACATAAATCTCCAACAGGTAGCAGATAAACTGTAGTGGTTGTCAGTGGAATACTATCTATCTTTAAGGAGGAATGAACTACTAATGAACCACAGCATGGGTAAATCTCACAAACATTATGGGAAGTGAAAGAAGCCAGGCATGAGGGAATATAGCCTATAATTCCATTTATGTGACATTCCCCCAAAATGCAAAAACTATTGGGGCAGAGATCATTGTCAGGGGCCAGAGGCCAATGTGTGGCGAGAGAAGGGGACTGACTGCAGCGGGGAGGAGAGAAAGTTTGAGGATGATAGGAACACTATCTTGACTGTGGGGGTGGTTATACGACATACATGTGTCAAAACACATCAAACTGTACGGCAAAAAGGGTGACTTTTACTGTTTGTAAATTATACTTCAATAAACCTAACCTTCAAAAAGTATGCAGACTTTTAAAAAATTTTAATATATATTGCCAAATTGCCCTTCCATTAACTTAATTTCTTCTCCTACTCCCATTTAATTTACATTCCCCCTGGCATTCTACAAGGGCCTGCACCCTCATCAGCCTCAATATCATCGAATTATTATTTTCGGCTTTTCCAATTTGGTAAGTTCTTTTAAAATGGTACTTCACTGCTTTTATCTGCATCTCTCTTTTTTCCAGTGACGGTGAACTTTTTTCATTCATTTCTGACAGCTGTATTTCTTTTGTGTTCTGTTCATTCCTTTCAATCATTATTTTAAGAAAATATTTGGTGTTTTTTTCTTACTAATTTTTTGGTTTGCTATATATATCCCCAAATATCTTTCATAAACATACTTTCCAGTTTCTCATTTGTCTTTCTTTTTTCAATTTTTTATTTATTTTTTAAGATTTTATTTATTTGACAGAGAGAGACACAGTGAGAGAGGGAACACAAGCAGGGGGAGTGGGAGAGGGAAAAGCAGGCTTCCCGCCGAGCAGGGAGCCTGATGCGGGGCTCGATCCCAGGACCCTGGGATCATGACCTGAGCTGAAGGCAGATGCTTAACGACTGAGCCACTCAGATGCCCCTTTTACAATTTTTTAATATAGACATTTTAAAATGTGAATTTCTCAATATTTTCTATTTTTTCTTTTGTACCATTACTTAGAAATTTCTTTCCTCATCTAGAGTTCAGTTAAATATTCAACCATGATTTTTAAGATTTTTTATAGACTCAATTTTTTCACTTTCTAAATCTCTGTCTGATAGAGTGGCTGCTAGCCACATGGAGTTATTTAATTTTAAATTAATTGAAATTAAGCTTTTTCCCTGCATTTTCTTCTGGTTTTATGGTTTCAGGTCTTACATTTAAATCTTTAATGGGTTAAAGATTTAATTTTTGTATATGGTGTAGATTAAGAGTCCGATTTAATTCTTTTGCATGTTGCTTCCAGTTTTCCCACCACCATTTACTGAACAGACTATTCTTTTCTCATTGTATATTACTGGTGCCCTTGTCAAAGAGTAGTTGATAGTACATGTATGGCTTTATTTCTGAACTCTCTATTCTGTTCCACTGGTCTGTGTCTGTTTTTATGCCAATAGCATACTGTTTTGATTACTATAGTATTGTCATATGGTTTGAAATCAGGAAGTGTGATGCCTCCAACTTTGTTCTCAAGATTGCTTTGGCTATTTAGGGTCTTCTGTGGTTCCATACAGATTTGAGGATTGTTTTTTCTATTTCTATGAAAAATGCCATTGGAATTTTGATAGGGAGAGCTTTGGGTAGTATGGATATTTTAGCAATATTAATTCTTCCAATCCATGAACATGGGTTGTGGCAATGATTTTTTTTCAACTGACACCAAAAGCACAGGCAACAAAACAAAAAATAAATAACTAGAATTACATCTAACTAAAAAGATTCTGCCCAGCAATGGAAAACATCAACAAAATAAAAAGGCAAGCTACCAAACTAGAAAATATTTGCAAACCCTAGATCTGATAAGGGGTTAATATCCAAATATATAAAAACTCATACAACTCACTAGCAAGAAAATAACCCAATTTAAAAAATACACAAAGGACCTGCGTAGGTATTATTCCGAAGAAGATACACACATGCCCAACAGGTATAAGAAAAGGTGCTCAAAATTATCATCATCAGGGAAATGAAAATTGAAACCACAATGAGACATCATTCAATACCTGTTAGGATGGCTATTACAAAAAAGACAAGAGCTAATCAGTGTTGGTGAATGTGTGAAGAAGAGGGAACCCTGTACACTCTTGGTGGGAATAGAAATTGGTATAGTCTTTATGGAAAACAGTGTGAAAGTTCCTCAAAATCGCACTATTGTATGATCCAGCAATCCAACTTCTGGGTATATATCGAGAGGAAAAGAAATCATTTTCTTAAAGAGATATGTGCACTCCCATGTTACCACAGCATTCTTCCCAATAGCCAAAATATGTAAATAACCTTAGTGGTCACTGGAGGATGAATGAATAAAGAAAATGTGGTAGATACATGCAATGGAATTATTTGGCCATAAAAAGAAATATGCCATTTGTGACAACATGGATGAACGTGGAGGACATTAAACCACACACAGAGGGCGCCTGGGTGGCTCAGTTGGTTAAGCAACTGCCTTCGGCTCAGGTCATGATCCTGGAGTCCCTGGATCGAGTCCTGCATCGGGCTCCCTGCTCGGCAGGGAGTCTGCTTCTCCCTCTGACCCTCCCCACTCTCATGCTCTCTCTCTCTCATTCTCTCTCTCTCAAATAAATAAAATCTTAAAAAAAAAAAAAAAAAAAAACCACACACAGAAAGACAAATACTGTATTATCTCACTTATATGTGGCATGTAAAAATGTGAAACTTACAGAACCAGAGAGTAGAGAAGTGGTTGCCAGGGGCCTGGGAGGGGTGGGGGGCGGAGAAAATGGGGAGATGTTGGCCAAAGGGTATAAACTTTTAGTTAGAGGATGAATAAGTTCTAGGGGTCGAACATACAGCATGGTGCCTAGAGTTAATAATGCTGTGTACCTCAAATTCACTAAGAATAGATCTTAATGTTCTCACCACAAAACAAAAATAACTATATGAAGTGATGAATGTGTTAATTAAATTGATGATGGTCATCACTTCACAACGTATTATACGTTAAATCATCACTTCGTACATGTTGTACAGCCTAAATATACGCAATTTTTGTTGATCATACCTCAATAAAGCTGGTGGGGAAAAGCAAGCTAAAACTGAAAAAATTAATTAGTAATTAATTAAAATTAAGTTAGATTTAAAATTCAGTTCCTCAGTCACACTAGTCACATTTTTAAAGATTCTTTTAGAGCAGTTTTAGATTCAATTTTGGTAAATTTAGAACAATTTAGATAAAACTGAGTGGAAAAGTATAGTGAGTTCTCATATACCCACTGCCCCCACCCCCCGACAATCTCCCCCCACTATCAACATCCCATACCAGAGTACTGTTGCAATGGATGAACCTACACTCATTACACAGCAACACATCATTATAACCCAAAGCCTATATAGTTTACATTAGGGTTCACTTTTGGTGTTGAACATTCTATGGGTTTTAAAATGTAAAACAACATGCACCCACCACTGTAGTATCATACAGAACAGTTTCACTTCCCTAAAAATCCTCTGTGCTCTACCTATTCATCCCTCCCTCCCCTCTAAACACTGGCAATCAATGATCTTTTTCGCATCTCCATAGTTTTGCCTTTTTCAAAATGTTGTAGAGTTGGAATTATACAGATTTTTACTTAGTGATATGCATTTAAGGTTCCTCCATGTCTTTTCATGTCTTGACTACTCATTTCTTTTTAACATTGAGTAGTAATATTGCGTTGTTTGGATGTTCCTCAGTTTATTTATACATTCACCTATTAAAGGACATCTTCATTGATTCAAGTTTTGGCAATTATGAATAAAGCTGCTATAAACATGTGTGTAGGTTTTTGTGTGGATCTAAATTCTCAATTACTTTGGGTAAATACCAAGCAGTGTCACTGCAGATCATATGTTATGAATATGTTCAGTTTTTATTTTATTTTTTTATTTTTTAAAGATTTTATTTATTTGATAGAGACACAGCGAGAGAGGGAACACGAGCAGGGGTAGTGGGAGAGGGGGAAGCAGGCCTCCCGCCGAGCAGGGAGCCTGATGCGGGGCTCGAGCCCAGGACCCTGGGATCATGACCTGAGCCGAAGGCAGACGCTTAACGACTGAGCCACCCAGGCGCCCCTATGTTCAGTTTTTAAAGAAACCGCGAAACTGTCTTCCACAGTGGCCGTACCATTTTTCATTTCCAGCAGCAAGGAATGAGAGTTCCTGTGGCTCCACATCCTTTTCAGCATTTGGTGGTGCACTGCCCACATCTCAAGTGCTTGACAGCCACGTGTGGCTGACGGCCACCGTACTGCACAGTGACACACAGAATACTTCCATCATCAGAGAAAGTTCCATCGGAAATGCTGCTCTGTTTAAAAGTTACGTGTTTATACAGTGAAAGAGGAGCTAATGTGACTTTTAATTTTTTTTCTCTGCAAAAATCCATCCCTTCTCCCACTGGATTTGGATGGTTCTTTGTTTATAGTCTCTCAGAAGTTCAACTTTCAGCCACTTAACTATATGTCCATTAACAAATTATTTAAACCCCTCTGAGTCTCAGTTTCCCTATCCTAATTACTTCTTAGTTTAGTGCATTAAATGAGATAAACAAGGTAAGATAAATCACAACACGTTAATCCTCATTTGTAAACTCTTCTCGATTAGGAGTTTGATTTTTGAATGTCTCAGTATGACACTGCGAGGATTCTTCCTGGAAACAAAAGCTTAATACTGTACTTACCCGATCAGGATTTCTGTAACCTAACAGTAGATTCGCTGCTTTTATATCACCATGAACATATTCATTTTCATGTATATATTCCAGTACATCCAACTATGAAAAAAAATATGTAAGGTTATATTGATACCTATTTCAAACTCATGATCAACTTCAAACATTTTGAATGTAGAATAACACATATTTTTTTCATAGTAACAATAGCAAAGTGACATATTCTATAATTATGTATTTATCTATTTATCACATGTACCGGTCACTTAATCCTGGAAAAAAGTTGAATAACATGATCCCCAAATGTCAAGTGTTTTAATTAAACTTCTGAGAGAAGGAAACCAAGATTCAACAGTGCCTATGCCTACGCCCCTGACAGCCTGGTGGCCAAATCACCCTGTGCAAAGAGGAAAAACACAGTAAAATCAGAGATCCAAAGTAAAATAATCATGAAGTTCCCTCAGCAGTTCTTCACCCAACCAATGATTATAAATCAAGTTTTGGAGACCCCAGAACAAAACACCATGTCCATGAGCACATGGAAGGGCATCTTCCCTCTGGACAGTAACAGAAAATACCTTAGCTTCATCTTTGAAGCCCTTGAGCCTTGCATGTTACCTACACCCAGTGCTCAATAAACATTTGCTGGCCAGCTAAATGGATGAATGGATGAACGGGAAAATTAACGAGTTCTATCTACCACATCCCAACCTGGCATGAGCAGTTTCATTCTATTTAAAATGGAAAAAACAAAATGGAGCTTGGGCAAACCAAACACAAACAAGATAAGACAAATATGTGGTATAAACAAAATGTGTGCATGGGTGCTATTAAGATTTCATTGCTTCTTATTTGGCAAAGTATATATTATTCATTGCCATAGTAATTACTGCCACCATCCCAAACTCATACTAAAAACTTTATAGCACCCCCATACCATCACGTGTTTAGTATGGAAAATAATATATTTTGCCACCGTTTGCATTGTTATAAATATAACCGACAAAAGAGAGGTTATTCTTATAGCAATGCAAGCTTGTTCTGATATGTAAAACAAAGCTGTGAGGGGAAAAAAAAATCAGACTGTAGAACCAATGCCTAATTGAGTTTGTAGTGCCAAACACAGCACATTCTGTCACTTACAGAGCCCACTGTTATCAATTTCACCAAAATAGCCTCTACTCTAAATAACTGACATTTCTAGGGCAATAATCCTTCATTCTCTGATAATTCCACAAAGGGCAATGATTTGTATATTGTAACAAGTAAATAATCTGAAAATGAGGCATGTGAAATAAGTCATTCATTCTTACCACTCGGATACCTAGCTGCAGGACAGTTGACTTTTTAAAAGTACCATTCTGGTCTGAGATCTTCTGTAAATCTATTCCTAGTCTTTCCATTACCATAAATCTGTAACTATAAGAAGAAGACGTCAAAAAGAGATCTTAAGATAGCAATGCTTGAAACTGCCTATTTATGAATTTGAAACAAGGAAAAACACCCCCAACCCAACAATGAAGAATACTGCAATCTGAACCATTAAAGAATGAATGTACATTAATAATCTTGCTGTTCTTTTACAGAAAGATACTAGTCAGTATTTATTCTGCAGTTAGTTTCTAATAGAAGGGAATGCTGTGCTCAAACACTCACGCTCAGTCATAGGTCATGAAAAGAGAATGCTTTCTTTTTTTTTTTTTTAAAGATTTTATTTATTTATTTGAGAGAGAGAATGAGATAGAGAGAGCATGAGAGGGGGGAGGGTCAGAGGGAGAAGCAGACTCCCCGCTGAGCAGGGAGCCCGATGCGGGACTCGATCCCAGGACTCCAGGATCATGACCTGAGCTGAAGGCAGTTGCTTAACCAACTGAGCCACCCAGGCGCCCGAGAATGCTCTTTCTAAATTAAAGAGTCCTGAGTTTGATTCATTTTTATTTCATCACCCTCTCACTATATGACCTTGAACAAATTATTTGTCCATACAGAAAATTTTATTTATATTTGTTTCTTGACCTTATAAGTCATATTTTACTTTCTCTACACACTTATAAACCTGACTTTAAAAAATCTACTTCTGGGGCGCCTGGGTGGCTCAGTCGTTAAGTGTCTGCCTTCGGCTCAGGTCATGATCCCAGGGTCCTGGGATCGAGCCCCGCATCAGGCTCCCTGCTCCGCGGGAAGCCTGCTTCTCCCTCTCCCACTCCCCCTGCTGTGTTCCCTCTCTCGCTGTGTCTCTCTCTGTCAAATAAATAAATAAATAAATAAATAAATAAATAAATAAATAAATAAAAATAAAAAAATAAAAAATGTACTTCTTTTCAGAGCGCCTGGGTGGCTCAGTCGGTTGAATGTCTAACTCTTGGTTTTGGCTCAGGTCGTGATCTCAGGGTCATGAGATCGAGCCCCGCGTCAGGCTCTGCACTCAGCGTGCAATCTGCTTGAGACTCTCTCCCTCCCCCTTTACCCCTCCCACCCATACTCCCACTCTCTCTCTCTCATAAATAAATAAATAAATCTTTTTAAAAAATGTACTTCTTTTCTGTTTGTCACCTCTGCCCCTTTTCTTCCCTTCACTTACATGCCCACATCAGCCCCTAGTCTACATTTGTGTATACACACATGAACACAGAAATAAAGGAATTTTTGTCTTTGTTTTACAAAAATGTGATCTTATTACATGCACTTTTCTGCATCATACTTTTCTCATTAGTATCTCACTGAAACCTTCCCACTATACCTCCCAACTGGTATAGCTCTAACTGATTTCTTTAATGGGCTGCATAATATTACATGATATGGATATACCATGATCCACTCAGCCACTCAGTCCTCTACTAGCAGCCCTTTACTTTGTTTCAAGATTACTGATCATTCATTTTGTTTTTATTGATAGCATTTAAACACCATTTGAACAAAGCACTGACCACTGAGCCTATTTCCTCACCTAGGGAAAAAGACATCACCTATCTTCAAAGGCTATTGGAAGGGCAAGATGGGGTACCTAACAAACTGATTTTTTTTTTAAAAAAATCACTAGTCAATTATTTATATGTAGTGATTTAAAAAAAAATGTTTCTATAAAATTTTGTTGTGCCTTTTGTGAAGAGACAAAGCTTAATTACATCTCCTCTCTTGTGTATGGAGTAGACTTAGTGACTTGCCCCTAGCAAAGAGACTATAGTGGAAATATGTGACACCACTGTAAGATTCGAAATAAGGCAGAGAAAGACAAATACCATCTGATTTCACTCATGTGGAGTTTAAGAAACAAAACAGATGAACACAGGGGAAGGGCGGGGGGAAGAGGGAAGCAACCCATAAGAGACTCTTAATGATAGAAAACAAACTTAGGGTTGATGGAGGGGAGGTGGGCAGGTGATAGGCTAAATGGGTGATGGGGATTAAGGAGGGCACTTGTGATGAGCACTGGGTGTTATATGTAAGTCATGAATCACTGAACTCTACTCCTGAAACTAATATTGCACTGTATGTTAACTTTATTTTTTTCAAATTTTTATATAAATTCTAAAGATTCAATTATAAAAAGGCTGTGGCTTTATTCTTGAATGCATGCTCCTATGTGTGCATGTGCTTTTTCTCCTTCTCTCTCTCTCTCTTTCAATTATTTGCGCTAGGGGAAGCCAGCTACCATGTCTTTGTAACACTGAGGCAGCCTACTGAGAGACCTATTAGTGAGAGGCCTGGGGAAGTGAGGCCTGTAAATAATCACATGAGTGTATTTAGAAGCAGATCTTCTTAGGCCTGCCAACAGCCACACGAGTGACCTTGAAACCAGATCCTTCCCCAGTCAGGTCATGAGATGACTGCAACCCAACAGACAGCTGACTACATCCTCAGAAGTCCTAAGCTGGAACCATCTGGGGAAGCCATAGTTTCCATGGGTAACTTCCATGTTGGTTACCCATGGAAACTAAGATGATAGTAGTCTGTTGTTATAAGCTACTATGATTTGGGCAATCTGTTATATAGCAAAGATATTAGAGCACATAAGACACAGTCATAGAACAATACTCAATTATAATTCCATTTTACCTTCTTCCCTTGAATTCAGTAATACCGGATCCATAAAACAGAGGAATTCCTAAATAATCAAGTTGTTTGAGTTCTATCCAGTTTTTGACTACAAAGACAAATTTAACAGGAAAAAAGATACATATATTTTTAGAAATGTTATTTCTTACTTTTACATAGATTCTAGAAGTTATTTAGCTAACCTAAACAGAAATCAGACCTTTCTAGTAAATGTTTTAAAGAATCAAATATATCTATCTAGTGGCTTCAAATTCTATTTACCACTATAATTAACATAAAAACATATACAGAAATTTTAAATTAAAGCAATTATAACCAAAACAAAAGTAGTCATGGTCATAAAATGCATTAGCATCATATACACAAGTGTTTCTATTCATGAAAAAAATTCATTCCCTTATATGTTAAATTTTAAAATATAACATATGTTCAAAAAATTAAAATAAAATGAAATAGAACATATGTTAAGTACCAAAGAATCAGTAGAGAGATGGCTTTTTCTTTTCCATTACTTAAAAATTTGAAGCCATGGTAGTTGAAAAAATAGAAATTGGGCAGAAAAATCATCTTACTATGAAATTGTTATACAGAAACTGCTTTGATTAAATTTAGTTTTAAAAAAATCAAATCCACTGAAACCGTCAGGTAGCTTATTTTCCACTTTTCTACCATATATGTTTAATGTGTACGACAGCTCTACAATAAACAATCAAGTTTAATGGATTCTATTTGTCACCCTGACATAGTTTAAGCAGTTGTAAAGACCATTGTCATACCATTTAGAAGGTTTTATTAAGGAAAACAAAGTTAATTATTGAGGCTAGTCTCATCATTCTTTTTCTTAAACATAATGCAGAGGACCTTGACTATTATCATTTTTATTCATATTAACCTCTTGAAAGCTCTACTTAGTCCATCTATATTGTGCAGTGTTTACAAAATGCTTCTGTTCTTCAGCTCTGCTCACATTCATTTCACATTCAATTCCTCTAACTGGGGGTTCTTACATGTGATTTCCAGCTCCAGTTAATTTCCCAACATTCAAGTTTCTAACACTTTTAACTTATGGTCTAAATCATTTTAATGTTTAATCATTTCCATATACCTTACACTAATCCATTCTATGGCCATTCCTTTTGTTTATATATCTACTGCCCATTTTAATATCTTTTCCTTACAACCTTTGACACCAAATGGCTTCCTACGAAAGAAATGATTTCATTCTACTATCTTTTATACTTAGAGAACTCTTGGTAGCTTAGACCAACAACTTGATATTGTACATAAAGTAGTAGAAACAATTTTGATTTGAAATATATAACCCACTATGTATATAATATCAACATTTACATAGCATCTATCTTACTTTTATACAATAGTTAATTATATCAATTACAATAATATTCTAATTGATAATAATTTTCCAGAAGGCAGAAAAAAGAAAAATATTAATATTCACTTTAGCATATATATATATATATATTCATATGGAAGTAGCCTGCTTTGCTAAATTTACTTACTATAGTCTTTTTTTGCAGCTCTTTGATAAAATTTAAGTTCTGAAAATAATGGGCCATTTTCTTGATATTCCTACAAAAGAATAATTAATTTTATTAGGAAACAATAATCTTAAAGATAGAGTTGATATTTCAACTGTGAAAATATGAGTATACATTCATAGTATATAAATAGTGCTTGAATAATTTATTATAAAACACAGGCATCAAATTTCCACTAACAATCTCAGAAAAGCACTAAATAAACTTGGAGAATCTCATGTTTAAATTTAATATACTGTAACGCTATCTCTACACAATCTTACACATGAAAGTAGTCTTCTTATGGAAAAAAACTTACTAAAAGCACTGAGAAATGTATATACACAGACATTCAATGTCTACCAACATGGACATGAGGGTAGATACACTGCAGACTACCATGGGGTTCATTCACACATGACACCTTTACTAAGTAACCACTGTATTTCATTCATTGTACTAGGCAAAGGGGATACAAACAAAAATAAAACCTCATCCTTGCCTTAAAGGACCTTACCACTTAGAGTAAAGAGGAAGAAAGGGAAGAAAGGAACGGAGAGACAGCTAGATAGGATATAAAGATGACAAATGTCAACACAGAAGAACAAAGTTCTCCAGTCTTTACATTTTAATAATGTGAAAATATACTATAACACTACATTTATTGATAAGTAAAATTAAAAGCTAAGTTAAAAACTGTTTTTACAAAGCTACCAGGAATAAAGTAGAAAACAAAAAAAGTGAAATATATATGAAATACAAATTTAAGAGTAATACTTACCACTTTTACTACATGTCTTGCATCTTTATCTGGTTTATTTGCGGGGAAAGCTGCAGAACAAAACATAGGGTGGAAGAGAGAAATAGTCGTTCCCAATTACTGAATTTCTACTATATCCCAGACACTGTGCTAAGCATTTTACTTATGTTCACTTATTACATCCTCCAGAGAACCTCTTCTGGTAGGTATCATCTTCATGTTACACAAGATACTACTAAGGTTCGACAAACTGAATAATTTGCTCACTAAGAAGTGCAGACTGGGGACTGAAACTCAGTCCATCTGACACCATAGCCCACACTTTGCCATAAACCATATTCAAATATTCAAACATGGAAACCAACAGATATTAATCACACAGATCCAAATGTAGGGGGAAATATTTTCTGGATATGTAGCATTAACTAGTATATGATAAATAGTAAAATCTACTGATTCAATTTTACTAAATTAAAATCTATGAGAGTTCAGAAATGGAAACTGATTCATCTTTTTTTTTTTTAAAGATTTTATTTATTTTTATTTGACACAGAGACAGAGATAGTGAGAGAGAGAGCATAAGCAGGGGGAGTGGCAGGCAGGCAGAGGGAGAGGGAGAAGCAGGCTTTCCGCGGAGCAGGGAGCCTGATGTGGGGCTTGATCCCGGGACCCTGGGATCATGACCTGAGACGAAGGCAGCCGCTTAACGACTGAGCCACCCAGGCACCCCTGGAAACTGATTCATCTTAACTGGAAAGTTCAAAACAATTTCTATGTGGCAAAACTCTAAAATAAATCAAGAGAGAATGAGAATAAAGTCTTTTAAAAATCATTTTCTGAACCTGGCAATCAATGATTCCTACATTAAATAATATGTATCTCCTAAAAAGCTCACTTCAAGTTATCTAACTTCCTTTTATTATTTATCATTTGCATTTTTAAAAATTTCTTCTTTATTCATTTATTATTTAAATAGGCTTCACAGCCAACATGGGGCTCAACTCACAACCTCGAGATCAAGAGTCACCTGCTTTATCAACTGTGCCAGCCAGGTGCTGCTGCATTTTAGATATAGTAATCAAACCTCTGATAATTTCACTGTTCAAATTTTTAGATCAAATCAATCCTTTCATCTATACTATCTAAATTATTAAAAAGTTATGGTTTTCAAATCTTGATAAGTTAATGTGTGTATTTATTTGTACTATGAAAGTCTAGAATCTTGTCATTCATCTCTTAACTCTTCATCCATTCATTCCTTCAACTAACCAATAGTTATTTATCATGAGGCCAGAACTTGCAAGGCACTGTGTCAAGTGTTAGTAGGATGTTTAAAGGAAAATGAAAGGAAGGAAGGTAGAACTACTGTTGAATATGATTAAATATTAGCACCTAACAGATGGAGAACAAGATCAATCCTTCAAGTATATTTTCAGTATGTTTATCAGATGCCATCCTCTTATGACTACTACTAAGATTTCTCCATTGATAACTAAGATAACTCCATCAGCTTTCCTCTTTTGCACATGATAGATATTTAAAAAATCATAAATTTACCAAAATATATTAATTCCACTTTACAGTCGAGCCAACTCACACACAACTTTCTTAACCGTTTTCCAAAATTTTTTATGTCAGCCTGTTATCAACCATTTGAAAAAATTATTACTTCAGTGTTACTTGATAGGATATAAACTGTGAACACAGAGCTCTTTCCAAAGAAACTAAATGTATTTATATCAAGTAATTTTGACCTTTTAACCTTGATGCATGTAAAGTCATTCCACAGTCACCCATACAGTAGTCCCAAGGGAACTGCAGGAGGGATGGATGGTCCATATCTAAGGCAAGAAAAAACTAAAGAGAGTGAATATAGAAGAAGGATTCCAGTCCTGTTAGAGAAGAAGGGGTAAGAAAAGCCTTTCTTCCCACCTCTGGCAGACTATTTTTACTAGGGTGGTGCCCAAGCCTGGGGAGAAACTGCCCTGTCCTAACCCCCGTCCACTTAGTGCAGTACTGACTCTGGGCAGGGGTCTTTGCTTCCTGAGGTAGAAGTTGGTAGAAACTTCCTGCTTCTTGTCTAAAAGCAAGTGGCCCCAGCAGCAAATACATCATCAAGCCCAACAGATGCAAGCAGAAAAGCACAAAAGAAAAATTGGTGGTTTCAACTAGATAAATAACTTATTTGGGTGCTAATGGGAAAAGAGATATTTAACCAGTGCAATGGGCTACTCCTTGCTGATTTCAATGAGTATAGCCCTACTACTTTATAGCCTTTCACATTATTTCACATGAACATAACTATGTGTTGACAGATACTCAAAACATCCCACACTTGTCATCTGATAGCTATATAATATTCTCCATAAACTTCTAAGTTAGATTATATTTGAGGGCCTAAATCCAAAATCAATTGACTAGAAAGCTCTTGGAGATGGATGTTGAACAAATAAATTGTCCTCATTATCACGGAGGTCTCTTTATAGTAATTAATCAGTTAATTAATGAAATATTTATTTTCTACTGTAAGCCAAGCCACATTCTATCTAGTGAAATTAAAAGATAATGGAAAACAGACATGGTATCTGCTTTTACAGTCTAATGGAGAAATCGGACATTCATTAAATACTCATACACAAGTGCAAAACTGTAATTATAATAAATGTAAAAGGGAGAGGTAGACAGTAATAAGCAAATATATAATTTAATCTATATAAAAGGGAATTATTGAGCAAGAATAGTTGGAGAAGTGATGATGGGCCAGATGTAAATCTAGTTAATAATTTCTGCCTAATGAAAGGTTTTAAAAACTTGAGGTGTAGTTGGAGGATAGGAAACACATAATTAGATTTGCATTCTGAACAGATCACTACACCACAGTGTGGAGAACACTGAAGGGGAACCAGAGTAGATACTGACCGATCACTAAGGATTTAATTTTGATAGACCAGAGGAAAGAGAACTATAGCTTGGACTACACTATCAATGGTAGATAAAGAAAAATGAACAGATTCCAGAGATTTCAGAAAGTGAAACTGTTAGGACTTGATAAAGGAGGGAAAGGGATCTTGTTTGGTAGGTTACTGCTGATTAATCTATTCAGGGTTGAAAAGAATGATCAGAGACAGTGATAGTCTTGAAGTTATAGCAGTCTCACATCTTCATTTAAATTTCTAACCAGAGGTCTGATGAGCTGCTAAAAAATGCATATTGCACATATAAGATATCTACCCTACTAGCACTTTTTTCTCTTCATTGGGAACTCTGTCTGGTTTTTCCTTTGAGGAACCGAACTGCCTTCTACCCATGTGGATCTAGTAGGGCTGCTTAACACAGTATATCTGCCCTTACATCTCAGAGTTGGGCAGATGACCAAACCTGGCCAATTGGAATATACAAGCCCATTGGCCACAGTACCCAGTTCAGAAAGAGCAACATGCCCCAACTAGGCAAAAAGTTATTTCCTAGGATTTGAAAGTAAAATGCTATGTAACAAAAGGCCATAAACTGTAAGGATACCAAATCCTAGAAATTACTTTCCTCAGCTAAATGGAAAATGAAGTCTGAAAATCAGATCCAACACTGAAAAAAGTAAGGGTAAAGCAGGAAGACAGAAAGGGGCCTGTTGACCTTGTTTAAGCTCTAGACTATGCACACCTGAAGTCAGAAAAGCCCTATACTTCTGAGTTATAAGAGTTAATAAATCCCCCCTTTGCTTAAATACTTTTGAGTTTCTGACACTGGCAGCCAAAGACTTACACAGAAGGCAACTAGAAAAGCTAAAATATGATGGAGTCTGATAAAGAATGTTAATAAAGTAGTGCAGTAGATAAACCAAAAACCTTCTTCTATAAAATAAACAAGATGATGAATATAATAAATCAAACTTTCTTATAAATGAAGAGTTGATCTGGTTAGATAGATAGATAAATAAATAAATAGGAAGCCCAAAACAAAGAGAAATTGAAAAACCAGAGGGAAATGTACATGAGCATTAATGTTCTAGGCTGTGCTGCAGGCCCAAAAGAGGCTGCCTACTCTGGGTAGCCAAGGACATTAGTGTTAAAGCCCTCTTGGGAAAAAGACAAGTCCTTGGGCCTGCAACAGGTGGAGATTTGAAGTTAAGTTGGCCACATAAAGTCAAATTTTCCAAGGGCTACATCTTCAGTAGTGTGAAACATTAAAAAAAGAGAGAGAAAGAAATGGGGAGATGAGGGAGGGGAAGAAAAGGAAAGAGGAGAAGGAGGGTGAGGAAGGAGAGGGAAAGAATGAAAGTAAGAAAGAGAGATTTCACCACTGTCAAACACAGAAAGAGAAACAAAAACAAGACAGAAGAAAGAGAAATTAAGGAGTCGATCCCATTTACAATTGCACCCAAAACCATAAGATATCTAGGAATAAATCTAACCAAAGAGGCAAAGAATCTGTACTCAGAAAACTATAAAATACTCATGAAAGAAATTGAGGAAGACACAAAGAAATGGAAAAACATTCCACGCTCATGGATTGGAAGAACAAATATTGTGAAAATGTCAATGGTATCTAGAGCAATTTTACACATTCAATGCAATCCCCATCAAAATACCATCCACTTTTTTCAAAGAAATGGAGCAAATAATCCTAAAATTTGTATGGAACCAGAAAAGACCCCGAATAGCCAGAGGAATGTTGAAAAAGAAAAGCAAAGCTGGCGGCATCACAACTCCGGACTTCAAGCCCTATTACAAAGCTGTCATCATCAAGACAGTATGGTACTGGCACAAAAACAGACACATAGATCAATGGAACAGAATAGAGAGCCCAGAAATCGACCCTCAACTCTATGGTCAACTCATCTTCGACAAAGGAGGAAAGAATGTCCAATGGAAAAAAGACAGTCTCTTCAACAAATGGTGTTGGGAGAATTGGACAGCCACATGCAGAAGAATGAAACTGGACCACTTCCTTACACCACACACAAAAACAGACTCAAAATGATTGAAAGACCTCAATGTGAGACAGGGGTCCATCAAAATCCTAAAGGAGAACACAGGCAGCAACCTCTTCGACCTCAGCCGCAGCAACTTCTTCCTAGAAACACCGCCAAAGGCAAGGGAAGCAAGGGCAAAAATGAACTATTGGGACTTCATCAAGATAAAAAGCTTTTGCAAAGCAAAGGAAACAGTCAACAAAACCAAAAGCCAACCGACAGAATGAGAGAAAATATTTGCAAATGACATATCAGATAAAGGGCTAGTATCCAAAATCAATAAAGAACTTCTTAAACTCAACACCCAAAGAACAAATGATCCAATCAAGAAATGGGCAGAAGACATGAACAGACATTTCTCCAAAGAAGACATCCAAATGGCCAACAGACACATGAAAAAGTGCTCAACATCGCTCGGCATCAGGGAAATCCAAATCAAAACCTCAATGATATATCACCTCACACCAGTCAGAATGGCTAAAATTAACAAGTCAAGGGATGCGGAGAAAGGGGAACCCTCCTACACTGTTGGCGGGAATGCAACTGGTGTGGCCACTCTGGAAAACAGTATGGAGGTTCCTCAAAAAGTTGAAAATAGAGCTACCCCACGACCCAGCAATTGCACTACTGGGTATGTACCCCAAAGATACAAATGTAGGGATCCAAAGGCATACGTGCACCCCAATGTTTATAGCAGCAATGTCCACAACAGCCAAACTATGAAAAGAGCCAAGATGTCCATTGACAGATGAATGGATAAAGAAGAGGTGGTACATATATACAATGGAATATTATGCAGCCATCAAAAGGAATGAGATCTTGCCATTTGCAATGACATGGATGGAACTGGAGGGTGTTAGGCTGAGCGAAATAAGTCAATCAGAGAAAGACATGTATCATATGACCTCACTGATATGAGGAATTCTTAATCTCAGGAAACAAACTGAGGGTTGCTGGAGTGGTGCGGGGTGGGAAGGATGGGGTGGCTGGGTGATAGACAATGGGGAGGGTATGTGCTCTGGTGAGCGCTGTGAATTGTGTAAGACTGTTGAATCACAGATCTGTACCTCTGAAACAAATAATACATTATATGTTAAAAAAAAAAAGATAGCAGGAGGGGAAGAATGAAGGGGGGTAAATCGGAGGGAGAGACGAACCATGAGAGACGATGGACTCTGAAAAACAAACTGAGGGTTCTAGAGGGGAGGGGGGTGGTAGGATGGATTAGCCTGGTGATGGGTATTAAAGAGGGCACGTTCTGCATGGAGCACTGGGTGTTATACGCAAACAATGAATCATGGGACACTACATCAAAAACTAATGATGTAATGTATGGTGATTAACATAAACAAACAAACAAACAAAAACAAAAACAAAAATCCCCACCTTCTGTAGCTTCGACTCTGAGTGTGAGGAAAAGTAGAGTCTTTCCTGATAATTAGTTACTCCAAAGCCATCTTCAGGAATTTGAGGCTCAAATTTACACAACAGTATGGTACAAGGACTTGAAGCCAAATGATAACCCAGAATACCTTGCAGAAGCAAAAGAAACAAATCTTCAAGAGACACACTGGACCCAGATGATTACCAGAGATAAAGCATGGCTAAAGAGGAGTCAATGGTCCAACACTACAAAACAGGAAGGAAAGCAAACAAAAGGCATAAACCCTAGGAAATTCAGACCTTCCATATAGCTCAAATACCTGCTTGAAATGATAACAGACACAAAGTATCAGTAGCATAAGAAACAATGCAAAACATTCTATGAAAAAATGAACAAATTGGTTGTAATTCAAAAAACATCAGAGATCTAAGAGACAGGGACCAAAAACAAGAAATACATTAGAACTCCAAGAGGAGGGATGCCTAAGTGGCTTAGCTGGTTAAGCGTCTGCCTTTGGCTCAGGTCATGATCCCAGGGTCCTGGGACTGAGCCCCACATTGAGTTCCTTGCTCAGTGGGGAGCCTGCTTCTCCCTCTCCCTCTGCCTGCTGCTCCCCCTGCTTGTACTCTCTCTCTGACAAAATATTTTAAAAAGAAAAAAAATAGAACTCCAAGAGGAAATATGGGAATAAGTTTGAATTTGGAATAGTCCAATGCTGGAAATTACACGCACATCTATCTTTAGTAGAATGTGTAACAAATTGTATTATAGTCATAGTATGAAATACATTGTAGGAAAAAAATGAATGGAATACAGATGTAGCAGTCATATAAATATATCTTAGATATAATGTTGAGTGAAAAAACACATAAAACAAAATGTATATTTATGATTCTATTTATATAAATTAAAAACCCACGAACAAATTATATATGCTTACGGATACACACACACACACTAACAAAAAACAGTAAAATAAAAACTATAAAGAGTCTAGACAGTGTTGTTACTACTACAAGGTAGGGAAGAGATGTCAGAGCTTCTAGAACACGGTTTGTTGATATATTATATGCTTGACCCAGATGGGGATTGTATCTTGCTATTAGATATATTTTCTTGATAAACTATATGTTGTATGCACTTTTCTATATATTAATATATGTAATACATATATAATCATTAATATTTAAAACCTAATGAATAGCCAAAATGGTAGATCAGATAGAGCTACAAAGAGAACAGTGAAACAGATTAGATCTGAGGAAATAATCTTGAATTTACCACACAGAAATATAGAGATATAAAATATGAAGAAGAGATTATGAACCACTAAGGTAATATGTGACAGAAACACAATTTTCTAAAAAGCTCCAGAACTAGAGGACACAGAGAATAGAGGACAGGTACTTTTGAATAAATAATATCTGATAACTTTCAAATACTGATAAAAGTCATGAATCCTCTGATTTAAGAATCACAAGTCCCCAGCAAGATAAATAATAAATCTGTACTCCAGCCCACCATAGTCAAACTTCAGAACACTAAAGACAAAGTTCTAACAAACAACTCAATAGAAAAGATTAGATTACATACAAAAGATAGATGAAGTGACAGTAGACTTTTCAATAGCAACAAGGCAGTAAGAAGACATTGAATAATATCATATTCATATGCTGAGAGAAAATAATTATCAATCTAGAATAAGGTTCACTAAAAACACGGACAAAAATAATGTACAAAATAGGAACATGATGACTAGAGGTATAGTGT
This sequence comes from Halichoerus grypus, assembly GCF_964656455.1. NCBI lineage: Eukaryota > Metazoa > Chordata > Mammalia > Carnivora > Phocidae > Halichoerus > Halichoerus grypus. The sequence continues at coordinate 61,838,294 of NC_135721.1, forward strand.
TGTAATGCCATGTATTATCCAGGAGAAAAGTAGAGACACTGATTAGCTTCTCAGTTTATTAAATCAAGAGAGTGTATTGAGTTTACAGGTAACCACTAAAATAATAAACTTCAGAACTTCAAGATCAATAAAGAAAACCTAAAAATCTAATAGAAGATCAGGAAAGAATACGTTCTTTAAAAAAAAGGCAGGATAAATATAAAATATGGTAAGTGAAATATATTATCAATTTTATATCAATTTTTTACCACAGTTTTTCATATTTTATTACCTCTGAAATTTGAACAGACCTAGTAACTGAAGACATCATACAGTTGCTGCTGACCACATAGCAGTTTGACAGTTTCACTGCCCATACAGTCACAAAGCTAGTCCCAGGTGTCTATTTGTCTTCACTTCAGTTGAGTCATGTACATTGCCTGGTAGTATTGTTATATTTAATTGTCATTTACAATGATTTGTGCATGCAGAAAAATTAATTAACCAGCCCAAAACAGAAAAGTGGGACATAAACTTGATGGTAAACTTGAAAAAAATGTTCCTTAAGATAGGACTGCAACACTGAGTGCTCTACGAGTTCCATATGTAAGGCTATCTTAAAGGTATTGTGTCATAGTTTAATGTGCACTATTAGGTATTAGATATAAAGCAGATCTTACATAAACACAAAAGAATGATTCAAGAGGAAGAAAATTATGAACTTTTAAGCATCTAATGGAGACTCAACATATGTATATAAAATAGTGATGTATCTTAAAATCACAGACACCTTAGATATGAAAAAAAAAATGCCAGTGATCATAATAAACTTGAGTAGACTAAATTCACCAGATAAGAAACCATAAGATCATTAGAAAAATAAATAAACGTATACTATTTATGAGACACAACTAAAACCTAGTGATGCAGAGAAAATAAAAAGATAAACTAGCCAAAACAGGCTGAAAAAAAGGTTGGAATATTTGTTTTCAAAATTATAGAAATCTCAGGAAAGAAGAATTACTAGATATAAAGTTAGTCCAACCTAATCATTAAGAAAATGATTCAATGGAAAAAAAAAGATTCAATGGAAAGACTAAATTTATGAACTTGAAAGCATCTGATAATGTACTTTAATGCAGAAATAAAAAACCATCACAATTACAGGAAAAAAATGAAAAAGCACAAAAATCATGGAAGATTTTAAAACAAATCCATAATGTATAGGCAAGCAGATAAAAATAAGTTGAAATAATACAATTAACAGTTTTTATCTAAAGGCCACATAAAATAACAATTAAAGAACATACATTCTTTTCAAACATAAAACAATTTTTTAACTGTCCATAATTTCACTCAGAAAGCAGGCTTTCTCAAATTATCAACAAATAAGGATTATTAAGCTACATTATGTGACCATAATGCCTAGACCCCAGGCCAAAGAAGAAATCATAAAGGAATTTAGAAAATATATAGGACTGAATAATACTAAGAATATCATATTGAAACTATTTAGCATATAGTTACATATTTATTACTTGTTTTTCTCTGATAATGTAAACTTCACAAAGACAGAAAGACTTGGTTTTATTTAGATGTGTCCCAAGAACCTCAAATAGGGTCTAGTAAGCATTCATTAAATATTTGATGAATAATTAATGAATGAAAGTAGTACTTAGAAATTAAATTCTGAGGAGGAGTTAAGATGGTGGCGTAGTTTGGAGTGGGGCTGATCTTGCCTTGTCCCTCAAACACAGCTAGATTGGCATCAAAACATTTTGAACAACTAGGAAATAGATCTGAGGATTAAGAGAACAGTCTGCACAATTAGAGGGAAAGAACATGGAGGCTGCAAGGTTCAGAGATGTGAATTGGGGGAGAGAAAAGCCATGTTGCCAGGTAGGGGGTGGGAGCCCTTTTCGTGGAGAGAGGACAGGGAAAGAAGGCGAGAGAGAACAGCACAACAGGTTTGCACAAGAAAAACTTCCCTAGGACCACTGACTGGGTAATCGAGAAGAACTGACTATGGCAAGATTTTTGCAAACAGTGGAGCTCAAATTCTGAGGTTTTAGGAGTCTATGCCACTTGCCAGAGTCAAGCCAGGCAGATGGTAGTGCTCCAGGGAGAGGGAGGACAGAGGCCCGGGAGTGGATGGCAGACAGTACAGTGTGGGGATGCCCTGGGTAGCACTGGGAAAAAATGTTCCCCCTCCTAGGGTATATTTGGAAGAGGGTATATTGTCTCTCCAAGGACAAGGGACCCAGTGGGCACCACTGAGTGGCCATTTAATAGCAGGGGACAGGAAGAGTGCACAGAGGGCCAATAACCTGGTTGTAGCTTTCCCCAGTACTTCACCATAGACTCTATGCACATGCATGCCCGTGTGACTGCTTTTCTATGACAGAGTGGCTCCAGGAACAGCACTTCGAGGCTCTTCTCTTGGAGGAGGGGGACAGGTCCACACCTTGCTGGGTCCTTTAAGATTTGGAGTTTTGAATCCCAGCTGTGCACCAGAGATAAAAACACAGGAGAACTCTGGTGTGGGGCATGCTGAAGGCCCAGGCACGGATAGGTTGAGGGCAGGCATCTGAAGGAGGCCTGGGCAACAGGAGGGGAGACTGTTTGCTTTTCTGTGAGGGCTTCCTGAGCAGCGGGGGCTGCGAGTTCCCCTTCCTGGGACTAAAGGGCAGGGCACTGCCATCTTCCACCCACCCCTTGCCCACCAGCACAGTCCGACATCAGTGAGCAACACAGCACCCCCAGTGGAGGGTGCAGCCACTTACACCAAACCCTGCCCTTCTGCACCTTGCAGGGGCATTTTTAATAGGGCAGGTCTGACTGTGAGCCAGCAAAGCAGGCCTCTCCCACAGAGGACTAACACAGGCCCCCAGCATGTACCAAGTATACTGATCACAGAGTGCTCCAAAGCATCAGCTTCAGCTCTGGTGAAAATAGGACCAGGCTTTCCCTTTTCTTTTTTTTTTTTTTCCCCCTTTCTTTTTTCTTTGGACTCAAGCTTATAGTTTTTTGTTTGTTTCTTACTTTTTAATGGGTTGGGCTTCTTTTTTCTTTATTTTTCTTTGGAAGCAGACTTATAATTTTTTGTTTGTCTGTTTCCTTTTTTGTTCCTTTTACTTTTTTTTTTTTTTTTTGTACCAGGATTTTTTTTTTTTAAAGAGGGGTGGGGGATGGAGAGAGGGAGAGGGAGAGAGAGACCCTTAAGCAGGCTCCATGCTCCGTGTGGAGCCCAACATGGGGCTTGATCTCACAACCCTGAGATCATGACCTGAGGTGAAATCAAGATGCTTAACCAACGGAGCCACCCAGGCACAGGCACTTTTTTTTTTTCCCAAATCAGGTTTATCTTAACAAACAAGTCAAAGCACGCCTAGTTAAAGGCCCAAACATCCCCACTGCAAGGAGGGACTCTGCAGATAACTGACCTGTGGGAAAGAGCAGCCAAAACAAACACTTCCTGAAGTACCAGGGCCTGGACAGTGTATGACTCCTTTTTAATATAGTATTATTCTGAGGAGTGGGAAACATGACAAGCTTTCATAACACACAAAAGACAGAAACCTAGACATAATGACAAGATGGAGGAATTCTCCCCAAAAGAAAGATAAACAAGAACTCAGAAACACAGCCATGCTCAAAACAGACATAAGCAATATATCTAGGTGAACAAGATTTTAGAACAACAGTCATAAGAATACCAGTTGGGCTTGAAAAAAACAGAGAAGACACCAGAGAAATTCTTGCTGCAGAGATAAAAGATGTAAAAACTAGTCAGGCTGAAATAAAAATGCTATAACTGAGATGTAAAACCGACTGGATGTAATTCCAACAAGGATGGAAGAAGCAGAGGAATAAACAGTGATACAGAAGATAAAATTATGGAAAATTATGAAGTTGAAAAGAAGAGGGAAAGAAAACCATTAGATCATGACTACAGGCTTAGGGAACTCAGCAAGTCCATAAAGCACAATAATATCCATATCATAGGAGTCCCAAAAGAAGAAGAGCAGAAAAAGGGGGCAGAAGACTTATTTGAATGAACTGTAGCTGAGAACTTCCCTAACCTGGGGAAGGAAACAGTCATTCAAGTCCAAGAGGCACAGAGAACTCCCCCTCAAAATCAACAAAAATAGGTCAACATCAAGACATATCATAGTGAAACTTGAACAATACAAAGATAAAGAAAGAATTCTGAAAGTAGCTAGAGAAAAAAGGTCTTTCACCTACAAGGGTAGACAAATAAGGTTAGCAGCAGACCTGTCTACAGAAACTTGGCAAGACATAAGAAAGTGGCATGATATATTCAACATGTTAATAGAAAAATATGCAGCCAAGAATACTTTATCCAGCAAAGCTGTCATTCAGAATAGAAGGAGAGACAAAGAGTTTCCAAGACAATCAAAAATTAAAGGAGTTCATGAACACTACACCAGCTCTGCAAGAAATATTAAAGGGGACCCTTTGAGGGGAAAGAGAGACCAAAAGCAACAAATACAATCTACAGGAACACTGACTTTACAGGTAACACAATGGCACTGCATTCATATCTATTAATAATCATTCTGAATGTAAATGGACTAAATGTTCTAATCAAAAGATATAGGGTATTAGAATGCATAAAAAAAAACAAGACCCATCAATATGCTGCTTACAAAAGACTCATTTTAGACCCAAAGACACCTCCAGATTGAAAGTGAGTGAGTGGAGAACCAATAATAGAAGGGGACTTTAACATCCCACTCACAGCAATGGACAGACCATTTAAGCAGAAGATCAATAAGAAACAAGGGCTTTGAATGACACACTGGACCAGATGAACTTTACAGATATATTCAGAGTATTTCATTCTAAAGCAGCAGAATACACATTCTTTTCTCGTGTAAATGGAACATTCTCCAGAATAGATCAAATACTGCGTCACAAATCAGCCCTCAATCAGTACAAAAAGACTGTGATCATACCATGCATATTTTCAGACCACAATGCTATGAAACTCAAAGTTAATCACAGGAAAAAATTTGGAAAGACCTCAAATACATGGTTCTTACCCTTTCTTTTATTAATGTGGTATATTGCATTGATTGATTTGCAGATATTGAACATCTTACTAAAGAATGAATGGGTTAACCAGGAAATTGAAGAAGAAATAAAAAAATACACATAAGCAAATGAAAATGAAAACAAGACACTCTGAAACCTTTGGGATGCAGCAAAGGTGGTCATAAGAGGGAAGGATATAGCAACACAGGCCTTCTTCAAGAATCAAGAAAAGTCACAAATACACACAACCTAACCTTACACCTATAGGACCTGGAAAAAGAACAGCAAATAAAGCCTAAAACCAGCAGAAGGGAAATAGTAAATATTAGAGCAGAAATAAATGATATAGAAAAAAAAACAAACCAGAACAGATCAATGAAACTAGGAGCTGGTTCTTTGAAAGAATTAACAAAATTGATAAACCCCTAAGCCAGGCTTACCAAATAGAAAAGATAAAGGACCTAAATAAGTAAAATCATGATTGAAAGAGATCACAACCAATGCCACAGAAATACGAGAATATTATGAACAATTACATGCCAACAAATTGGGCAATCTGGAAGAAACGGATAAATTCCTAGAAACATATAAACTATGAAACTGAAACAGGAAAAAATAGAGAATTTGAATAGACCCATAACCAGCAAAGAAATTAAATCAGTAATCAAAAATCTCCAAAGAGTCCACAATTGATAGCTTCCCAGGGGAATTCTACCAGATATTTAACGAAGAATTAATACTGTTCTCCTAGAAATGGAAGGAAAACTCCCAAATTCATTCTATGAGGACAGTATTACTTTGATTCTAAAACCAGACAGCAACCCCACTAAAAAGGAAAATTACAGACCAAGAACTTGATGAACATGGATGCAAAAATTCTCAAAAGATACTAGCTAATTGAATCTAACAGTCATTAAAAAGATTATTCACCACGATCAAGTGGGATTTATTCCTGGGCTGCAGGAGTGGTTCAATATCTGCAAATCAATCAGTGCAATATACCACATTAATAAAAGAAAGGGTAAGAACCATATGATCCTCTCAATAGATGTGGAAAAAGCATTTGACAAAATACAGCATCCTTTCTTGATAAAAATCCTCAAAGTAGGGCTAGAAGGAACACACCTCATTATCATAAAGGTCATATATGAAAGACCCCCAGCTAATATCATCCTCAATGGAGAAATCTGAGAGATTTTCCCCTAATGTCAGGAACACAACAAGGATGCCTACTCTCACCACTGTTGTTCAACATAGTACTGAAAGTCCTAACCTCAGCAATCAGACAACAAAAAGAAATAAAAGACATCCAAATCAGCAAGGAAGAGGTCAAACCTTCACTATTCACAGATGACATAATACTCAATGTAGAAAACTTGGAAGACTCCACAAAAAATTGCCGCTGATCCATGAACTCAGCAAAGTCACAGGATACAAAATCAATGTGCAGAAATCTGTTGCCTTTCTATACATCAATAATGAAGCAGCAGAAAGAGAAATCAAGGAATCGATCCTATTTACTACTGCACCAAAAACAATAAGATACCTAGGAATAAGCCTAACAAAAGAGGTAAAAGATCTGTACTCTGAAAACTACAGAACATTTATGAAAGGAATTGAAGAAGACACAAATAAATAGAAAAACATCCCATGCTCATGGATTAGAAGGACAGGGCGCCTGGGTGGCTCAGTTGGTTGAGCGACTGCCTTCGGCTCAGGTCATGATCCTGGAGTCCCTGGATCGATTCGAGTCCCGCATCGGGCTCCCTGCTCGGCAGGGAGCCCGCTTCTCCCTCTGACCCTCCCCCCTCTCATGTGCTCTCTCTCTCTCTCATTCTCTCTGTCTCAAATAAATAAAATCTTTAAAAAAAAAAAGGACAAATATTGTTAAAATGTCTATACTACCCAAAGTAATCTACACATTCAATGCAATCCCTATCAAAATAATACCAGCATTTTTCACAGAGCTAGAATAAACAATTCTAAAATTTGTATGGAACCAGAAAAGACCCTGAATAGCCAAAGCAATGTTGAAAAAGAACATCAAAGCTGGAGGCATCACAATTCTGGACTTCAACCTGTACTTCAAAGCTGTAATCATCAAGGTAGTATGGTACTGGCACAAAAACAGACACACAGAATGGAACAGAATAGAGAACCCAGAAATGGACCCACAGCTATATGGTCAACTAATCCTTGGCAAAGCAGAAAAGAATATCCAATGGGAAAAAGAGAGTCTTTTCAACAAATGGTTCTGAGAAAACTAGACCACTTTCTTACAAAACTAAATAAACAATAAATTAGAAAGGGATGAAAGACCTAAATGTGAGACATCAAAATCCTGGAGGAGAGCACAGGGAATAAGCTCTTTGACCTCAGCTGTAGCAACTTCTTACTAGACACGTCACCTGAGGAAAGGGAAATAAAAGCAAAAATAACCTATTGGGACTTCACTAAGATAAAAAAACTTCTTCACAGTGAAGGAGACTATCAACAAAACTAAAGGTCAACCTACAGAATAGGAGAAGATATTTACAAACGACATAGTTTGTATCCAAAATCTATAAAGAACTTATCAAACTCAACATCCCCAAAAATAAATAATCCAGTTAAGAAATGGGCAGAAAACATGAGCAGACATTTCTCCAAAGAAGACATAAAAATGGTAACAGACACATGAGAAAATGCTCAGTATCACTCATCATCGGGGAAATACAAATCAAAACTACAATGAGATATCACCTCACACCTGTCAGAAAGGCTAAAATCAACAACACAGGAAACAACAGGTGTTGGTGAGGATGTGGAGAAAGGGGAACCCTCTTGCATTGCTGGTGGAATGCAAGCTGGTGCAGCCACTCTGGAAAACAGTATGGAGGTTCCTCAGAAAGTTAAAAATAGAGCTACCCTATGGTCCAGCAATTGTACTACTAGGTATTTACCCCAAGGATACAAAAGTACTGATTCAAAGGGGCAACATGCCCCCAAGTGTTTATAGCAGCACTATCAATAATAGCCAAATTATGGAAAGAGCCTAGATGCCCATCGATTAATGAATGGATAAAGAAAAGGTGATATATATATGTGTGTGTACACACACACACACACACACACACACACACACACGGAGTATTACTCAGTCATCAAAAAGAATGAAATCTTACCATTTGCAACAACATGGATGGAACTAGTGTGTTTTATGCTAAGCAAAATAAGTCAGAGAAAGACAAGTATCATATGATTTCACTCATACATGGAATTTAAGAAACAAAGCAGACGAACACAGGAGAAGGGTAGGAAAAATAAAATAAGATAAAAACAGAGAGGGAGGCAAACCATAAGGGACTCTTTTTTTTTTTTTTTTAAGATTTTATTTATTTGACAGACACAGCGAGAGAGGGAACACAAGCAGTGGGAGTGGGAGAGGGAGAAGCAGGCTTCCTGCAGAGCAGGGAGCCCGATGCGGGGCTCAATCCCAGGACCCTGGGATCATGACCTAAGCCGAAGGCAGACACTTAATGACTGAGCCACCCAGGCGCCCCTAGAGACTCTTAACTATAGAGAACTGAGGGTTGTTGGAGGGGAGGTGGGGGATAGGCTAAATGGGTGATGGGCATTAAGGAGGGCACTTGTGATAAGCACTGGGTGTTATATGTAAGTGATGAATTACTAAATTCTACTCCTGAAACTAATACTACAATATATGTTAACTACCTTGAATTTAAATAAAATCTTGGAAGAAAAAAAAATTTTTTTAAAGAAATTAAATTTTTATTTTAAGAAAATGGAGGAGTACCCAAGATGGTGACACAGGAGGCTCCTGAGTTCCCCTCTACCCAAGAATGCAAATGTACGGCCACACATGGAACAATGCCTTCTGAAAAAGATTCAGAAACTCGCTGAGCTACGCCTACACATCAGGATAATGAGAAAAATATATATCATAAGGGACACTCACTGTGATCCTCCTCTTTGGAACACTGACAGGTCCTGGCACACTCTCAAGTACTGGGGGCTACTGAAAACAAAAAAGGCAGCTAGGACAATCAGCTTGAACACTGAAGCAGGAGATTCATTTCCTACACAAGACCACTCTTGTTATATCTGGAAGAAGTGGCTGTTCTAATGCACAGAAACCAACAAAGAGAATCAAGGAAAATGAAGACACAGTTGAATATTTTCCAAACAAACAAACAAAAAAAAACAAGTCTTGGTGGCGCCTGGGTGGCTCAGTCGTTAAGCGTCTGCCTTCGGCTCAGGTCATGATCCCAGGGTCCTGGGATCGAGCCCCGCATCGGGCTCCCTGCTCTGCGGGAAGCCTGCTTCTCCCTCTCCCACTCCCCCTGCTTGTGTTCTCTCTCTCGCTGTGTATCTCTCTCTGTCAAATAAATAAACAAAATCTTTAAAAAAAAAAAAAACAAGTCTCTAGAAACAGATCTTTATGAAAAGGAGATAAGTGGTTTACCTGACAGTTCCAAAAAAAATGGTCATAAAAATGATTAATGAGCTCAAGAGAGAGCAATGTATGAATAAAGATTTCAACAAACAAAAAAATTTCAAAACACAAAACAAATTATAGAGCTGTAGAACATAATAACTGAACAAAAAATTCAATAGAGATTGCTTCTCAGACACTTTTGGCTAAAAATCAAGCGCAAAAAATTCAATAGAGAGGTTGGTTCAACAGCAGACTAGATCAAATGGAAGAAAGGATCAGTGAACTCAAAGACAGGGCAATTGAACTCATAAAATTGGAGAAGCAACAAGAAAAAAAAGAATGAAAAAGAGTGAAGATAGCTTAAGGGACTTATGGGATACCAACAAGCCGACAATTATATGCACTATAAGGGTCCCTGAAGGAGAAAAGAGAAAGGAGCAGAAAGCTTATTCAAAGAAGTAATGGCTGAAAACTTCCTTAACCTCCGGAAAGAAACAGATATCCATATCGAAGTAGCACAGTACCAAACAATATGAATCTAAGAATACCCACACTGAGACACATTATTATTAAATTGTCAAAAGTTACAGACAAGGACAGAATCTTAAAAGCAGCAAAACAGGGGCGCCTGGGTGGCTCAGTCGTTAAGCATCTGCCTTCGGCTCAGGTCATGATCCCAGGGTCCTGGGTTTGAGCCCCGCATTGGGCTCCCTGCTCTACGAGAAGCCTGCTTCTCCCTCTCCCACTCCCCCTGCTTGTGTGTGTTCCCTCTCTCACTGTGTCTCTGTCAAATAAAAAAATAAAAAAATAAAAAAAAAGTCTTAAAAAAAAAAAGGCAGCAAAACAACCTTCTATGTACGAGAGAACTCCCATTAATCTAATAGTATCCTGTCTTGCAGGACAGAAAAGAGTGGGATGATATATTCAAAGCGCTGGCGGGGGGGACCAAAAACCTGCCAACCAACAATCCTCTAGTTGCAAATTTATCCTTCACAATTAATGGTGAGATAAAGTGTTTCTCAAACAAAAGCTAAAGGAGTTTATGACAACTAGACTCACCTCACAAGAAATGTTAAAGGGAGTACTTAAGTTGAAACAAAAGGACATTAATTTTCAAAGTGAACATATATGAAAGTATAAAACTAGTTGGTAAAATATACAGCTAAATTCAGAATAAGCTAAGATTGTAATAATAGATGGTAAATCACTTACAACTGTAGCATAAAGGTTAAAAGACAAAAGTATAAAAAAACTATAATAATTTGTCAATGAATAAACACGACAAAAGCATATAAATTTTGACAATAAAAACATACAATCTGGGGAAAGGGAGTGTAAAAATGTAGATCTTATCAATATATTCAAAGTTATTACCAGCTTAAAACAGAGTGTTATAAGTATGTGTTTTACATAAGCTTCAGGGTAATTAATAAACAAAAACTTATAGTAGATACACAAAAAATAAAGCAATCAAAGCATACCACTATGAAAAAAGTCAATTCACAGAGGAGAGCAAGAGAAGAAGAAAATGAACTATAAAACAGCCAGAGAACAACAAACAACTACCAAAATGGCAGTACTAAGTCCATACCTATCAATAATTACTTTAAATGTAAATGGACTGAATTCTCCAATCAAAACACACAGAATAGTTGAATATTAAAAAAAAAAAAAAAGATCCAACTATATAATGCCTAAAAGAGATTCACTTCAGCTTTAAAGACATACAGAGACTGGAAGTGAAGGGATGAAAAAGAAAGATGTTTTATGTCAATGGAAACAAAAGAAAGCAGGGGAAACTACTATAGCAAACAAAATACACTTTAAACCAAAAACTATAACAAGACAATGTAATGATAAAAGGATCAATTAATCAAGAGACTATAACAATTATAAATATTTATGTACCCAACATAGGTGCACCTAAATATAGAAAGCAAATATTAACATATCTGAAAGAGGAAACAGCAATACGAGGATATTAGGGGGTTTCAATATCCTAATTGCAACAATGAATAAATCATCAGACAAAAAGTCAATTAAAAAACACTGGACTTCAATGATATGTTAAACAAGATGGACCTAACAGACATATACAGAACAGACCTTCCAAGAGCAGGATACACATTCTTCTCAAGCACATATGGAACACTCTTCAAGATAAACCAGGTTAAGTGACAAAAAAAGACTAGATTTCTTAAAACAAATTTAAGAAGTTGAAATCATATTCAGTATCCTTTCTGACCACAATGGTATGAAAGCAGATTATCAATTACAAGAGGAAAACTGGAAAATTCACAAAAATATGGAAACTGACCAACATGCTCCTGAATGACCAATGGCTTAAAGAATTAAAAAAGGAAAAAATAACATACAACTCCACACACACACACACACAAAATCTGATTAAAATGAGCAGAGGACCTAGACAGACATTTTTCCAAGAAGACACAGATGTCCAACAGACACATGAAAAGATGCTCAACATCACTAATCATCAGGGAAATACAAATCAAAATCACAATGAGATGTCACCTTATTAACTGTCAGAATGGCTAAAGTCAAAACAAGAAATAACAAATGTTGGCAAGGATGGAGAGAAAAAGAAATTTTCACACACTGTTGGTGGGAATATAAATTGGTACAGCCACTGTGGAAAACAGTATGGAGGTTCTTCAAAGAATTAAAAATGGAAATAATTCCACTACTGGGAAATGAAAACACTAATTCAAAAAAGTATATGCAACTCTATGTTTATTGCAGCATTATTTGCAATAGCCAAGATATGGAAGCAATCTAAGTGTCCATCAATGGTTGAATGGGTAAGGAAGATATGGTATACACACACACACACACACAAATATTACATAGCCATAAAAAAAGAATGATTGTGCTATTTGCAAAACATGGATGGACCTAGAGGGTATGATGCTAAGTGAAATAACAGAATGAAAAATACCATATAATTTCACTCATATGTGGAATATAAAAAAAAGAATAAACAAAAGGCAGAATCAGATCTATAAATACAGAGAACAAAGTAATGGTTGCTAGAGGGAATGCGGGTGGGAGTATGGGCAAAATGGGTGAAGGGGAGTGGGAGATACAGACTTTCAGTTATAGAATGACTAAGTCATGGGAATAAAAGGCAAGCATAGAGAATGCAGTCCATAGTACTGTAATAGCACTGTATCTTGACAGAGGTAGCTACGCTTGCGGTAAGCACATCATAACCTATAATGAAGTTGAATCACTATGTTGTACACCTGAAACTACTGTAACGTGTGTCAACTATATTCAAATAAAAAAATTTAAAAAATAAAAAATAAAGTACACTTTCCAGTTAAAAAAACTTGAAAGAAATGAAAATGAAAACACAACATATCAATACTTATGGAATGTAGCAAAAGCAGTTCTAAGAGGAAAGTTTATAACAATCAACTTGTACACTAAGAAAAAAGAAAAATCTAAAATAAACAACCTAACTTTATACATCAAGGAACTAGAAAAAGAACAAACAAAGCTCAAATTTAGTAGAAAGAAGGCCATAACAAAGATTAAAGTGGAAATAAATGAGAGACTGGGAAGACAATAGAAAAGATCAAGCCAGACAAGGACACTCCAAGAGAAAAAACACTGCAGGCCAATATCCCTGATGAACATATATATAAAAATACTCAACAAAATATTAGCAAAATGAATTCAAGAGTATATTAAATGTTCATATACCATGACCAAGTAGGATTTATTTTTGAAATGCAAGGATGGTTCAACATACACAAATCAACCAATGCAATCCACACATTGACAAAATGAAGGATAAAAGTCATAAGATCATGGCAATAGATACCAAAAAAGCATCTGACAAAATCCAACATCCTTTCATGATAAAAACCTCTCAAAAATTTGGGTACAGAAAGAACATACCTCAATATAATAAAAGCCAACTATGAGAAGCCGATATCTGACATCATACCAAACTGTGAAAGCTTAAAACTTTTCTTTTAAGAAGAAACAAGACAAAGACACCCATTCTCAACCACTTTTACTCAATATAATACTGGAAATCCTAGCCAGAGCAACTGGCAAGAAAAAAGAAACAAAAGGCATCATCCAAATAGAAAAAAGGTAAAATTGTCTGTGTCAATGACATGCTATTATATAGAGAAATCCTGAAGGACTCTACAAAACAACTACTAGAACTAATAAACACAGTGAAGTTGCAGGATACAAAATCAATACACAAAAATCAGTTGTGTTTCTATACACTAACAATGAACCACTGGAAAGAGAAATTTAGAAAACAATCCCATTTACAATAGCATCAAAAAGAATACATTATTTAGGAATAAATCTGACCAAGGACATGAAAAATCTGTACACTGAAAACCATAAAACATTGATAAAAGAAATGGAAGAAGACACAATAAATAGAAAGATAGTCTGTTAATATTAATTCAATTAATACTGTTAAAATGTCCACACTACCCAAAGGAATCTACACATTGCTGTGCAATCCCTATCAAAATTCCAATGGCTGTTTCACAGAAAATCCTAAAACTTATATGGAACCGCAAAGGACCCTAAATAGCCAAAGCATTTTGAGTAAGAACAAAGCTGGAGGCATCGCTTCTGATTTCAAATGACATTACAAAGCTATATTAATCAAAACAGCATGGTATCGGTACAAAAACAGACACATAAATCAATGGTATCTAATAGATAGCCCAGAAATAAACCCATGCATTCATGGTCAATTAATTTTTGACAAAGGAGCCAAGTATATACAATGAGGAAAGAATAGGCTCTTCGATAAATGGTGTTAGGAACACTGGGTAGCCACATGAAAAGTAATTAAACTGAATCCCAATCTTATACTATACACAAAAATCAACTCAAAATGGATTTAAAGACTTGGGTGTAAGACCTGAAACCATAAAATACCTAGAAGAAAATGTAGGGGTATGTTCCTTGATATTCATCTTGGTAATGATATTTTGGATTTTACATCAAAAGCAAGTCAATAAAAGCAAAAATAAACAAGTGGGACTACATCTAACTTAAAAACTTCTGCACAACAGAGGAAACCATCAACAAAATGGAAAAGCAATGCATGAAACGGCAGAAAACATTTGCAAACCACATATCCAACGAGAGATTAGTATCAAAATATACAAGAATTCATACAACTCATTACCAAAAACCAGATAACCTAATTTTAAAATAGGCAAAGGAGCTGAATACTTTTTTCCAAGAAACCATCCAAATGGCCAATAGGTACAAGGAAAGGTGCTCATTATCACTAATCAGAGAAATGCAAATTGAAATCACAATGAGATTTTCACCTCACACCTGCTAGAATGGCCATCATAAAAAAGACAAATAGAAAATGCTACTGAAGCTATAGAGAAAAGGAAACTCTTTTAGACTGTTGGTAGGGATGTAAACTGGTACAGCCACTATGGAACCAGTATGGAGGTTCCTTGAGAAATTAAAAACAGAACTACCATATGATCCAACAATTCCATTTCTGGGTATACATCCAAAGAAAATGAAATAATTATCCTGAAGCGATATCTGCACTCCCATGTTCACTGCAGCATTATTCACATGGCCAACACATGGAAACAATCTAAGTGTCTGTCAGTGGATGAATGGATAAAGAATATATATACAATGGAATATTATTCAGCCTTATATAATTATTCACCCTTATAAAATGGAAATCCTGCCATGGGTGACAACATGAATGAACCTGGAGGGCATTATGCTAAGTGAAATAAACCAGACAGAGCAAGACAAATACTACATGGTATCATTTATATGTGGAATTTTTAAAAAAATAAATAAAGTCAAACTCATAAAAACAGAAAGCAGAATGGTGGATGCCAGGGGCTGAGAAGTGGGGGAAATAGGGATAGGCTGGCAAAAAGTTATAAACTTTCAGCTATAAGATGAATAAGGTCTGAGGATCTAATGTATAATATAGTGACTAGAGTTGATAATACTGCAATGTATAATTGAAATTTGGTAAGAAAGCTGAACATAAGTGTTCCCAAAAACAAAAAAGCAAATGTGTGAGGTGATATATGTGTTAACTCAACTGTGGGAATCCTTACACAATGTGTATGAATATCAAAACATTATATTGTACACTTTAAATATACTACAATTTTTTTGGTCAACTATGTCTCAATATAGCTGAAAAAAGCTTCAAAAATACTTAGGTATAATCCAACAAAATATGTACAATATCTATATGAGGAAAACTGCAAAAGTCTGATGAAAGAAATCAAAGATCTAAAATATGTGGATAAATATTCCCTGTTCATGGATAAAAGACTCATATTCTTAAAATAACAGCTCTTCCCAACTGCACCTATAGATGCAATGCAATCCTACTGAAAATACCAAGTTATTTTGTGGATACTGACATACTGATTTTAAAGTTTATATGGAAAAGCAAAAGATTCAAAAAAGTCAACACAATACTGAAGAAGGAGAACAAAGTCAGAGGACTGACAGGACTCAACTTCAGGACTTTCTATAAAGCTACAATAATTAAGACAGTGTGTCCGTTTCATAAGAAGAGACAAAGAGATCAACAGATCAGAATAAAGAGTCCAGAAATAGGCTCACACTAATACAGCCAACTGATTTTACAAAGGAACACAGGCAATTCAAGAGAGTAATGGTAATCTTAGCAAACAGCACTGGAACTGGACATCCTTATGCAAAAAACTGAATGTAGACACTGGCCTTACATAAATATTAACTCAAAATGGTTCACAGACCTAAATATAAAACACAAAATTATAAAACTTCTAGAATATAACATGGGTGAAAATCTAGGTGAACTACGGTGATACGTTTTTAAATATAACACCAAAAGCATAATCCAGGAAAGAAAAAAACTGATTAGTTGGATTTCATTAAAACTGAAAATTTCTGCCCTGCAATACACTATTAATAGAATGAAAAAAACCACCCACAGTCTGAGAGAAAATATTTGCAAAACACACACCTGATAAACAGTACTCATATCCTAAATATACAAATAACTCTTAAAATTCAACAATAAAATCAACAACCCACTTAAAAATAGGCAAAAGATCTGAATAAATAGCTCCACGAAGATGATATACAGATGGCAAGTAAGTGTATGAAAAGATGATAAACATCTTATGTCATCAGGGAATTGCAAATTAAAACAACAATAAGATAAAATTACACATTTATTAGAATGGCTGAAATCCAAAACACTGACCATATCAAATGCTGACAAGGATATGGAGCAATAGAAACTCTCATTCAAACGAAAAGAAAAAGACCTCTCATTCATTGCTGGTGGAAATGCAAAATGGTACAGCCACTCTGGAAGACAGTTTAACAGTTTCTTACAAAGCTAAACACAGTCTTACTACATGATCCAAGAATCACATTCCTAGGTATTCACCCAAAGGAGATGCAAACTATGTCTACACAAAAACCTACACACGAATGCTTATATCAGCTTTATTCGTAATTGCCCAAAACAGGAAACAACCCAGATGCCCTTTAACAGGTGAATGGATAAGCAATCTGTGATATAGCCACATAATGAAATATTCAGCAATACAAAGAAACATGCTACTAAGCCATGAAAAGATACAGAGGTAACTTAGATGCATACTGCTTAGTGAAGAAGCCAGTCTGAAATGGCTACATAATGTATGATTCCAGCTATATACCATTCTGGGAAGGGGAAAACTATAAACAGTGAGAAAACCACTGGTTTCCAGGAGTTTAGGGGCAGGGGGAAGAGGGATAAATAGATGGAACACAGGGGAAATTCAGGGCAGTGAAACTATTCTTTATGATACTATAATGGTAGATACATGATACTATGCATTTGTCAAAACCCATAAACTGTACAAGTGAATATTAATGTAAATTATGGACTTCAGTTAACAAATGTACCACACCAATTCAAGCCAACAATGCCAAAATTATACACAGATATTGGAACTATCTGACAAAGACCTTAAAGCAGCTATTACAAAAATGCTCCAGCAAGTAAAGGCAAACACATTTGGCATAAATGGAAACATACCAGTGCAGTAAAAACATAGAAGATACAAAGAAAAATCAAATGGCACTTTTGGAATTGAAAAACACAATGACCAAAAATTAAAAGAAAAAAAGAAATTCATGAATGGGCTAAATAGGATTATGGAGATGACATGTGAAAGAAACACTGAATTTGATGATGGCCTAAAAAAATTTGTCCAACCTGAAAAGCAGCAAGATAGAATACAGAAAAATTACAAAGAGCATCAAGAATCTGTAGGCAACAACAAAACATTTTAACAATCATGGTGTTGGAGTTCCAGACGTAAAGAAGAGTGTGGTGCTGAAAAAATATTTGATGAAATAATGGCTGACACATCCCAAGTTTTATATATACAAAAACCGACAGTGCAGTGAATCCCCAACAGGATAAACTTAAAGAAATCAATGCCCAGATACATCTAATCAAATGGCTGAAAGCTAAAAACAAAGAAAAACCTTGAAAGGAGCCAGAGTAAAACAATACATTAACTAGAGAGGAACATGACTCAAATGACTGGATTTTTCATCAGAAACCATGAAGACCAGAGGAAACACCAGAGGAAACCATGAAGACCAGAGGAAACATGTTTGAAGTATTGGGGAAAAAACAAAAAGCTGTCAATCCAATATCCACCAAAAACTTCTTCAGGCATTAAGGCAAAATTAAGACATTCTCAAGTGAAGAAAAACTGAAAGAATCCATAGCCAGCAGACCTGCTATATAAGAATTGCTAGAGAAAGATATTCAGAAAAAAAGAAAATTGTACAAGGAAATGCACACTACTGAGAATAAAAGAAGATAAAAAATGGTAAGTATCTGGGGAAATGTTGATTCTCTTCAGTTAAAATATATTTCATAGTTGAAGTAAAAATTATAATATGGTCTGGAGGATTTTCAATGAATACAGTGGTAATATATAAGACAAGTACAACATATCAGAATGTTAGGATGCCACCAAAGAAGGGCTTAGAAACTGTAGCATGAAATACTTATGCTACAAGAGAAGACACGTTCAAATAAGTTTCTACCTAACAAAACTAGGAAAAGAGCTAACTACACCCAAATCAAACGGAAGGTAATAATAAAGAAAAAACAGAAATCAATGTAATTGAAAAAGAAAAACAATGGAGTCAATAATGAACCCAAGGGCTGTTTCTTTGAAATGCTCAGTAAAATTGATATACCCATATCATGATTGACAAAAAAAAGAGAAAAGATAATAATAATCTATATCAGGAATGGAAGAGGGAACATCACTATAGAACCTGTTGACATTAAAAGTATAATTATGAACTCTACACATATAAATTTGACAATTTAGATTCAGTGGAGCAATTCTCTAAAAACCACAAACTACCAAAAGTTACCTAAGATAAAAACAACCAAATTAGTCCTAAAACTACTAATCAAATTAAAATCAAGTTAAAAAAAAAAAAAACTTCTGGAAAAAAGTATCCGTAAGCCCAATGACTTCACTGCATAGTTCTACAAAACATTTAAAAAAGAATACCAATTCCACATATTCACTTCCAGAAAGCAGAAAAGGAGGGAATAATTCACAATTCATTTTATGAACCCAGCATTACCCTGAAATCAAATCCAGACAAAATCAGTAGGAAAAAGAAAAACTACAGACCAATGGCCCTCATAACGCTGATGCAAAAAAAAAAAAAAAAAAAGGAAACTACTGTTATCCACCATATGAAGTCTGAATAAGAAAAACCACACAATCATAATTGATGCAGAAACATTTGACAAAATGTAATACCCATTCATGATAAAAAAAAAAAAAACAAAAAAAAAAACTTTTTTTTGGGAGAGCTTCCTCAACTTTATAAAGACTATCTACAAAAAAACCTATAGTTAACATCATACTAAACGATGAGAGGCCGAAAGCTTCCTCCCCAAAATTGGGAACAAGTCAAGGATATCCATTATCACCACTCCTATTCAATAAAGTACTAGCAGTCTTGGCCAGTGCAGTGAGTCAAGAAAAATAAAGACATATATATTGGAAGGAAGAAATAAAGTGGTCCCTATTTGCAGAAGACACAATTATCCATACAGAAAATCCCAATCTGGAAAAAAATATCCTAGGATAACTAAGTTTACCAAAGTCATGGGAAATAAAGTCAACATGCAAAAATCAATTGTATTTCTATGTATTAATAATGTACAACTGGAAACCAAAATTATAAAAACAATGCCACTTTCAACAGCACCAAAAATTTAGAAAGAAAAACAAAATTTTCATATATACCTAACAGTACATGTACAGGACCAATTATGCTAAAAACTATAAAATGCTGATGAAAGAAATAAAAGACCTAAAGAAATGGAGAAACATATTGTATTGGAATACTCCACATAGTAAAAATGTCAATTCCCTCCAAATTTATATTTAGATTTAAGTCAATGCCAACCAAAATCTCAGCAAAGTTCTGTGTTTTTGTTTTTGTCTTTTTTTAATAAATACAGGTAAATTCATTTAAAAATGTATACAGAGAGGCAGGAACTAGAAGAGATAAAATAATTTTGAAAAAGAACAAAGTTGAAGGAATCACATTACCCCAATGTCCTTCAGTGGCAGAATAAACAAACTGTGGTACCTCCTTACAGTACAATACTACTTGGCAATAAAAATAAATGAACTACAGAAACACACAACTTAGATGAATTTCAAAGGCACTATGCTAAGTGAAAAAAATCCAATCTCAAAAGGTTACATACTGTATGATCCCATTGGTAGGAATTCTATACATTCTTAAAAAGACAAAATTTTAGTGACAGAGAAAAGATCATTGGTTGCCACTGGTTAGAGCTAAGGAAGGAGTGTAACTAAACGAAGATTTTAGGGATGATGAACCTATTTTGTACCCTAACTGTTGTGGTACGGTAAAATCCATAGAGATGTACACAGATGAAAATTTTTTTAATTTTTCTCTATATCAATTTTAGAATAATATTAACAAAAAGATACAATATATAATCATAATATGAAGTAGAATATACTGCTTAATGACAAAGAGGCAAAAATGATTTTGAAAACAAATACACAGTGTACAACGCTGGCAAAAAATACAAAAAGGATAACAACAGTAGGCTTCAAGCGGAAGGTGGGACTTCAATAAACAATTTGCATATATAGAAACTCGAAAGAATGCTGGTGAGAATCCCAAAACAGAACAAGCAAGTTGATCCTAGTATTTATTTCCAGCAGTGAATCCAAGACTATGACATATAAAAATTACATTTTAAAAAATATTTACTATATCACCACACCCTTAATTTTGAAAATGAGTTCTTGCATCGTTGGTTAAAAAAAAAAAAAAAAAAAAGCTTATTCTCTATAAGGTTATTAAATCCCCTCCAAATATAAATTATTTATTAATTGCATATTCAACTTTGTAGCTTATTAAATATTATAGCACAGTTATCTTCAAACTCTTTTAGTGACAGAATGTTCCTCAAAAGCTTGATACACAGACCAAAGCAGAAATGCTCAGGCTGAAACATGGGTGGAGGGACCAGAGACTCTACCCATCTCACCTGCAGACCAGGCTCCATTACAGACAACTGTGAAGACCTATGGGTAACTGATTTGTTACCTTCTGAGTTTGTAACAACATCAGTCATAACTACATTTGTAATAATTTCTTACTAAATGCTAGATTTTTGCTCTCTTTTGCTTTAAGCATAAACAGTAGCATTCTGGTCATATTAAATTCTATCATTACATTTTCACTTGGCTTTATTAAATTTCTGCCATTTTATGATGTCCTCATTTAGCTCTTTTTAGTGATTTTACTATCGAATGTAGAACAATAACAACAACAACAAAAACCCTGCTTATTTTACTCTTTATTTACATGTGCATGAAAAACTTTGATCTTTTCAGGTATATTTTATTGTTTAAAGTACTTCTCTTTTGGGGTGGGGGCGCCTGGGTGGCTCAGTCGGTTAAGCTTCTGACTTGATTTCAGCTCAGGTCACGGTCTCGGGGTCGTGAAATACAGCCGCATGTCAGGCTCTACGCTCAGCACGGAGTCTGTTGGAGATTCTCTCTCTCCCTCTCCTTCCTCCTCTACCCCTCCCCGTGCCTGCTTGCTCATGCACTCTCTCTCAAATAAATAAAAATTTTTAAAAAATAAAGTACTTCTCTTTGACAACTGATAAGGGATTTTTGGCAATGATACTCTGGTAAAGGATTTTAGACTGTTTTTATCTAATACAGTAACTGGCAATTGTAATGCTCTGTAAATTTATATTATTGTTACTCTTCCTTGTGGTTCTTTGCCAGTTGCTTACTGGTAGTGGTACATACTTCATATTTACTTCATTCTATGGTAGACTATTTTTCAATCCATTTACCTATTTCTCAAACACCCAACACTGATACACTCTAATTCAGATATTTTCATTATTACTAACTAGATACATTTTGAGCTTGCTTGAAGGATTGATATGTAATTTAACTTTTTTTGTTTAACTTTTAACTCCATAATTACTAACCACGGTTCATTAAGCTACTTTAGAAATATGGACTGCATTATAAAATTCTATGTTCATAACGATTTTCACTAAACTGGTTGTACTTTGTATCATCAAATCTTCTAATATTTTAATTCATTTACCTCTTATAAGTCTCTTCCAATTATATACTTTCAAGTGTACTTTATTTTCATGCTAACCTGTTACTAAATAATTTCAGATTTCCTAAGACCTCAAACACTCCCTCCTATCTCTTAAGACACATTTAATTTGGTCAGGTAATATACTGGAATGATAGCCATATTTCTCTTAGCTATCATGAAGTCTTTGTATTTTCAGCCTATGAATTAAGGGTTAACATGGTTCTTGTCCTCCTTTCCTAAAATCATATTGTAAAATTTGTATTTCGTTTAAAAACCTACTATGTAAGGACTTTAGTCCCACCTGCACTTTTTGAAACACTTTCTAATATTCATGCTGAAATTAGGTTTCAAATAAGGGAAATCTTTCTCTCTTTAATTATGGTCTCTATTTTTCAGGTCTTTACCTTTTCATGTGATATTCTTATCATCCAAAGATATATTACATAGACAGATAATAGTGCTATTATTTTTCTTCTTGATGATCTCTTTAGGTCATTTTTCTCTGACACAGATTTGCTTTGCTCGTTCATTAATAGTACAACTAATTTTCCGTAAAGCCTCTATCCATGTTTCAGTATCTCTCACAGCCTTTTAGGATCTCACAGAATTTCAGGGTCAGAAAGAACTTAAATGTCCTTCTCCCAATAAAAACCTCTATTTTTACCAATATTCCATAATGCATTCAATTTATGTTACACTAAATTTCTGAACAGTTATACTTGTTCAAAAGCTTTCTGCTGGAGTAGAAATTCTGATATTATAGAGTCTACACAGTTTTTTTCTTCCTCTTTTCATCACATGGCAATGTAAGCTCATTAGATATACAACTTTCTTTTGCTTTCTTCTCATTTTTTCTTGAAATGTATCATGTGGGGATTTTTTTAATGGGTCTTACTACTTTTTCTTTACCATCTTCCTAACACATTGTAAGATGGAAGGTTTACAGAACTAATACTCATTCTCAACTGTTAATACATTTGACACTGGAGATCTATATTAGAATTGGAACACGTGATCTTTTAACAGAAACAAGATCAGGTATAACGAATAGCTTTTCTTCACATTTTCAAGAAACGGAAATTAATAACCCCATTAGCACCATAAGTGCTCAAAAACAAATATTCTAATGTAATATGATATTTTGTTCATTCTTTCCCTTGCTATGTATATACTCCAAAGAAAAAGGGATTCTAGCATAAAAACTAGCATTGCAATACTTTTTAAATATCTCTTTTCCACAAAAACACCTAAAGATATGACCCTGCATGAAATGTTACAATTTTTCAATAAAATCATTTATAGATTTGTAATAAATCACTATTATACAATAGTATCTTGAAGGAATTAAATAATTTTCTAAAAACTATACTTCTATTACAAATTAAGTATTTTGGTATCTGGACAAATTCTATATGAAAACATATTCTTTATCAAGATTCCACATATCTAAATGTTTTGTTTTACTCTTAAAAGACCTAGTTTTCTCAATAGCATATCTTTACTATCCAATGAAAAGAAGCCATGGTCACGAATAATCCAGTATTTGTTAAAGTATCTATTTTTACATGGTGCTTATTTAAAATTGTATCATAGGGATTTAAAGAGGCTTCTTTTGATCTTCCTGCTGCTTATTAGACTCAAAACAAATGCATAAAATTACTCATTTTTCAAAAAGCAAAAAATCCACCAAATCTTTCTTATTAATTTGTATGCACTATTGGTTGACTATTCTCACTTTTGTTCACAAAAATATTGTTTGACCTACGTATAGTACATTTTTAATGTATTTTTCCAGTTCTTAGCATTAGATTTACTATAAATATCAGATGTTCTTCCACAGATTTTGTGAACTTAATATTAAAAACATATCACTGATGCTCTACACCTCGAGTTGTCAATCTGAATGAAAATGACACCATTATCAGCATCATCACTAACAGATTTCTTAAATTAGCTGCCAATACTATCAATTAGATATTTCACGGTTATTTTAGAAATGAGCATGTCAAAAGCATGTCATTTGCAACTATTTTCTCTGGCTAGCAATAAATTCAAAGTGTTCTTTGACAAAGGACATCAATTAGTAGAGCAAAGAGACCTGAGTTCAAATGTAGATGGAGACAATTATTAAAACTGTGGCATGCAAGTAAATTACTTAACCTCCCCCTAAGCCTCCATATCTTCCTTATTAGTTTACTGGAAGAATTAAATGAAATAATGCATGTAAAGCATTTAACACAGAGCGTGGCATGCACTACATGAGAGATTTCAGTAGTAGTTGATGTTGATAATGATTTCCTAAAAAAGATTTAAAGAACTATCCATGGCAGTTATTGGATGCCACAGACACATTATGACTCATTTGCTATTCTTTACTGCAGATTTGCTCTTTCATTCTTCTCTACTTTTCTATGTTCTCCGTTCATGGGCTCCTGAGTGAGGCTTTGGTAACATTACCTCGAAGAACGTCATTAGGTGGCACTCAGAACACCTACAATGGAAGCTATGCTCTCCACGAGCCTCTTTCATACATGTTGTAGCTTCCAATTGCTCTTGCTTAAAATAAATTTGGGGAAAGCTGCTTTTGCTCCACATTGAGCATAGATGAGAAAAATGGCCAGTGTCTCTGGGGAATAATTAACAAAAGACAGTTTGTTTCATCTCCATGATAAAATACAGCATCCCTATTAGAAGGCGAATTCATCATTCCCAAAAGTTAAATAGAATGACACTTTAAAAGTAATTCCAGCTGATTAAATTTAGGGTTCTGAAAAAAAAAATTTAATTCATGAATATACTCTGAATCTTTCATTTGATTTTAAAATGTATAAATGTTCATTTAACTTTGAGCCCTTGCCTCTCAGTGTTCTATTCTGAGCTAGTCAAACAAGTGGTAGCAGGCATGCTGGGCTCAATAATACTGCCTCTCCTATTTAAATACTCTTTTTCACTTGGATTGCAAATTAAAGACAGTCTCCTGAACACTGACACATTTTCGATGATTGATTTTGCAAAACGTGTTGATTTTTCTTCCACTGTTTTGCCTCCGTGTGTGTCAACTTTGGCCTTCTTTTCTTGCTCCTTTGCAGAACTGCTGTCTCTTTGAAGCCATTGTCTGCCTCATATGAAAAACGTACATGAAACCTCATGACTAATTACACAGACAGAAAATTCCTGATCTCAAATACAAAATACCTCTGCCCAGGAACCATAACACAAAAGCTTCCGACTATGTACACAACTCTTCATCAAACCTTTCGTTCACTTGAATTAAAAGAAATTCCAGTAATTTTTTTTTCTGTTAAAGTTGTGTTTACATTCTTTGAAAAGCAGATTTCTTATGCATGTTACATGCCTACAAATCAATCCATTTAACAACAAACAACATCCATCCATTTTCTCCACAAAAGTTTATACTTGCTGTTAGGTCTGCTATTAGGTGCTTCTGGATGAATTCAATTAAGTGCTACTCAGTACTGTTTTGTTCTAGATACAAAACTGTCTTCAATACAAAGTCCATTTTTTAACTCCCAACACTACGCATTAGCAAAGTAGACTTTTCCCAATAAATCCTATAATCTACAGATTAAGTATATGGTTTCTTATATTTTAAAAATATACTTGAAAAGAAAATGAACAGATACTTCTCTCCCCCCAAAATATACAAAATAATGTCTCTAAATCTAAAACTACAGGGCCTTACACACATACTGCATCTTATAGTATATACAGCACAAAATCTCATCTCCGATAACCTAGTTGGTGGGCCAATTTTTTTTTCCCATTAACAGACTAGTTCTAGAGTTAATTCAACCCATCATTTTTGAAAAACTATTGAATGCAAGGCCTCGCTTTGGCACTCAGAGAGAAGGCCTGCAAGGAGTTTATAATCTAGTGTCGGGGGATAGTGGTGAATACAAGAGTATGCAAACAGTAATCCTGTGAAACCACGATAGGCACTGTGAAAGAACACGCCAGGGAAACAAAGAGAGGAAAGTTGGGGGTACTCCCCTGCTTGCCTCTTCCACGTGTTAATTTCCATAAGGGCCACCGGCCACCATTTGTTTTCACAACCCATCCGAGCACCAGACTCCCCTAGCTCCCAGTCTACCAAATCTAGGTACTCCACTCTGTTTAGCCGTGGCTTGCCTTTTTGTTAGACCAGCTCTCCTCTGCCTCTAGTTGTTGTTTTTCTCGTGCAGCTACCAAGTGCAGTAAATGCAGCACGTGCCATCACACTCCGATTCTGGGAAACCCTGCAAGAACTACCAGTGCACCGATTGGCTAGTCCAACCTTGGATATAAAATTTTAGTCGCTTGCAAATGATGTTTCCGAATGGGGAGACGAGGGGAGGAAGGGGAAAAGTAGCCGCACTACCCCAGAAATGGCCACGATACCTAAGCAGAGTAAGTTGGAATAAGGTCTGCACATGAGCCAAAGCTTAGAATTTCATTGCCTTTGTTGGCTCGTGTCACTTCTTTAATTAATGTCACTTTCTCTGTTTTAATATCAGAGCAAGTGACAAGAGTGCTTCTGGATGAATTGTGTTTTCTGAGGACTATATGGCATACTCTCCCGCAGTCTGACAGAGGGACGTGCCAGCTTTACTTGGCAGTGACAATGCACCAGCTTTAGTTTTAGTAGTTTAATTTGTGGCAGTTATATGTTTTGAATACGTTGAAGTATTCACAACGGTCTCATGGAATCTGTTCCATAGATAAAGTTTACACAGTGGAAAAGAAAAGGCAATGGCTATAAGGCGATTAGGAAAAGCTTCTCTTGGCCACAGCTGGCCTGATAGGCATTCCTGTAAATTTAAGGGCATTTAGGGGATGGGATTAAAGAGATCACAAGGAATGATGGCCCCCCCCCATTTCTTTTTGCCCAGTTCTGTAGTTGGTGTGAGACGATCATAAGGAATATGATATTTAGAACTCAATTTTATGCAAAATCCATTATTCAAGAAGTGAAGTTTATATACATGATAGACATGCAATGAAATAAATGTTAGAATAGAAAACTTTGTTACTTATGCATTAAGTTGATTCTAACATTTTGGTAAACTAAGTTTTTATTGATATAAAATTCAGAAGAATTTCTGCATTGAGGATAAAGAACCAAACTTTTTCCTTTGGTGTGCTAAAGATCTTTTGGTTTCAGGCTCAAGTATTCTGAAGGTTTTTTGTTTGGACTTTTTCCTTCAGCTCCTTTATACACTTTCGTGAAGCTTCATCAACTCATGGTGAGAGTTGCCACCAAGGAGTTCTTCCCAACTTTGCCTGCCCTTTCTAAATTTAGGGTTCTATACTGCAGCAGGTTGAAGATCTGGCTTTGACTGCACCTGGCTCTGCTGGAGAACAGAAATATTCATCTCCACTGAATGCATGCTGCTTAAGTGCTGGAGGCACTTGCAGGAGAGACACTCTCATTGGAAACTTCATTACAATACTTTCTCTTCCCTACATGAACTAGTAATTCTCATTCACCAAAGACAGAACTGTGCCTGACACAGCCACGGGAGCTCCTGTTTGACTTTCAAAATTAATCAACCTCTAAGCTGGAGTAGAAATGGCATGTCCTTTAACCTTAAGCACAAAAAGCTCTCAACAGACTGCAGTTTTTATATCCCTGGATGAGAGTTTGGGCCCCTAATACTTAAACTTGATGCACATACTGGGTTTCTGGCATGCTTTTGCCCATACCCATCTGCTAGCCTGGCACTGTGCCCATTCAGAAGGTGTGATGCCAGTTTCAATAGGGCATAGGTGCCAATCAAAGATGGGTTTGGAGGGGCAGCATGCAGAACGCAGCAAAAGTCAGCTCTTCTGCCAGAAGATCCTCCTGTTATCATATAATGCCAATGAAGGGCCACATGCTTCATTGCTTGGGATCACATTGCATCTGTAGATGTTTCTGGCCTTCAATGGATGTCTTTCTACGGAAGCATTTTCCTCAAGGATTACTTGATTGGAGACATTAAAGAAAAGTCTAACTGAAGTCCATCCTTTTAAAAGAAACAGTGGAAATCTTCAACAATTGTCTTGAAATAATGGCTGGGTTTTCTGTCTTTTCTCCTAAAACACTCTTTCATGTAGAATATTGTACAGTGTGTTCAGTCCATGTATTGGAGTTAAAAGGGACAAACATTCTGAAGAAGCACTAATTGCAAAACCAAGTACCTAAGCAGTATGCAATCCATAAACACTTCTATATCGTTAAGTGTGAATGGTGGACAAATTTTCATCATCTAAATAACTATTTTCTAGTGAATTCTTGCATTTAGAGCTTCAGAGTTTAATTTTCCTCTCCTTTGTTTTATAAACATGGATATTCCTGTGTCTTAAAAGAAAGACCATACCTACTATTTATTCCTCTTCCATATCGAAAGAAAAAAAAAAAAACACTTCAGAAGCAAAGTCTATCCATATTTCATAAAGAAGCCAGAAGCTCTCAAAAACTGAGAGTTCTTTTATTGTGTGGCAATAGAGGTGAGCTCATTTCATGAAGAAGAAATTTCCCTATAGCAATAGGTTTCAAATTTTAAAACCTTGACCACTATAAACAGTTACAGGATAGTAACAGGTGCAGTAGAAGAAACATAATATAGAAATCAATGAAGAATGCAGCAGTTTGTAAATCTTCCCTGAAGGCAAAAGAGTTTGACAGTAAAACTGCTAAAAATGAAGAACCATAATATATGTTAAAAAGAAGATCAGATACTTAAAATGAAAAAGACAAGCAAAAGCTAAGCCTTAGAAGAACTCTCCCTTTTCATACAAAAAACCCAAACTTCTGTAAATATTTAGATTTCTTGACTGATAGGCACATGAACACTCCTTTTTCTCTAAAAATTCAAAATTAATAGCCTATGGACAGCAAATACAAAATTAAAATACGTCTCCTACAGACTTCTATTTCTTGTGTAAAGGTCTAACAGGTGCATTAAATTTACAAGATCCCAGTGATTCCTTCCTCTTGTGAGTATCTCTCTCCACACCCTCATCTGATAACTACTTTATCATATATACTATAGTTTCTAATACAAGTTTTCCCTTTTTCGTGTTTATTTCCTTCTTCTTTTCACCCCCACAGTATTGTTTGCAGAATTTTCTAGTTACAATCCTAGTGGCACCATAATGTTGCATTGTGTCAGGTAAGACTGTTTTCCCCAAAGCCTTCTCTATAAGACATTGCCAAAATAACACAATATAGCAAAGTATAATAAAGCACTAAGTGTTCCAATAACTCTGGTGCATTATCATTGGGCTCTTCTGAACATTATTCTACATACCTTCACAATGAATCCATTACTGTGAACAAAAAAGTAAAATAAGTAAAAACTACACATGCGTAAGTAATCTTTTCTATTTCTTCAAAAATAGAAGTCTGTTTCCTTATCAATAAGGGAGTTAAACTTTGATAATTTCTAAAAATCCTACTTAAGCTACCCTGGTTCCTCACTCCCCTCAAAAAAAAGTTTTCTTCTATATTTCTAAAACAAAATAGAGCTAATCTGAAGACATGACCCAAAATATGTATGACCATCACCTAGATAAAGTCTACACATTTATCCATGGATAAGTGATTCGATCTTAAGGCTTCACCAGAGGTTAATTTTAGTTATAATAATGTGTTACTCTTTATAAAAAATAATGCTATTGATTTATGGCAATAAAGCATATATAGATTCTATCAGATGATGTTGTAATAACTGTCTCAGCTTTTCTTGCCACTAAGGTACCTCTGTAAAATTACAGGCTGGAATTAAGGGTTGACATCTGTAATTATGGAAGGGAATAAAGAAGACTGGCTTGTGCAGGTTGAATATCCCAACCTCAGTCTCAATCTCTCAAGCAAATAACTGTTGAACATCTACTCTGTGCTTGATATTCCAAAGATGCTAACTGGTCATTGCTATGCCCGACTTCAAAAAACTAAAACTTCTGCAGATAAATAATCTCTGTTTTTACTCATATAAGCCTTCAAAGGAATTCAGCTTAAGTTTATTACATATAACTTTGTTTTCCTGAATTTTTTTTTTTTTACTAATTTCTGAAACCCAGTATCTTCCATATCTGAAGTACATGAGATTCAACTTCAATGAGAACTTTTTACTATGTCATCATGGCTATTATTATAAATTTTAGGGGTAAAAATATTTAGGTCAGTAAGTAAAATGTCATAGTCTTCCAATGGCATTCTCTATGTTCTTAGTTTACAATATCGGTAGCCAAATCGATCACAATCCATGCCAGGATAAATGGAAAATCCCTCCAATGGATGTCTTTGTCACCATCCTAATCACCTGTGGCACCAGACACTGAACCTGGGATTCAGCTAATCAATGAGGATAGGTGTTTCCAAATAAATAAATAAATACATTACATTAAAGTGCTTACTAAGCTCCAAGTTCTTTAAAAACATTACTTTATTTAATCCTCACAATTATTGCCATCTCAGTGATACAGTATAGAAACAGTCTTGTGACTAGGTGGAAGTCATTCAGTTTCTAAATGTCTTAGGTCAGAATTCAATCCAGATTTGCCTAACACCAAAACCCATGCCCTCATTTATGCAATTCTGCGTCTGTGTTGCACCTAGCGGTAAAGATGAATTCAGACTCAGTTCTCTCTCCTTCCCTGGAAGTTTAAAACTTTTTCACTTAGTTGATACTAAAATGACAGCAATTTTCCCATTCCCTGAACCAGCTTCCTCCCACCCCCTTTCTTTTCATATATAAAGAAATAACCTTGGCTTTGTTCTTGTATTCAGACCTTTCTTTTCCCTCTTATAACTATTTCTATTAATGCTATATAGGCACATTATTTGTCCAAGTCAAGAGCAAATACCAAAATTCTCCGTCCCTTCCCCTTGACTCTCAGCTGATGATTCCTCAAAGGCCTTGGCTACTGATCTCAAAGCCAGAGGACAGCTGGACATGCACAATGAGTTGGACATGGCAGCTGGCTTCTTCCCAGCCTCAGGCAACAAATGCTGAGGAAGTGTCTGACGAAACAGTGTATCTGGAAAGAAGAACACCTGGAAAGAAGGTAGCTGGACACAAAGGTGTTGTTAAGGAAAACCTGAATTTCTTCACTTATACACAGGAAGTGATGAGAAACATGGTAAAGTGAAAAATATGATACAATTTCATATGAATTTGCTTAGATGACTTTGAAAATAATTAGTAAAAACTAAGTTGAATGAAGTGATTGCTGATGGCATCTCATTAAAGAGCTGATCCTATGATTTACAAGTGCCACTCTGGATGGAACATTGACAACATCTGGAACACACAGCTTTATTAGATATTCTGAAGTATGGAGCCTCTACCTCAAAATAGCTAAACATTTCTTCAAAATCTTTCCCCAGTGGCATGCACTTGCTAGTATTCCCAGGATCCAGGTTCTAACATTCAGATAGTAGGGGTACAGTATGACATATGGAACCTTAAAAATTGCTGTAAAACAGGGGTGCCTGGGTGGCACAGTCAGTTAAGCATAGGACTCTTGGCTTTGGCTCAGGTGGTCATCCCAGGGTCGTGAGATCTAGCCGGGCGTCAGGCTCCATGCTCAGCATGGAGTCTGCTTGAGATTCTCTCTCCCTCTCCCTCTTCCGCTCCTGCTCATGCTCTCTCTCCCCTCTCTAAAATAAATAAATCTTTAAAAAAATTGTTGTAAAACAAATATTATTTTGATAGTGAGAAAAAATAAGTAAAAAATATGTGACATATACTTAGACTGAAAGAAGCAAAGACTTTTTTGTATTTAAATAGGGACAAATAGAGCACATGCCTGAGCAAATTTCTTTTTCACAACAGGAACCACACAAGTAGTGAATGTATGTATATGTATATAGACCTATGTTTAATTTTTAAAATACATTTAAATACATATTAACATTTTATATATTTATATTTTAAAAAAGAAAAGGAATAAGTTCATTACAACCCATGCTTTTCTGTATTTCTTTGAAATTACTCAAATAATTGAAATATTAGAAATCTAAAAGTATAACTGATAAGCCATGAGATCCAAGGCTATAGCTCAGCGACAACAGAAATTTATTCAACTCCCTATCTCTGACTTTGAGTCAGCACAGTATACGAGAGATCTTAGCTCTTTGCTATACAAGAGAATTCACTAATTCAAAGTCTCAGTCAACACGTATTTTATGGGGAATTCTACTCTCTGCGGACTCTAAGTATACTCCTATGGTCTTTATCTGTACCATCTAGTATGGTGGCCACTAGCTAGATGTAGCCATGGAGCTCTTGAAATGGGAATGCATATACCCTGGATTTTAAAGACTGTAACTAGAAATAATTTCTTTTTAAAAAAATATTGATAACATGTTGGAAAAATATTTTAGATGTATTGGATTAAATTATATCAGTGAAATAAATTTCACCTGTTTCTTTTTACTTTTTTTAATGTGGCTCTTAGAAAACTTTAAGTTACATAAGTGACCTTCTCCTGCACGGTGCTGCTTACGGCACTCACAACCTAGCACTCAGAATCACGGCATTTTTTAAGCAAGTTCAAACTCTTTCGATAAGGACACCGTTCTCTAACCCATACATTTTTGTGGGTGTTGGTCTTATCTTCCCAACTTGATTAGACACTGAGATGATTAATAAGGAGTTACCTTTTTACCGAATTTCATTCATTTGTTCAAAATGACAATTCTATCAGAATGGGAGCTTTATTCATTGTGATTCATGAAACATGTTTGTGAAGGGTGGTGAAATACGCCACACTAAACTATGCCTCTTCGGCCTAAGGATTATCTTGGGCTGAGGGTACCCGAAAAGGAGCAAGTGCAGGGAGAGGCTTTCTCTGAACTCCCTTTATTTGCATAAAGACAGATCCTCCAAAAAAGACTCAATTGTTATAAATTCCCTCCAGGGAAGTTTCATCAACCAGAAAAAAACTACTCTTACCACAAGAGATTAGAAGTTGATACCACTTCCAGACAAACTTTGTCACAAACTATCATATCTCCCATCTATTCTCCTAAGGGCCCATTCATCTTTCCTAAAGATCATTTACTGTCCTTTAAGTGACCTCCATCCCCTCTCCTTTTCCCCTAGTAAGACAGTGTATAAGCTCTCAAATCTCACTGCTCTTTGGGGGTATTCACTTTTTTTTTCTCTGTGATCTCCCCATGCACATAACATTAAAAATTAGTAAATTGGTGTAGCTCTTCTCCTGTTGTCAGTTTATTTCATAAACCCAGCTCTCGAACCTAGGAGAGTAGAGGCAAAGTCTTTCCTTCCCTACTGTCTGAAACATTTAATGAGGAATCCAAGATTCCCCCAGTGGAGGTCTTTTACCAGCTTTTTAAACTCCTCTAAGAACAGATGTAATGAGTCAATCCATTTAGGAGAATTTATCCTTGAGGGTAATTTTTTTTAATCACTAATATTTATCTTATTTTATTAATTAAATCCAGGCATGTAACGGATAGTTCTGATCAATTAACTACATATTTAAGGTAGCCCTGAACGATCCTTTTAAATTCAGTGTAATTTAAAAATTTTTAAATGTAGTGTAAAAATATATTCAACTAGAGTTCCTTATCTGTACCAAAGAAAACAAAAAATAATTTTGAGCATCTATTTTCTCATTTATCAAGGATGGCAAATAACTAGTACCATCTAGATGCACAGGAGAGAAGTTAATCCATTCCACACAACAGATGCCTTGAGGTATTAAGACTCAATTCTCTAGTGAAGCCTAGTTAAGAAATGACCAGAACCCTGTATTACTTAAATATTAATGATTAAGATTCACAGAGTGTTTGGATTTAGACAGTTGTGGTTTCTGAGCTATAAAAAGCAATGTTTCCAGGAAAACACACTCTCAGAAAAGAACATCAACATTTATCTGGTGGACTTTATAACCAGGCTCTAGAAGGTCTTCTAGGAGTCATTCAGAAAAACATGGACAGCAAGGAATGGGGTTAGTCGTGTCTTAAACCAGACATTCTGGTAAACATTAATGATCCTCATTTACTTAATAAAGTACATTTATGAATTCTATTGTAATTCAAAGTTTCAATTTTCAAAATACTAAGTGATCACAGTTTCCATCACATATACAAGAATATTTGGTAACTTATACTTTACCTAAATATATCAGTCCAAATCCTCCAGAGCCAATCATTTTGCCCAGCATCCATTGTTTTCCTTCCGTATCATCCAGAACCTTGCCTTCTGGAAGTGGAACAGGAAGTTTGTATTTCTCACTTCTTCTTGGTGGCATCACTTCTGTTGGCAGAAAGGTTGAGATAAGTCATTAAAAATAAAAACAGCAAAAAGTCCAGTTAAAATACATTTCTCAAAATGTCTTCTACGGGGCA
Organism: Halichoerus grypus; assembly: GCF_964656455.1. Taxonomy (NCBI): domain Eukaryota; kingdom Metazoa; phylum Chordata; class Mammalia; order Carnivora; family Phocidae; genus Halichoerus; species Halichoerus grypus. The sequence continues at coordinate 61,872,859 of NC_135721.1, forward strand.
CTTTCCCAGGTTCCTACAAATGAGGATCATGAGGTCAGTTGGACTTGGGAAAGCCCACACACTATATTCAAATTGGAATTTTCACATACAACATTGAAATCTAAGAAGGACTAATACTAAAAAAACAAACCTTTTGAACTTCACTTAACATGTCCAAAATTCATTTAGGGGAGTCTATAATACCTACTAACAGTGCAGAATATCCCCTAAGAAATGAGTTTACAATTCCCGATGACAAAAAGAAAATAAACATATACATGCAAATACTCCTTTCATTGAGAACGTTAAGTATCAAAGATGAGGTCTTTGGTCACTAGGAGAGAATACAGTTTTGGATTAGGAAAACATGGACAATGGCAACAAATATCACCAAGCACAGCAAGTCACATCACTGACACAGAGCAGGTACTCGGGAAATATTTAAGTAAGCCCGGAATTTTCACGGATATATAACTTCTCAGAGCACAAGGCCACAGGGCAGTTTCAGGGGTAGCACACTACTCTTTGTTTCTTTAGACCCTGTGTCTTCCCCACCCTCATCAAAGTGAAAAGTGCCCTGCCTTAGAGATTAACCAATTACATGTGGACACAGGTTTGTGAATTTCACAATGAAAGATTTTTAGTTGGAAGAGAAAACTGCATAGGGAAACACACACACACACCAGCATATCTTCCTGAAACTAATTTACATGTGAAGGTAGTTGCAATCCTCTAAGTATTTCCAAAGAAAAAAAATTTTAAAACTGGTGAGTGCTTTGAAATGAAAGTTAAAGTTTTCGCTGTATAATCTTCCCCTTTTCTGAATGAGAAAGTTTCTGTTCCTTCTAATAAGGCTTCCCTCCTTCACTTACTTTTATCCAACGCCCTGCTATCTTTTACTCAGCATCAGCGTCTCAGAGCAAAGGAACACAGCTGAAACCTTTAATGATATTCACCTGTCCTTCTAACACAACCACAAGGGAAACAGGGAATTTACACGGTGAACTATGCTTCAGGTAGTTTTGTGGGGGCTCCCCTTGACCAATACTTTATATATATATACTGGTGTCCAATACATATTTGCGGACTTAAAACCTAAAGTCTTCAAAGAACAACTTTTCAGCAGGGCATAAATCCTGAGTAAGTATAAAGAGAATAAACACAGTTTCGGAGGGAAGTCCGTGGCATCAGAACTTGAAAGCTGAAACTGCACATCCCGGGCGGGGTTCCGAGGAGCAAGCGGCGGCCTCTTCTCAAGGCCAGCCCCCGACACGGGTGCCCCTCCGCTTTGGGGTTCCTTCCAGGGCTACTATGAAAAGCGCTCACACGAGTTGCCGGCGACAAACCGGCGTCCAGAGGCCTGAACACGTGCCAGGACCGGGCTTGGGCGGGCCGTGGCTGGGGCCGGGGGCACCGTGCGGCCCGCCACCCGCCTGCCCCCGACTCTCGGAGGCCCGGGCCGAACCGCCGCGAAGCCCGCCGGCGCCTGGAGACTACCTTCCCGCCTCACGCTCTCCCTGCACCGGCGAAAAGCGGAACCCGCCCCCGCCCGCGCCTCACCCCTCCGGCCGGCGCTCTGGGCTAACGCGCGTTGAAGGGGGCGCCGGTTCTCGCTCCGAGTTAGGAAAAAGTGCGCGACCAACCGCGGAAGCAGGGCCCCGCCCGGGCCGGGAGGCTCCGGCGCTCACCCCGACGGCAGCTCCTCCAGCGGCGCGGCGGGGCGGGGCAGGCGGAGAGCGGGGCGCAGCTGTGCCGCTCCACCCGACGCCCAGGACCGGGAAGGAGAGAGGGCTGGCCCGGCCCCGGGTTTCCCCCGCCGCCAGGCCGCGCGAGGCACCTCCCGCCTGCTCTTGGGGCCGGGCGGGGCCGCGGGCCTCCAATCCCGCGGGGAGGCGGGCCCGGCCCGAGCCGGCCCTCGGAAGGGCCCACGCTGACGTCCCCGCGCCCGCGCCGCTTGCGCGGGGCGAGCCCGGCGTCGCCTGGCTCCGGGCGGAGTCCAGGCCTAGGGGCCGCGAAGCTTCGAACGGGCCGCGGCGGGTGCTTTCGTGCCGGTGCCCCGCCCGCGCTCCAGAGACGCCCAGGGGAAGAGCGAGCGCCGGGTCTACATAGGGAAAGGGGGCTGTATGATTGCCGCACACCCTGGCCCGCCAGAGCCTGGAGGATGAGCCATCAGATCCCTTTGGTGCATTTGTGTAGGAGGAATTTTAGGTCTCCCGTATTCTCTCAGTACCCAAAGTTTCCAAATCAGTGGGCGAGCCTTTACTGAGCACTTACCCATAACTAGTCACACTAGCCAGGCCCTCCAGAGGGCCTTTTTTCTGTGAACTGGAAATACCCGTATTTAGGTTATAAGGTATGTTAAAGAAAAATTTATAACGACACTCGTTAAAATGGAAAAGAAAACGTTATTCCAAACTATTGCAATAGGAGAAAGAGCTGCACTCAATGCCAAAGACAGCAAAGTGGGAATTTATAGCCAAGGGGTGGGGGTCAGCGGTTGGAAAATTATTAAGAGGAAATGTCAGAGATACAAGGAGTAGTCTGGCTAAACTGAGTTAACAGGAATCTTGCTGAAGACAGGCCAGGGTGATCAGAACTCACCTAGGGGATGGTGAAGGATGAGGAACTCCGTTAGATGTGGAGGGTTGTGGGTAGTCGGGGGATTTGGGCTAAATTGACTTAACAGGATTCCCACTGAAATTAGACAATGTAGAGAGACCATGGAAGTCAATAGCCATCCCTAGTTGAAAAAGAGTTCTGGGAAGCCAGAGTAGAGTTTGGTCAAAGAGAGGATCTTTAGCAGGTTATTAGTTATAAGATTATGATGATACGTGAGAGAAATTTATTAAGTGGTTTTCTAACACATAATAAAGACTCATAGTGAGCTTCTAATATTTTGGGGTAGACAAAACAAATGTTCCAAAAGCAATTATTAAATATATCAACATCCTATGTTGGAAGTCAGTAATTACTTGGGAGGCAAACTGAAAGGGAAATCAAAGTCCTTTAATGACTTTGATGGAATAAGTTTTTAGGACTTCCTACATTTGTCACCAAATTAAAGATGGCATGAGAAAACATTTCTGAAGCACTTGGTGCTGTGGATATAAAAGCCTTTTTAGGGGCGCCTGGGTGGCTCAGTCCGTTAAGCGTCTGCCTTCTGCTCAGGTCATGATCCCGGACTCCCGGGATTGAGCCCCGCATGGGGATCCCTGCTCAGCCAGGAGCCTGCTTCTCCCTCTGCCCTTCCCCCCGCTCATGTGTTCTCTCTCTCTCTTGCTTGCTCACTCATTCTCTCTCTCAAATAAATAAATAAATAAATATTTAAATAAATAAATAAAAGCCTTTTTAAAGAAGTTCAGTAGTCTATATGTAGAATAATCGCATCATCTAAGGTAGTGATACACTAATCCAACAATGTCCATTCTTATTTTTGTAAGATATGTATATGTAACAGATGCTATTGGTTGCCTAGCCAAACATCCATATGGACATTCTTTCTCCCGTTCCAAATTTGTTCAGGTTTCTACCCACTTCCCCAAGTAAATTTCTTTGGGAAGATGCAGCTCCAGCAACAACCACAACAGATTACTCCTGAGGGGTCATACATGGCTCTTGTGTTCATACCTATTATATGGAGTATATGTGTGTCTTTGTTCAGGCCATTATAACAAAATACCATAGACCGTGTAGCTCATAAACAACAGAAATTTATTTCTCACAGTTCTTAAGACTGGAAAGGTCACACCATCACAGTGGGGATTAGGTTTCAACATAGGAATGTTTGGGGCACACAAACATTTAGTCTATGGTAGTTAGCAAAATCTGTTAGCTCAACCTTCAAAATATATCTAGAATTCATCAGTCCTCACCATCCCTACTGACTGCCACCATCCTGGTCCAATAACCATCATGGCTTTCCTAGGTAACTGTAGTACCCTCCTAAATGTTGTCCTATTTTCTACCCTTCGACACCTTCAGTCTATTCACAGCAAACAGCTAAATGATCTTTTTAGGAGCTTAAATTAGATCATTCCTCTGTTGAAAACATTCTAGTGTCATTCAATAAAAGCCAATCCTTACTATGACTTAAAACAGTGTTTTTCAACCTTGGCAATATTGACATTTAGGCCAGATGATTCTTTATCGAGAGGGGGAGGTGGGTCCAGAGGTGGTCTATCTCCTGTAGATAGGATATTTAGCATTGTAGGATATTTAACAGCATCCCTGGCCTCCCCAGGAGTCTCTCCCCACCGAGTTATTATGGCCAAAATCAACCATTACCAAATTTTATAAATGTTGTCAGAGATGTCCCTGGCTGAGAATGATTGATCTGCAATGATCTACATCTTCTGTGCCTCCCCCATTTCCTACTACTCCCTCCAACCACTGTGGCCTCCTTGCTCTTCTCAGGACTTTTGCGCTTTTCCTTTTGCCTGGACCATTCTTCAATCTGTATCTATATGGACTACTCTATCACTTTCTTCAGGTCTTTATTCAAAAGTAAACTCAGGGAGACCTTTTTTTAACCATCCTATCTCATATTCCAACCTACCCACAATACTTCATAGCCCCCTTTCTTTTTTTTCCTCCTACCACTTAGTATTGTACAACAACATATTATACAGGTAACTTATTTATTTGGAAAATAGACAAATAGTCTTCCTCAGCAAATTATATGTTCCATGGGAACAGGCAACATTTTTGACTGAGTCACTACTGTATCCCCAGTCCCTATGATGCAAATAGAGAAAACACAACATTTTCTTATTAAATGAATAAATGAATCATGATGGAATCATTCCCTTCCCAGTGATTGGTTTGGCCAGTATGTGTGTATGTATGAGTATAGATAGAGGCAAAGAAAAGTTTTCTGGACACTTCTATAAAGAGATGTTCTCCTCTGGATATCATTCTGGATGTGATACCTAAAATTTCTGCAGTCATCTTGTGACCATGAGGGTACAAATTATATATCTAATACACCAGAAATGACAGAATGCTCAAAAATGAGGTTAGAATACTTATTCACATATCCAAAAAAAAGAAAGGAAGAATAAAAGGAAAAAAAATCAACCCTTAACTCACACCTCATTTAAAACCTGACTTGAAATTCATCATAGACCTAAATCTAAATGCAAGAGCTAAAACTATAAAACTTTTGGAAGAAAACCTGGGAGAAACCCTTTATGATCTTAGATTTTATAAATCTTTGTGATCTTTGACTTTTTGTAATTAGAATGTACCCAAAAAAAGCTGAAAGCCTAAAAGAAGAAGTTGCTAAATTAACTACATCAAAATTAAAAATGTTTGCTCTCAAAAAGCCCTGTTAATATACCAAGTTTTGATAGGTATATGGAATAACAGGAACCCTCTTTCTTCACTGGTGGGGATCCAAAGTGCTACAGCCACTTCAGAAAACAATTTGTCAGTTTCTTATGATATTAAATGTATAATTAGCATATGACCCAGCCTTCATGTTCCTGGGCACTTACCCAAGAGAAATGTAAACCTATATCTACATCAAGTCTTGTACTTAGATGTTTATAGCAGCTTCTTAGGTAATAGCCAAAAATTGAAAAGAGCTCACATTCCCATCAAGTAGTAAATGGATAAACAGATTGTGGTATATAATATATCTCCTACACAGTGGAATATCACTCAGCAATGAAAAGGAACAAACTACTGATACAAGCAACAACCTGAATGGATCCCAAAAGCATGGTGTTATAGAAAGGAAAGAAGACACAAAAGAGTACATATCATATAATTCCATCAGAATTCCCAGGGACTGGTTTGAAGGGGTGGATGGATGGCAAAGGGGCTAGTGGAACTTGTGGGAATGGCAGAAATGTTTAATCTCTTGATTGTAGTAGTGACTCCATGAGTATACATTTGTAAAAACTCATCTAATTGTACACTTAAGATTTATAAATTTTATTATATGTAAATTATGCTGCAGTGAAACTGACTTAAAAGAAAAGAATGGCTGAGGAGAAAGACAGGAAGAATCTGAGTTGTTGAGACCTTCACTGAATCACTCATTCAACCGACATTGAAGCCACCATACTTTTCAGATTCCTCCGTGAAGTGTTAAGTCTCCTTATTGCTTAAGCTTCTTAGCATTGATTTTTATGTTTCTTGCAGCCAAAATCTTCCTAACAGATGAAATAAAGTTTCAAGTGACAATGAATTTAAAATGTTAATAAATGTGTCATAAATAAAAATGGGAACAGAAGTGCAGGTAAACCTGTATTGAGACTATGTGGGGTTTTCTTAAGTGTTGGGTTTTAATGCAGAATTTTATGATTCAGAGCATATTGCTGTGTGTATGTTTCAAGATGAAAACTGACAGAATATAGAAATACAAATTTTGGAACTAGTGAAAGAGCGTCTTCTGAATGAACATGATAAGAAACAAGAAAGAAAAGAGAATCTAGACATGAAGCACTGAAGTATGAGTCATCTGAAGAAGAAAAAATAGGGAAAACAAGGTTTTCAAACAAGGCTATTTTGATAGATCTTACAGACTATGACTGATTCACCACAAACACACGCACACACACACACACAAGGACTTTCTTGGCGGTGTGCCAACATTGTAGGTATGGCTGGGGTTCTGCTTTTCAAAGAACCAGGTGCTGTGAAATGCTTGTACTGGTTCAAAGAAAAAAGAAAAACCTAGCCATTCAGTGAGCATACTTTACAAGGCCAGGATCATTTCAAATCAATTAAAGTGTTAAAGATGTTGCATAGACAAAACATTTAGAAAAATCCAATCTTTGTAATTTAATGTGAGAAAAGGAGATCACTTCACTGGAAACACTTTGCCTGCCAAAGAAGAGCTAGTTTTTGTTTTATAAAAATCAGGAGGCCATTTGCACTCATAAACGCACAATCCCTGGAGAGCTAAGCAGTTACTGACATAGAGATTTTGAAAATAATAGTATTCAGATAAATGGAATCTCAAAGCTATCAGATATACAATCAGACCAAATATCTATGTCCTTTGCATTCTTTCCATATAAGACCATTGCAAGGCCTGAACTTATTGTCCCCAAATCACAGTTCTTGTTTGTCCATGTAAGTGAAAGACAAGGACACAAAAAATTAATTTAAAATGTCATCTGTCAGTATGTCAACAGGCTTCATAAAATCTTTTCCAGAGATATTAATTAGTAGAGCCCTGCTGCCAAACAATTGGAAGTAAATATGTATCAAATTATCTCTCAAACAATTGAATGGGGTAAAACCTAATACGGCTAGCCAACATGATGTTAGTCCTACCCTGTCCATTCCCCTAATGCAAGCATCATAAAAGATTAATTAACCACAAGACTATATTCACACTTTACATCCTCTTTCTTTCTAACTAACATGCCTGCAGTAATCAAAAACATGAGCTAGAGAAGGAGGAAGGGGAACTGGCTGAATGATTTTAAGCAGAAGCTGTGCTTTCAATAAGAATAGGGTTGATGATGTATTCAAAGGAGAAGAGAGGACAGTTTTCCCACGTGCGATGTAAGCCATGCTTTTAGGCTTGCCTTTCACATACCAGCAGCACCACCCTCTTCAGTTTGTATTCTTAGGTCTTTGAGCTCAGGTTGAGATAAAATTATGGAGGATCTTAAATGCTTGAAACAGAGTTTGGGTTTGAAGTTCTAGAGTTGTACAGTCCAATCCAGTAGCTTGGACCACTTACATTTCAATTAATTGAAATTAAATGCAATTAAAAATTCAATACCTTAGTTTCACGAGCCATGTTTCAAGTGCCCAGTGACCACATGTAGCTAGTGGCTACCCTATTGGGCAGAACCAGTTATAGAATATTTCCATCATCATGGAAAGTTCTGCTGGACAGTGCTACTACAGAAAATGGAGAACCCCTGGCGACTCAAGCAGGAGGCTAACCCTAACTGCTCATGTGTATTAGCCACCCAGAGTATAGAGAGGCGTGTATGTGAAAGGTCTATTCCTCAGCCCATACCATGTTTTTTTGATTTTAGTAATTTTATAATAGGTTTAGTTCATTTCTTATATTGTCTTAGATATTTTCACATATTTCACATATACTTTCCCATATATATGTATATAAAGTTTGTATTAATTTTATTGGTATGAACATAGAAAAGGAAGTGGAGGATAAACACCATCTTGATACTGATAACATTGGGTTATCTCAGGATGTGGAATAGGAAAGATAGGAGTAGATTGATATTTTATCTCAGACTTATGACATATTTCACCTAATACAACCAAGAAAAATCCATGCCTGTTATCTCTATAAAATGAAATTAATGATATACCCACTGCCTTATCACATTGGCTTTTTAAAAAATTTCTAAGGGAAGATAATTAGGTACCCAGTAAAATATAAGCACTTTAAAGGGATATATATTCTCCTTTTCAATATGAAGGGTCCAAAATAATAAAATTAAATCAAAGATATTCCCTTTTCTTGGTGTAAAATGAAATATAATGTTACATATATTCTTTTTGTTTATGATCTATATTAGGTGAGAAAAATTATTAATTGGAACCACTTCAGGAAGCAATTGGATAAAATTAATGATATATTGTGTTGGTCTCGGCTCTGGAAAGACCATGGTTTATTTAGCTGTTTCTGGTGTATAGGAGAAAAATTCGAGGATATTTATAAGCCACTCTTATGAAGTCATTCTAATGGATAACAGCCCTAAGCAGTGCTGGAAGTTCTTCTTTCCAAGATTATTCTCCAATGATTCAGTTCAAAAGAACAAGTCTGTTTTGAGGAGAGTGTTTTTTATGCAGTAATCTCATTCTGTACCTGAATATTATCCATACCTAGTGTTTCATATTTTCACACACATGTGGTTGGGTTTCATCCAATGCTACTTGAATTTGTTTATAAAATGGAGGAATTCTAGCACCCTTTTATATCTCATGGAGTTTTCTCTCTTCTCTTCTGCCAAGCTATGGAGAAGAAGGCTACAAAAATCCCATTCCCTAGAAGTGAAGTTAGTAACGCTGAATTGATTTGACAGAGGTGATGAACATTCAAATGCCAATATATTGGAGTGAATCAACAGTGTGAAGTATTCATGATGGTGCTCATTCATTTCACAAGGGTACTCAATCAACTATGAAATCCAAATGTTACTAGCATCATGAAATCTTCCTCTGCAGCTATCTGGACAATCTATTACAGGATATTTCATGCTATATGGATACTCTTGAGTTTTTAATATACATAATAATTTCCTGGAATGCAGTTCCTACTCATAACAAAAATAAACTGATAAATAGACAAAAGACAAGAGAGAGCGTATGGAGACTGTAGTTTGGTGAAGAAATCATTGGAAGCTTCTGGACAAGATAATGACAAGAGCAGAATTTTATCTCCCTGCTCTCAAATTCTGATTGCAATGCCTGATATAACATTTTTAAAAGGGAAAGAGGAAAAACAATTCTATGTTAGCACCAGAAAGTAAAAATGAATACTGGCCATATGAAGAAACTTGGAGGCATTTCTGTTAAAAGTTATACGGGTGGAATTATATTGAAGGACAGCATGGAGTATCAATGTCAAACATCCTCTTTTAAAAGAGCAATGTAGGGCGCCTGGGTGGCTCAGTTGGTTAAGCAACTGCCTTCGGCTCAGGTCATGATCCTGGAGTCCCGGGATCGAGTCCCGCATCGGACTCCCTGCTCAGCGGGGAGTCTGCTTCTCCCTCTGATCCTCCCCCTCTCATGCTCTCTGTCTCCCATTCTCTCTCTCAGATAAATAAATAAAAAATCTTTAAAAAAATAAAAAAATAAAAAAAAAATAAAAGAGCAATGTACCTATAGTGCAATAAAGGAAACACTGACCAATTAATACCACCCCACCATCCTTTGAAATTTGAAGGTATTAGGGTTAAAAGTGAAATCCATGCATTGCATCATCAGAACCACAACCACTTATGTGGACCAAAACATTTGGACCATATCATTGGTACTGAAAGGCCTCAATGGAGCAGAGAGCTGGCAACATTGCAACTTGCTCCCCACACCAAGAGAGAACCACCAAACATTTATAATAGTGCTTGGTGGATAACTGCTCAGTAAATATTCTGAATGAATAAATGAAGTTTAAAAAAAAAAAAAAAAACAGTAAACCTGCAACCTGGTGTCAGTCTTCCTTTAGCACTGACTTGGAGAAAGAAACACAAAGATGAGAGGTGGTGTTCATGCTCTGGGACAAAGACAAATTAATGGAATAAAACGAGGGTGAAATGAAATGGCCAGAAGTCCCCGTGGAGAAGCCAGAAACAGCAAAGCAGATTTATTCACTTACTCAAATATTACTTGAGCTTGGCTCTGGAGACAGGTTGTATCAAAAGGCAGAGTCCTTGCCTTCTTCAAGTCATAGTCTTTTGGAGGGGACAGGTATTAAATAATCATTGAGAAAATTTATAGGATTCCGTTAAAAGCCATAACAGGAAGAGCTCATTCCAACTGGCAAGCAAGGTCATGGGAAACCTCTGAGGGAATGACACTTAATATGAGACCTGAAGGATGATGGGTGGTTAGGAGGCAGAAAGGGGAAAGAAGAACACTTCATGGAGGAAAGCATATACACAAAGTCCTGGGTTAGGAAGGAAGTTGGTGTGTTTAAGGCCCCAAAAGGACAATGGTAAGAGATGACAGCAGTGGATGATCCTGGAGACATAGGCAGAGGACAAATAATGCTACAGTTTGTGAGTCTAAACATTTTTGTCTTTTTCCTAAGTGAAATGAGGAGCTGCTGAAGAATTTAAACAAGGAAATGACATGGTACTATTTACATTTTAAGATCACAGTAGCTACTGAGTAATTATTCTCTAAATGATTCATAGTGATAGGTGGCAAGTGGTCAGTAAATTTATAAGAACTTACTTGGAATTGTCAGAAATTATTTGGGAAACAACTACATTATCTACACTCACATTGGATCAGAGCTTGAATTACTTTATTTCTCTGTTAGAGGAAAGAGTTATTCCAGAAACCCTGAGATTTGGGAAGACATCAGAATTACACTATTATATTGTAACTTTTTTCATTTATCACTAGATCTAGACAGGAAAGATACTAGCAGGAAATCAATCAGAACAAAAACTATCTCCATTTCTATTTGTCTTATAAAACAAGATTAGGTAAGCATAGATAGCCCTCTGTAGGTGATCAGACTGAGAAAAATTACCATACTTAAGGAAAGATCCTATAATTTAGACTCCATTCCTTCTTTGAAAAATCAAAACTACCTTCTTTTAAAAATAAGTTATTACAACAAACAGAAAACCATTCTAAAATTTTTTTATTCATAAGTACAATAAAACCAAAGAAGAGATTTTTCCTATGAAATTAAAGATAATATGTATTAATTTCCTATTACTGTTTAACAAATTACCACAAAATTATGACTTCAGTAATAAAATATATTCTCTTACCAGGCTGGAGGTTAGAAATTCTAAAATCAAGGTGTCAGTAGGTCTCTGTTCCTTCTAGAGGCTCTAGGGGAGAATCCATTTCCTTGACTTTTCTAGCTTCTACAGGCTGCCTGCAATTCCTTGTCTTGTGGCCCATGCTCCATCTTCAAAGCCAGCAGTGTAGTAGCATCTTTCAATATTTCTCTCTGACTCTGATCTTCCTGCTTCCTCTTAGAAGGATACTTTTGATTAAATTGAGCTCACCCAGATGATCCAGGATGATCTTCCATCTCAAGATCCTTAGCATAATCATATCTGCAAAGTACCTTTTGCCATATAAAGTAACATATTCTCAGTTTGGTTCCCAGGGATTAGAGCCTGGAAATCTTTGGGGATGGAGGTCATTATTCTGACTACTACAAATATTCTAGAAAAAAAATCTCTATACCAAAGAAAAAGAGAGAGAGATAAAAAACATAATTTTAAATTATAAACCAAAGATGAAATTAACCCAATATGTTATATCTGAAAAAGCAAAATTAGTTATGTAGAAGATAAACTTATAAAATTCTTTTAAAATTCAAAGGAAAGGACAGATTATAAACTTCAATGATGAGGGAAAACATTAAAAAAGTATCAGTGCAAAAATCTACTTACTTGCAAAATTAGATCGGCCTTAAAGATTTTCTCTATGACACTAAGTGAAAGAAGGAAAGGAGTGTCAACCACAGAGTTGTAAATAAAATGACTGTGACTTTAGAATGCTAAAACAGTCAAGTTATCCTTATGCATGAAGGCAAAAATAGCAATATTTTCAAATATGCAAAAGTCAGAACATACACCAGGAAAACTTTCTGAGTAAAGTAACCAAAAACCTGGGGAAAAAAACATTAAAATGAAGCAAAATAAGAGCAGAGTTTCTATCTATTCATAACCACACCACCTCTTGTGGAAGGGAATTTCATTTGCTGAACACCTTGAAGGGAAAATTGCTCTGTAAAATTGAGAAATAATGTGGAGTTCCTGGAGTTTTCCGGGAGGAAAGAGGAGGAAGCAAGACAGCAGGTGGAAGAGAGATGGTGTGAGACTGGATGCCAGAAGGGGTAAGTGGTCATTGTGGAAACATTGGTTGTCAGATGGACAAAGGATTAATCCAGACTGATGTCTACTGTTCCACTCAAAGTTGTTTTGGTTGCTATGATCTTAACTCCTCTTCTACCTTCCTTCCATTTTTTTTTCAGTTTGTATGAAAGAGTGTGTAAATTGAAGAGTCTATGTTCCATATCTGAGCATGTGTGACTCAGATCAGAGATGGCCCATGAAGAAGCAGTAGTCCAAGGTAGCCATGAGAATATAAACACAAGGTGTTTTTATGGAGAAAATACATAGAAAATTTAGGAAAGGGCTTAGATCTTGAAAAATTGGGAAGCACCTGGCTATCATTTGGATTGCACATTAATTATGGAAATTACAGCTGGAAAATACTGTTGGTGAGCATTAATGATCTAACGTCTAAGTAACTATTTTAAATATAATTTCTAAATGTGTTTAAAGTTTTCTTTATTTGACCTCTCAACTTCAATCATCTTTTTTTCTCCACTCCTACCAAAGTCAATCACTGAAGCCAACCAGCTGAAGTCAGTCACTCTGAGGGAAGGGAGAAAATTGACAATCATATTCTTGGTCTCATTAACAAAAAATGCATCACTTCCTATCTCAGTTCTCTTCCTTGGACTTTATGACACCATACTGTCCTGGTGCTCTTTTAGCCCACTGGCTATTCCTTCTAAATCTGCTGTGCTTAGTTAGTCTCTGCTCAGTCTCTACTCAGGGCACAGACATTTATCTTTTTTAATTCCATCTAGTCCCAAGGCTTTAAATGCAATGTGTGTATTATGAACTCCAAAATTTATACCTCCAGTTGCTTCAGTTACCATTTGGAGTGACAAACACTCCAAACTTAGTGGCATAAAACCACAGCTATGTTATTATGCTCATACATTCTGTATGTCAGGAGCTTGGAAAGGGCACAGAGAGGATGGCTTATTCTTGCTGGGATGATTTGCAAACTGGGGGTGACTCCCAGCTTGAGTACTAGCATCATCTGAAGGTTTGATCATTCACATGTTTGGACTAAAAGACCAGACCGATGACCCTAGAACTCAAATAATATTTAGAAAAGTCACACAACAACGATAAGCACTGTGTAGGATGTTTCTTTCAGAACCTCAGAAAGCATTGTTAAGGGCCAGATAGGGATGGGCCTTCTCCATCCAGATACTCAAGGAAAAGTCAGATGACTGTAAAAGAATACAGTCAACAGTTAAAGATAACTGTAGACCAGGAGCTCAATAGAGCCCAGTACCAAAGTGGCCATTCTGATACAAAATCAACAAACAAAAATTCTTAAGAACCTCAGTATGACAACGGAGGTAGCTTATGTCTGCCTTAGCCTAGCAATCCAAATAATTTAATCTGGTCACGAGAAAAGTTGTAAAAGACAAGAAAATAGGGCAGGATCTCGCAAGCTCTGCCAGCCATACTACTCACTTTTGATCAAGTCTACATTTGGTCAATGTAAACACCTTCCTCTTAAATGTTAGTAAAAGTTCCTTTATAAAAGTCAGTTTCTACTTGAATTGATACAAAGCAAAATGATCCCACCTAAGCAACGTTAGAGAGGAAGATCAGAGACCTCTAAAAGCTTAAGTCCAATGGTGACTGTGAGGAAAAGGGCCTAAGGCAGAGAAGAATGGTGGAAGTGGACAAGACAGGTGAGAGATATTGAAGGTGAAAGAAAATTGGAGATGCAAATTATGGTGATCACTTCATGCCTGGAGGTTTGCCTTTTATTTTTCTCCTGTATTTGGTTTATAATAGGGAATAGAAAATAGCTAATCAGTTTCCATAGAGGTCTTCAGGATTTTAAGGGAATTTTTTATATATATAATTCTAACCTTTGATATAGAGTTATAATAAATAGGAACTACAGACAAGACCAGGAAATGATGCTATTACTTGTCACTCTTAAGTGTCACCTCTCTCTGGGAGCCCTGGAGTACAAAGCTCTAAATCAGGATCAATAGAAGTTTCAAGATAAAAAACAATTTCTCCTGCTCTGAATTCTAAAAATAGCTGGTGAGTCCAGGTACAGTATTGAGATATTTCCCATCTAGATTAAAGATCTAGATTATGGAATTGTTTGAGCTCTATTTAATAACAGATAGTAACTGGGCAGTTCTTCATCTGAAGGCCCCTGCCATGGTATTTCCCTCTTCCACCAAATAGACAAAATACTGTAGTGTTGGTCACATTTTGCTAAAATTTAGCCATACTCAATTCCACTTCTTGAGACTTCTATTTAAAAATATTGACCATATTCATGGAAATACAAGCAAATTTCTGTTCAGAGCACAGACTTTTTTTACAAAAAAGTATCCCATGTTGGATACTTACACTTCTATAAATCTCATAGATGGAGCCAGTATTCTTTTTCTACCTGAAACACTTGCAAGAAAGTTCTGTCAATATTTCTGTCTGTACTGGGGTCAATATTTATATCCATTGACTCAGATGTACAAAAAGTAATTATTTATATAGTTGGCCAACTATATAATTGACTGTTTTCTTTAACTCTGAAGCCCCCGTTGTGTTGTTTAAAACACTACTTTGGATTTATATTCAGTCATTTTAGAGGTTTTCTATCAGTCATAGCTGTTGCTCTCCCTCCAAGAAGTCTTCTCACCACTACTCATTTCTGATGCCTTTTCCTGAATGTAATTTGAATACTGTGGGATCTTATTTATGTTCATGGGATTGAATAGAGAGGCATTTGATCTTTATATCATACCTTGGATTTGATTTAAAGGTTTTTCTCTCATTCTGCTGAGTCACTGGGCATCCCAGACTGGTGCCTTAGGTTTTTAGTATGAAGGAATTAAACAATTCCTTCTTAAACAATTAGGAAGGCAAAAAGTTAGGAAGGAAAAGACACCCTTAATTTGCATAAAATGGTACAATTATTTAACTTAATGTTACTTTGCTTAAATAAAAGTTTACATCTATACAAGTATAGGTTACCTAAACCCACTAAAATTTGCAGATTCATGTTTCTTCAGCAGTCAACAAAGATTTCCCATTTTCTGGTCAGCCTACAAGAAAAGTTATTAAATAGTCTTTTATTCCATTGAACTCAATACAGTCTAAAAATAAGACAGAACATTACTCACTCTTCTAAAATGCTGCATATGCCAGTCCCGACAAGCTGCACTCATGACCTCCAGGTTATTTATAGAACCTGCCTATTTTTATGGTTTTATATTCATAGGAAGAGTATTGTGGATCCCTAGCCTTCAGGAGTCACATCAACATTCCTTAGCTAAATATATAGTATGATTTCATGCTATAGAAATTAATTACATAAATTAGGTACTAAACGATCCCACTCTCCCTTCCCTTTCTCACACACACACACACACACACGCACACACACACCACGGGTCTCACTGACAACACCTGCTCTTAGGTAATAGACATTCCAATAATCTCAGCAATTCAGATTTTCCATTACTCCTTCAGAAGGGAAAATGTACCAGGCAATTTTCCACTTTGCACATCTCCATGATGTAATGGAACAAGTAAGACAGAATACGCTGGAAGAGGGAAGTCTTGCGATAGTTGAAGTATTAAAATCCCCCAGTAGAGTCACATTTTATTTCATTTACGCATAGTTTTATGGAGCACTATTTAATGCATGAGGAGTAGTCATCTATACTGAAATCACAGGGACCATTATAAACTGATGAATACTTCGTACAACTTATAAATTAGATGGAAAGGGACGAGGATATGGGAGCAAAAGTTAGATAAAGGAGGCACAACTTGCATAGGCTAATGCAGGAGCCAGTGATCAGCAAAGGGCAGGTGACAGGTTTTTGAGTGTCTCTGAGCAGAAGCTTACCCTATCCAGCTGGCATCCTTTCTTTGGTAAATTGAACCAACCTTGAAAACACCAGGATAAATGAATCCAAAAATAGAAGGATATCTTTAATCCAGCTAGAGGATTCATTCTATCCCTGAAAAAAATGTTCATGCCACTGTTCTTGGCTGTCCATCAGATCTAAGTTAGGCAATAAGAGAAACCATGATTTAGGCATGAGCAGAATTCACAGAATAGCCCTGAGTAATGAACACAAAGATAGATATAAGATATTTACATTAGAAATGGTTGAAATATAGCAAATATTTTAATTTTAAAAATTAGCCTATGATTTTCTCCCTTTGTCTGGTTCTTCAATTTGGGCTATCTCTAAAATTGGCTTTCAAATTCTTGTTAATTCAAATGAAAGGAAACTTCAATGCTAGCAATAGTAACGGCTTACCACATATTGAGCTATCAATTCATTAATTACTTTAAAGGTATTAACTCATTTAATAGTTAAAAAAAGAAATGATATGTGTATATTATTGTCCTTATTTTACAGTGGATGAACTGAGGCTCTGAGCAGTTTAGTTACTTGCCTAAGCTCACACAGCCTGAAAGCAGCAGTAACAAAATTTGAACCCAGAAATCTAGCTTCAGAGCCTGTGCTCTTAATAACCATTCTGCTATACTGTATACAATGTTCAGTGTGACATGGGATTAAGGGCAAGGATGGCTCAACTAAAGAGTGGCCATATGGGATATCTTTTGCCCAGAAGAACGCCCTACCTATGCAAGGACCATCACCCACATTTGCATTTGGTTTCTAGTAAAAGTTTTTTCCTTTATATTTGAATCTCTCTAGGTAATCCTTAGCTCCAAAAACTATTGATCCTTTACAATATGTTCCTTTTCAATACCAATCCTTTTTAATTGCTGTCATATTAACCAACTAAATTTAGCACCCTCACCATGCATCATTACTTGAATACTGTGTGAAGGATGAATACTGTGTGAGACCTTACGAGCTTAGTATTTTAAGAGCCAGGTCATCAACACCTTGAAATAAAATGTCTTTAGGGTATTTGGTCCTTATACGAGAGGTAATAGATTTGCTTCAGTGGGATCTGTGGATAGGCTGGCTAGGAATAAGTTTGGATAGGCCCAATTTTAGAAGGAGAAACAATTCAAAAATAAAATATTGAAAATAAAATATTGATTCTCTTTCCCACCAAAAATAAACTTAAAAGTGTTAAAGCCACTGGGAGTGCCTTCCCAATTGACTCATTGAACATTATAAATCCACTAAAATGAGACTCCCAATACCAATTGAGATTGTACTCTCTCAAGTGCTTTAGCTTAATTCTACAAAATGACAACACACACACAAACTTCTATTAATTCCTGAGTTATCCTACTTTCTAAGCCTGTTATTTCAACCTCTAAATTGGAAAAGATCTGTCCTAAACCCTTAAGCTATTCATAAGTGTGAATGGTGCTTGACAAACCTGAGACCCATTGACACAGACTGCAATTCCAGCCTAAGTTGATGTTTATTTCAGAAACTGTTCTTCAGTCTCACCATCTCTAGACTTTTCCCGAAAGATGAAACTATTTCTTACCAGCTAGTTATCTGTTCAACATTAGCATTCAATTGTGAGATTACTGACCTCTTTCCTTTTTCTAGTAAACCTCCACATTTCAACAATTTGATTGTTTATATCAACCTGAGCATGACCACTCTCCTGCAAAGCTTCTATACTGATTTTGTAATGGTGTTCAGGCGTTGTCCCCAGCTGACCCACCTTGGCGGCTCGGATTGTGCTAATCCTTTATTATGGATTTCGGAGTTCTAGAAACAAAATTTTTTTACTTCTAATGTTTGTCTTTGGCTGATATGTAAGAAGCCAGAATAATGAAAGGAAGTGGTGCGCTTTGGGTATTTTTTTTGTATTATGTTCAATTAGCCAACATATAGTACATCATTACTTTTTGATGTAGTGTTCAACGATTCATTAGTTGCATATAACACCCAGTGCTCATCACCACACCTGCCCTCCTTAATGCCCATCACCCGGCTACCGCATGCCCCCGCCCCACTCCCTTCTGTAACCCTCAGTTTGGTTCCCAGAGTCCAGAGTCTCTCATTGTTTGTTTCCCTTTCTGATTTCTTCCCATTCAGGTTTCCCTCCCTTCCCCGGTGTTCCTCAGTGCTATTCCTTATGTTCCACATAAGAGTAAAACCATATGATAATTGTCTTTCTCTGATTGACTTACTTCACTTAGCATAATCCCCTCCAGTTCCATCCATGTCAGTGCAAATGGTGGGTATTCATCCTTTCTGATGGCTGAGTAATATTCCATTGTACATATGAACCACATCTTCTTTATCCATTCATCTGTCAATGGACATCTCAGCTCCTTCCAGAGTTTCGCTATTGCGGACATTGCTGCTATGAACATTGGGGTGCATGTGCCCCTTCCTTTCACTACATCTGTATCTTTGGGGTAAATACTTAGTAGTGCAATTGCTGGCTCAGGGTAGCTCTATTTTTAAATTCTTGAGGAACTTCCATACTGTTTTCCAGCTTGCATTCCCACCAACAGTGTAAGAGGGTTCCCCTTTCTCCACATCCTCACCAACACGTGTTGTTTCCTGTCTTGTTAATTTTTGCCATTCTAACTGGTGTACGATGGTGTCTCATAGTGGTTTTGATTTGTATTTCTCTGATGGCTAGTGAGATTGAACATTTTTTCACGTGTCTGTTGGCCATTTGTACGTCTTCTTTGGGTAAGTGTCTGTTCATGTATTCTGCCTATTTATTTACTGGATTATTTTTGGGTGTTGAGTTTGAGAAGTTCTTTATAGATCTTGGATACCAGCCCTTTATCTGAAATGTCATTTGCAAATATCTTCTCCCATTCCATGAGTTGCCTCTTAGTTTTGCTGACTGTTTCCTTTGCTGTGCAAAAGCTTTTTATCTTGATGAAGTCCCAATAGTTCATTTTTGCTTTTGTTTCCCTTGCCTTTAGAGACGTGTCTTAAAAGAAGTCGCTGTGGCCAATGTCGAAGAGGTTACTGCCTATGCTCTCCTCGAGGATTTTGATGGATTCCTGTCTCACATTGAGGTCTTTCATCCATTTTGAGTTTATCTTTGTGTATGGTGTTAGAGAATGGTCCAGTTTCATTCTTCTGCATGTGCTGTCCAATTTTCCCAGCACCATTTATTGAAGAGACTTTTTTCCACTGGATATTCTTTCCTGATTTATCAATGATTAGTTGACCATAGAGGTGAGGGTCCATTTCTGGGGTCTCTATTCTGTTCTATTGATCTATGTGTCTGTTTTTGTGCCACTACCATGCTGTCTTGATGATCAGACATTTTAATTTTAATTTGTCATTGATAACTTCTAGGTACTTGTGCAGGGGTAAGCTTAGAAAATACACATTTAGTATCTGTTCTTTAAAAATAACCTTTCAGAATCGAAAGCAGGGATTTGAAAAGATATTTATATACCCATGCTGATAGCAGCATTATTCACAATAGCCACAAGGAGGAAGCAACCCAAGTGTCCATCAACAGATACATGGATAAATCAAAATATTATTCAGGCTGAAAAACAACAGAAGTTTTGATGCATGCTATAACATGGATGAACCTTGAAGACATCAGCTGGTCACGAAAGGACAAATATTGCATGATTCCACTTGCATGAGGTACTTAGTCAAATTCATAGAGACAGAAAGTAGAATGGTGGTTGCCAGGGGCTGGGGAGGAGGAATTGGGGAGTTACTGTGTAACGGGTACAGAGTTTCAATTTTGCAAGATGAAAAAATTCTGGAGATGGGTGGTGGTGATGCTTGCACAACAATGTGAATGCACTTAAAGCCACGAAACTGTATACTTTAAAATGGTTACAATGATAACTTTTATGTATATTTACCACAATAAAAACAAATTTGTTATGTTCAAAAAAAATCTCTTTCTACCCACCCCACCCCCACCTCCAGTATGTGAACTTCTGACTTGTTATATTTGTTTTGTGATACCAACCCAGAATTTCTCACGGACAACATAATTTTTACACTTGCTCTCTTCTCACTCCTCCCCCCCCTTAATATCTATCTGCTTGTTGCTTAAAATACTACACAGGATTTACATTAGAAACATAATGTTGAAACAGCATCAACATTAAGGCATTCAAATTTTCCCACTCTCAACATAAACAATCTATTCATGATTGTCAAGCACTGCAACATTCCATGCTCCCTTGGTTCTCAGACTGTTTCTGGCATTTTCTCAAAACTTTTCAAGTAATTACTTTTTGGGTATCAGGGGACTTATAACAACCAAAGAGCATGTTGCTCATCTCAGTCATTGTCTGGGTGCACTGACACTCATTCTAAAGGCACTGACACTATTTCGTGAGCCTGGCCTCGTGATTGAGATCACATAATTGCAATAATTAGGAAACTCACCTCAGGATATTATCAAAATGACCCACCCAAACCCAAGTCCATATGGTTTGAAATAGCTAATGAGTCAGTTAATGTGCTATGTCCAGGAGTAATGGGTACTCAATATGGATGGCATGAAGGTATAATTTACCAACTTTCTGACTGATTAAGGTTTTCAAGTGGACATTTTGCAACTTGAAGAGGGTTCAAAGTATTAACAGCTTTATGGTTGATACAAAAGGAAGAGGCAACAAATGTTTAAAAGTCAGGGGCATTGGATCTTGAGCAATTTCTTTCAATCACATACCTCAGGATGAAAAGCATAATGCTGTATAAAATCAAATGAAGATATAGGTTTCAGTAGCTCTCTGTTACAGTGTGGCAGGACATAGGTGTGAAAGACGCCACTGGCTGTGTCTTGGGCATAAAGGAAAAGTAAAGAAAATGTTAAAAGCTATAACTCACTGATTTTTGGTTGGGGTGGAGGAAAGAGGAAATTCAATTACCAAAAAAAAAAAAACAAAAAAGGCTAAATCAGCATTAACAGATGTCTACATGGAAGAGATTCACTGGTAACCGATGGATATATTTTTCACTTCATACATTAGTATAAACTAACAAAATTGTTGCAATATGTCTAACTTGTTGACTGTGGTATCTTATAGAAAATTAATATCCCAAGCATATTTATAAGCTAGAATTAAGAAAAATTCTACAGTTACATATTAGCTGTTCATCTGAAACCCTTATGACTAACATATGTATTAATTTTTTTTATTTTGAATATGAAAGTATTTAAGCCCAGGGGATTCTTTTAAAGGAAGGGTTCTTAATTTGGGTCCATAGACATTCATTGAATTCCTGGATAGACTTTAGGTCTTGCAGTCTGTGAAACTGCAAGAAAGGGGAAAATATCACATTTTTATTTTCACTAATTTTAACTTTAGCATTTAATTTTAGCATTTTCAGCAATTACATAATAAACCATGTGGTATCTACATTACCTCTGATTTTTCCACCAAAAAGACTGGAGGTATTTTCATATCATAATAGAGCTGTTATAGATACATCAAAATATCATATATGTTGATCACTATTAGAAAAGTCTGGCCCCCTGTCAGGTCGAATTTTTAACACTATTTTGATAACTAATTTTAATAGATTTTATTTCCTTTATGATCCTGTGTATTTTATTTTATCCATTTAAAAAATATAAAAAATTTGTGGGGAATAGGTCCAAAGGCTCTCTTAGACTGTCAAAGGAATCTGTGCATGGCATGGAGAAGTGTAAGAACCTCTGCTATGCAGTGGCTTTATTAAGGTCTAAGTGGTTTATACGAGACCAGTGGCTCTTAACTCCAGTATCAGAATTGCTTCCAAGATTTTACCTTATTTATTATTTTTTAAACTTAAAAGATAATTCATGCACATTAGCAAAATGTTCAGTTGTACAAAAAGTTATACAGTAAAAAGTCTTTTACCTAACTCTACTCCCTAGAAGCAACCATTATTTCTTATGAGCCTTTCCAGAGATAACCTTCATATTTAAGCATATAATATATACAATCTACTTATAATGTATTGTATGTATATATATATTTACATAGGACACATAGACATATGCATATATTACGTATGAGATATATATATGTATATATAGTATAAACCTATATTTATAGACATCTATTTTTCTGCTTTTTACACAAAGAGTAACATACTTTACACATAATCTGTACCTTAGTTTTGTCACTTAATGGTATATTTTGGCAACTGTTCCATATCAGTACTAGTAAAAAAAGTACCTTTTTAAATTTTTTATTTTTTTAAAATTTTTAATGGCTAGATAGCATTTGATGACATGGAAACATCAGACTTTATTTGACTGGATCTCTATTGATTGCCACTTGATTAGCATCCCGTCTTTTGCTATTTCAAACAATGTCTCTAAGTAGTTTCAATTTTCTCCAAATGGACCTTCCACATATTTTGACATGTTTACTCTTAGTTATGTCACCTTATTTATGCTTTTTTGAGAAAATTTTTAATGTTTTTTAATACACCCCAATGGTCTGTGTTTGCTTGTTTTGTATGTGTATTTGTATTTTCCTTTTAAATGTGTGAATTGTGGGGCGCCTGGGTGGCTCAATTGGTTAAGCGACTGCTTTTGGCTCAGGTCATGATCCTGGAGTCCCAGGATCGAGTCCCACATTGGGCTCCCTGCTCAGCAGGAAGTCTGCTTCTCCCTCTGACCCTCCCCCTCTCATGCTCTCTCTCAAATTTTCTCTCTCTCAAATAAATAAAGTCCTTTAAAAAAAAAAGTTTGAATTGTTTGAAACATTGAAAACACATAGATTTTCTAGTTCTAGTTATTCTGTAACTATAATTTTGTATAATGTAGTCAATTCTCTATTTCTTGAAATAATATCTATTTCCTCTTTAAGCAACTAGGGTATTGGTATACTTCTGAGGAGTAGTTAGATGCCCTGGAAATTCAGCTTCATAAACAAATTCACACAGGTTATGTTGCTGTGCGGCCAAAATTGAAAAACACCTGTTCAAAGGGAGAGACTGCACTAGAACCAGGGGGCAGGAAGCCTGAGTGACTCTAAAGTAACTGGAATGATATTTTTGTTGCATTTGAAAATCAAAGCTAGACCAAATTATGCACTCAATGTCATTTAGGTCAAAGCTTCCTATTCGCATTACACACCCCAATTTCTTAGATAATTGTCTCATTTCTCTATGTCACATTAGCTATGAAAACCCAGTATGAATACGAGTCATGGCTAAATTTTAACTAATGTCAACAGTACATAATGTTGACATTTACATAATTACTGCTAAATTCTTAAAAAACAAACTCAGAGATACTTATTAATTAGTCTTAAAGTTTGTATTTCCCCCCACACTTAACGTACGGATAGTTACTGATATTCTTAGGATTGCCAACTTTGTGATAGCAGTGTTAACATTTTCTCATTGTTCTAATGTTTCACATGGTTGTGTTATTTAATAATGAATTCCACACATATTTTTGAGGGCTGATATTGTGCTTGGCATTATAGGTACCAATTTCAGAAAGGCATAGTTTTTGCCTGCTAATTGTTTGGTTTATTTATCTGGTAGGAAAGGCATTTAAAGATATATTTTCAATACTGTGTGAAAAGCACTGTGATATTGATGAGCATATGCAAGAAAAATAGGCCAAGCTTGGTGGTTCAGGAAAACTTGTGAGAGAAGGGGGCACATAACCCATGGAGAAATAGAGATTATTTGGATGAAGTGAAGGAATCGACTAAGTAGTGTTGAAGTCCTGGGGCTGGAACAGAATGGAACAGATGAAACAATGTGCAGAATGGAGAGAACCTGTGATTTACACCCTAGGATTTGGAAGTGGTCAGCTACGCCCAAATCATATAAAGGAGAGTTAAAAGAAAAAATCAGTTCGGTGCTTAGCCAGATGATAGCTCTACTGTAAAAATCAGTAATACAAAGGCTTAAATGCAACTTCTCCACATAGATCAGAGGACTGAGAGAGGAGCCTCAGGGCCTATCAGAATTTCTGCAGGAGTGTCACAATTTGAAGAGAGTATAATTCAATATTACAACATCATGCTATATTTATAAACGAAAAAATATCTTTTGAAATATAAATTTTAGGAACATAAGACTCCAACAAATATTTGCTATAAAGGAAACACGAATTTTAAACAGTAGAAAAACACTAATACACGTGAGTCATAAAATGGAAATCTTTGAGAATTAACAAGGTAAGAAGAACAAAAGAAAAAACTGCTCTCATTGAAGAACTGGACTGAATATAACGGTTTTAAAGTTCCTGTTCTTAAAAATATATTTTCTAGTATTCAAATGAGATGATCTTCTACACATTTGTTGTCTCTATCTGTTATGATGCAGCATGTGCTATGAATATTTTAATGTAATTATCAGTGGAAGCTTAAAAATTCATGTTATCTAGCTTATTTATTTGTTTAACCGAAATTCAACAACAAATCCAAGAGAGTGATTTTACTATAATTAAAAAAATTAAGGTAACTGGCTTCTCTTTCAAGGAGATGCATTACATATTTAATCACATACTTCAAATCTGGGTTCGTCAGATACTCACAGCAACGCTGTGAGAAAGTAAGGATCTCCCAGAAAAGAAGGAAAAATAGGAACTTTGCAGTTCAGGATAGTAACATGAACACATATATTTAACAAACTCTGTCCCTAAGTTCCAAGGAATTGGTCAAAAAAATGTAAATTGTGGGAGAAATGAAGAAAAAAATTAAGTGTTGGATAACAGGAAAAAAAGGTCATTAAGAGGCCCAGCTTAGAAGATTGTCTCTACAAAATCTATGGCACATGGGATCAGATCAAGGACTGTAATAACTAGTCTGTGATGAGGCACGTAAGACCAAAAAAGCCCACCTGCGTAATAAGAAAAGGGGATTGCCTAATACCTCCTCTTCATAATCCAATTTCAGAAGAGAAGCCGGGAGTTGAGTCCTGTGGAGTCGTCAGCGGAGGGCAGATTACAGAGGGCAGCACCTGGCTGAGGCAGGTGATGTCAGAATAGGCCACCGGGGAGATTAGTCAAGCCAGGGGGAGGAGGCTGGGACAGGTGCTCAGCTAACTTTGGGTTGTTTAGCAAGTGTGGAAAAGAAAACCTCTTATCAAGCAGAGAATTTTCTATCATGTGACTACTTCCCCAGAAGCTCTTGCACTCCTCACCACAGCCACTTGGGACTCTTGGATCTAGCAAAATAAGGCCACAGAAAAGGAAAATGTTCTGTTTTCCCTCTTTGACTGGATTTAAAAGTTAGCAATGAAACCCACATAATTGCTGGCCAATACCATATCGACTTCCCCAACTGAACATAGTCTCCTACTCTGTAAAGAGAAAAATCATCAGGCGAATGGAAATATTTAGCAGTTGTGGGGAGAAATACAATCGTGAGGAGATACAGCTAATAATCTCTGAGGGGAAATAAAAGTCATTCCAAGAAATAGGAGCAAATTTTCAAAACTCTCTAGTTCATATTCCCCATTAGTGTTGAGAAAATATCGCATCTATATAGATGCAGCACTTTAGAACTTTTAAAAAAGATTGCATTTTAGATACAAAACTATTTTAAAATTAAAACACAGTGGAGAATCTATAAATTAGAAGTTCTACAAAAATATGATTAAAATACTATCAATAATAGTGTTTTTTGAACACCTACTATGTTCTAGAGTTTTTATCCTTTACATGCAATAACATATTTTATCCTCACAACACTACACGGTGAATACTACTGTGCTTTCCGTTTTGCAGATGAGGCACAGAAAGTTAAGCAACTTGCCCAAAGATCAAAGATTTGTAAGTGGTAGAGCTAGGCAATCTAACTCAAGAGCCCACAGAATTAATTCTAGAAAAAGCAAAAGAAGTTGACAAAGAATCCATAATCAAAGAAAAGCTTAGAATAGGAGCTGAGTGAGGTATTTAAATGTAGTGGAAAAACATTGTATTAGTTGAAATTATCTTCGACTGCATAGTATTGATAATTTACAATACTGTTGTCTAATGTGCATTGTATAGATTGGAGGGTTTACTTCTTTAAGAAGACAGAACAAGGCACTTGCTAGAGCAAATCACAACCTAGTATGTTCCCCAGTTTGTATGCCAATTTTTAGTACATGTATCAATTTAAAAACTGATTAAATGAATCAATTAGCAAGAAATTATCTCTGCTAAGAATAGCTGCTATTAAATCCCTGCTAGAAAATGGAAAAACTGCTATATCATTATTGTCTAGGTGATATGTCTATTATCTTCTGAAAGTATTCTAAAAGGATTAACCTATAACACATGCAAAAACTGAGCAAACTGAGAAAACAGTGCATTCCGATATAAAAATATGAAAAATTTAATGTTTGTACTGTACCAGTCTCTTTTTACAAAACGCTTCACAAATTTTACTTGTTTTAAAAATGTGAGAATTATATATTCAAAAATTTTAGGTAATTAAAAAATTAAATTTTTTGCATTACCATTGAAAGAACATTTAACTTATTTTTCTTCAGCATCACAGAGTGTACTAGCAACCAGAATATGTAAATATATTATCTAAGGCTGAGTATCCTGCCACTGCTCTTTCATGATACATTTTTTTAAAGATTTTATTTATTTATTTGACAGAGAGAGAGACAACGAGAGAGGGAACACAAGCAGGGGGGTGGGAGAGGGAGAAGCAGGCTTCCCACGGAGCAGGGAGCCCGATGCGGGGCTTGATCCCAGGACCCTGGGATAATGACCTGAGTTAAAGGCAGATGCTTAACGACCGAGCCACCCAGGCACCCTTTCATGATACATTTTTGATGGCCGTAGTAAATATGCAAGAACAGATATAAGTAAATGTGGCTTGAAGTTATATAAATGCCTCCTGAAAATGCATTCATACAGGTTATCTAGTGGTGATGATCATACTTTGGTTATAATATGTAAAGATCTTTTTATTATATGCTATATTCATATTTCACCATTAAAATATTTTGGCATTTAAAGAACAGAGATGGCAGTAGATTATTATTTTTTTTTTGCTTAGTGATTTTTAAATTTAATTTTATTTATCTAAAACTGGAATTGAAATGATTTATTTTAAAAATAGAAACTAGAATACATCTAAAACTAAAATTTTCTCTTTTTTGAAAGATTATTCTTCCCTATAAACTGATTTCCTCTTAGTTATGATTTATAAGACATTACATGGTTTGAATTTTCAGATACTGGAATGTTTAACAAAGTTTTTGCCACTTTAAAACACACTGGAAGATTAATTGCTTTTCATTAAAAATACCCGGCTACATAATGGTAGCTAAAATATTTAGTATTACATAGACATAATTTGCAAAATGTTTTTGTCTAGTAAATATGATTTATCCAGGTTTGTATAGTAAAAAATGTATTTGTTTTTTGTCTGTGGTTCCTGGCACAGAGCTCCCCCAAACCCTCAGAATCTCCTGAGTGACAGGAATGTCTTTTGTTATTCATATAATGAGCCCCTTTCCACCATGAGTTTATGCTAATGTGGTGACTCAAGGTGGCTCCTGGGGTAGTTTCAAGGGAGAGACCAGCTATACATGTTAGAGGGTTGGTTTTCACTCCCCTCCGCCAACCTCTGGAGAGGGAAAGGTGGCTGGAAGTAAGAGTTCATTCACTGATGATCAATGATTTAATCTAGCATGTTTAAGGAATGAAACCTTAAAACACTCATGAACAATGAGATTCCGGGAGCTTTGGGTTGGTGAATGCATTGACATAGTGGGGGGATGGCGCATAGCAGTTCTGCCCCTTCCCCCTCATACCTTGCCCTTGGCACCTCATCCATTTGCCTGTGCCTGAGTTGTGTCCTTTATAAACTGGTAATCCTAAATACAGTATTTGCCTAAGTTCTCTGAGTCATTCTAGTAATTATTGAACCTAAAGGGGGTAGGTTGTGGGAACCCCAGATTTTTCACCAAGTTGGACACAAATGCACGTAGCTTGGGACGGAGGAATTCTGATGTGGTGCCTGAAGGGAGGGCAGTCTCACAGGCCTGAGCCCTTAAACCTGTGGAGGTTTGATGCTAACTCCTCTAGTTAGTGTCAGAAGAGGATTGAATTTTAGGACACTCAATTGTTGGACACATCAGAGAGTCAGAGAACTGTTGTTGGAAAATTACAGACCCAGATATTCTTCATATAGTAAGTGATATTTAGTTCCGATAATAGCATTTATATAACAGCGAACGATCCTGTGAATTTCAACCTGTGGCATAACATTGAGTACCCCTGGATTTCAACTATTACAATTTCATTTTATTGAACTGTTTTGATCTCCCTGTATATCAACAAGACCCAAAAATGGGATGTCAGGAGGAGTGAATACCAGGACTATATCTCTTACCATCTTAGCAATTTAAGTGCCATTATCAGGAAGGACCAAATTCATCAAGAGGAAAAGTGCACCGGGCACAACTGTGTATTTCTTCTATGATTTAAATATGATTTATTAGAGGAATGACACTAAGTCACTGTTTAGAAAACTTATTAATGGAAACTCTGGTTCAAGTATCTTCTCAGCCAGCAGCTATGAAAAGAAGCTTTTTGACTGGCACTTGGAACCATCATAAATGGAGGCAAAACTTCAGAACTGAAAAGAATCAGAAAAAAACCCAAAAAGGGAATGCCATTAATATTACTAAGTAAAACAGGTTTCATTGGATTATATATGTAGAGCAGGGTCTGACACAAATCCGGTTTTTCATCCCTGTCGAACCAACATTGCTGAAATTTTGCCCTTGCCCTAGGGCAGCTATTGTTTCAGGAAAAGATGCTGCTCTTAATGCAAATTCAGTGCCTTCAATTGTCTTCTCTGACATGACCAAAAAAAAAAAAAAAAAAAAAAAAAAGATGCCCTGGGCTGTTAAATATGTTTAAAAAAAAAAACTGATAACATTGGAGAAAGTCCAATTGACTGGCTCCTTAAAACAGTGCACTTGACCTCCAAGTTATAGTTATGTTGGCCAGCTAGCTTTGCCTGATGGAGTTATCCATTGAAATGCCTCTGAAAACATAGGGAGACTTACAGAGTCACATCACAATTGTACTAAAAAGTAAGGTTATTAATGCATTAAAAAATATTTGAGGGCTTGTTCTGGGCCAGGCCTTGTTTTAGGTAAACATACAGAGAAAATTGCCTGCCTTTGTAGAGTAGCTGAGGTTGGGGTGGGGTGGGGTGGAGCAGACAATACACAATATATTAGAAGGTAAGGTTTGCTCTGAGTAGGAAAGATGTGTAGAATTGCTAAACTCTGAAAGGATCAGATCAAGAAACTGTTTCATGGACAGGCAGGTAGATGGGAGAAAGCCCCTGCATATCCCTCTTCCCTATTCCTATATTAGAAACAGAGGCCTGTGCTACAGCCAAAAAGAGTGGCAATTATTCTCCTAATGGGGCAAGCAAAATTGACGAATAGACTGACTGCCTTTATCGTTGAGTCTGAAAGTCACAGTATGTAAAGTAACCAAGGGTCAAGAGGGACAGGTAGGGCCCACTAATGCCTGGATATTAAATCAACTGTGAGAGTAGAAATAGGAAATCATATGGAATTGGTACTTTATAGGCATTATTTTCATCGAGCATTTTTAGTAAAAAGTGGGTCCAAACATAAATTAATGAAAGCCCACACTCATTTGCCACAGAATTATAACAACCTTGTGAGGTAAAGATTATCCTCTCTATTTTAGAGCTATGCTAACCTAACGCAGAGACAAGTTAAATGATTTGCCCAAAGGTCACACCTCTAACAGGCTGTGGAGCTGGGATTTGAACGGAGGCAATGTGATTTGAGATAGCATACTCTTAAGCAGTACACCAGACTGACTCCTCATGGGGCAAGACCAGGCAGTGGAAGCAAGTAAAACAATCCTGCCCTAGTCACACTGAGTACATGTTTGCTAAAAGCCACAAGTTAGGGGATGCTCTGCACACATCTATTGTTAACCAGCTTCAGGTAGGACAGGAGAATTTTGGCAGCATCCCAGTGGACATCAAGTAGAAACATTAAGAGGAAAATCTGGAATACACACGATGTCAATTTACAAACTGTAGGCTTGGATATATTGATTGCTCCCCATTAAAGGCCAAGTGATCTGGAAAAAATATCAACATGAGGAATCAATGAAAGTATTCTCTCACATAAATAAAACATGGATCTAAAGGCAATGAACAAAGCATATCTAAACACTATTTATTTCAGGAAACAGGAAAATTCTACTCACCATCCATGATAACCTCCTTATAATCTCAATAAAACATGGGCTATATGAACAAGATGAAAATGGAATAGTCTAAAATGTCAGATGGCATAAAAAAAGCAGTAAAGATCAAAACTGACCCTGGAGAAAATCAAATTAGGAATTAAATAAAATGTGCGTATAATGCAAGGTGTGAACATGATGGGCGAAAACAAAATGATCAATTGAAGTTTAAGAAGACATAGTAGATCTACTAATTATATTAGTTTTAAACTAAAAGTAAGAAAGAAATCAACCTTTACTAATTTTATTAGTAAACAGGCTGCCCTTTGTTAATACATCACAAGGTCATGGACGACATTCAACACCAGTGGGGCACACAGAAGGAGTAGAGAAAGCTCCAGGTACAAAGTAAGAGACTGACAGTAGCCTTCCCAGGCATTTATTTATTTACTTATTTTTGCATAATACAATGTGTATATGTGCCTATACAATGTATTCTGGGCCCTGTTAAACAGATCCACTGATTGTATTTTCCTAAATCATAGAAGACTTTTTTCAGTACATGAGATGAGAAGGGACTAGGAAAAACTTGTCCTGGTTACCTCATGACAAAGTATTTAAGAGAACTGTTAAACTTAAATATGGGCTATAGTTTGTTCTTTCTTAAAAAAACAAGCATTCCATGGGGCACCTGGGTGGCTCAGTCAGTTAAGCAACTGACTCTTGATCTCAGCTCAGGTCTTGATCTCAGGGTCATGAGTTCAAGCCCGGTGTGGAGCCTACTTAAAAAAAAAAAAAAAAAAAAAAAAGACAAGCATTCCAAGTTTCTACAAAAACAAATGTCTGTCAGTGAATTGTTAATTGGTATATATTCCGGAAAAAATAAACATCTTAACCTGTTCCTTCATGGAAGTGACTTTTATCAACAAATGAGAAAGTAACAGCTTTTCAAAAGAAACTCTTAATAAGCAGAAAAGATTGTGAAAAAAAGTATGGAAATATTTGCATCATAATGTAGGGTTTGTGTGTGTGTGTGTGTGTGTGTGTGCGCGCGCGCGCGCGCGTGCGGCTGGTACTGATATAAATGTGTTGATAAAAACTCACGTATCTATATATTTTAAAAACTTGGAAACAAAATTTTCTAACCTGATCACAAATCTTCCATATGAGGAGTTTCAGTGAATTTTAAAACCAAGCCACTTGTTAAAAATGTAAAACTATACTACATTCTGATTATTTTGCAAGGACTGATTGACAATGAGGAAAGTAAAAGGTTGACCAAAAGCCCAGTGCATAATTAGTTAATGGGAGTTTGAAAGTGAATATCATAATTTAGTAAGCACAATTAATTCAGCAATCCCATTGGATCTGCATATCTTTTCAGTTATATTAGTCATTAACATCAAATATCTAAAACTTAGAACTTAGAGACATTGTATCAGAAAACATTAAATCAAAAGTTTCCAAATCAAAGAAACATATGCAATGATGTTGCTACACTAAAAATAATTTTCATTATCATAAATTTTATAAACAGTAATTTAGAGAGGGCATAAAGGCTTTTGCTCTTAGTATATAAAATAAGTATTTTAAAATACTTATTACATCCTTATCTGTGCCTCTAAATTTTTGTTTTGTATACATTTTACAGAATAGTGTATATGTATGGTTTAAATAAATGGGGATTTTTTTGTGTGTGTGTGTGGTACAAAACAAGCCAACTCTGACTCACTCCTTACCTACTCAGAAACACTGACCAATTTGGCCAGAGTGCATTATAAAACCAATTGATGGTAATTAATAGGGGAAAGATACCGGAGAATGCCTATCTGAAAAACCCTATACCTGGTCTGTCTAGATTGCTTATTGTAAATCAACCTATAATTTGGCTGCTGGAGAATGGGATGTGGTAACATAAACATGCTCTATCTGAGTATAAAATTGGAGAACCACAGAACTGAATTAGCTTCTTTGAGAAAGATATTTCACATCCAATGTTCAGAATGTGTTTGTTACCTATTCAGGAAAAAGGGATGTTTTTGAAAACTGTGTCTAAAGGATTTGTGCTTTTCTAGAAAGAAATGCTACATCTGTGCCTGTTCTTGCCCGTATCCTTTGAATCTTAGTAAAGCTTTGCCATATCTTGGGTAATAGCCATGATTAGCCAGTCTACTTTGACAGTTCAACTTTCATGGTAAGCTGTAAGCTCAGATATTCTTACTGATAGGGTACAATATAAGAAGTATGGATAGCACCAGTGTAGAGGACAATACAAAAGAAAATGATGAAATACTTAACTCTATAAAAGTTCAGAAGAACAATCTGAAAAAAAATTATTTATACAGAAAGAAGTGGCCGCACATTAACAGAAATATCAGCAAAAACATGTATAGGTGTCTGCATGTCAGATGTTTCAGTACCCTTTACTTTCCAACTGACCAAAAAACCCCCAAACAGTTCAAAGTGACTTAAACAATATAAGAACGTTTTGGTTCACAGTGTGCAGAAATAGTCTTCACAGAGAGTCTTCAGGATTGCTTTTATCCAGAAGTCCACTGGTGCCACAAACCCTGCTTTTTTTCCACATCTGTGCTTCTTTCTGAGGTGTCAGCTTCGTCCTGACCCCAGCTCCCCTATTGCTAACTAACTAAAGCCTGTGTACCTTAGTGCCTGCATCTAATGCTCAGTTTCCCCAGTCAAAAACAGGAAAAAACAAAAACAAAAACAAAAAACAGCTGCCAACAGCACAGTGGGCTACATGTTTCCTTGTTTATATTGAGAAAGAGAGATTGATTGAAAATCAGTCTTTGCTCTGATTCAACCATCTGTGGTGACTTTGGTCACCTCAAATAAACTATTGTGGTCAGGTAATTTTATTTACTGATGTGCCCATCTTTGAACTAAATATGGTAGCAAAGAAGTGGGTTGGCATTCTGTTGATAGGTTTAGGCCACTTGTAATACATCCTGGGAGCTAGAGGTCATATGAAGTCAATTTCATACAAACCTCATGACTAAAATTCCAGGAGGTCAGGTTCACCAAAGGAAAATTTGGGAACTGGGTGTAGTGGATGCTGTGGTACATTGTCTATATCTTCCTGTCAGGACAGAGGGCTTCCACCAGTTTCTGGACTTTTGGTTGAAGCTGGCTCACAGTGGAGGCCCTCTCCAGGAATTTCTCAGTCAAAGGATGCTGTCTCCTCTAAGATCATGCTCCTTACCTGGGACAGTTCTCATCAAATAACCAGTTTATGTGGGAATATCAAGACCTTGCCCTTTTGTCTCAATGAGGGCAACTTCCATGGACAATTCCATTTCTTGGCCCAAATCTACTTCCTTTACTTCCATTACTGGTGTTGCTTCCAAGAGTATTCTCTATGGTGGTTAATTTTATGTATCAACTTGGGTGGGAAACAAGATACCCAGGCTAAACATTATTTTTGGGTGTGTCTGTGAGGGTGTTTCTGGATATGATTGGCTTCTGAATCAGCGGACTGAGTAAAGCAGATTAACCTCCCCGATGTGTTCTATTGAAGACCTGAAGAGAACAAGAAGGTGGAGGAAGGGAGAATTTTACTAACTCTGCTTGACTATTTGAATTGGAACCTTAGTCTTCTGCCCTTGACCAGGACATACCATCAGCCCTTCTGTTGTCACAATAATACCACCAGTTTTCCTGTGGTCTCTCGCTTGTAGATGGCAGATCATGGACCTTCTCAGCCTCTGTAATCATGTGAACTAATTCCGTATGATGTAATAATAATATATGTGATATATAATAATCACATAAAAGATACATATCATTTATAAACATGTTTTTACATACTGTTCTATTGGTTTTGTTTCTCTGGAAAACCCTGACATTCCCCCCTGAAAGAACTATCTGCAAAACAATTTCTATCACAATGTCTGTTTTCCATGGAAACTGAATAAAGATGAGAAAAGGGAGGAACACAGAATCAGAAAAGTCCTTTAGAAGAGACATTACCCCCAACATTACAAATTGCTAATATAATGATGAAATAATAGTTATCACTAGAATCAAATAGTTAAGAGGTAAAACAATGGTATACAATTTTCATTTATCTGATATGTAAACATTAAAAAGAATGATAATACAACTGGTAAAGTGTAGGAAGATAGGCACACTCACGTGTGATTGCAGACATCAAAATAGGTTCAAACTTCCTGAAAGACAGCTTGACAATGTCATACCCTGCATCCCAGATGCTCCATTTCTCCTAAGGAAATAATAATATAAATGCACACATTTGTAAATCTAACTGTATTTATCCTGGCATTTTCTATAAATTTGAAAAATTTAGAATAACTTCCATTTAAGAATGGTAGGGTAAGGCTTTCTGCTCCACTTTGCTCTCTAAAACCTACTAAAATCAATAAAGAGAACAAAGAAAAGAAATTGTTATATTTTCTATATAGAAACTATAAAATAGTACCAAATACCTAACCAAAAGTGATGATGAATAGATGCAAAATTCAGTGAATTTTGGCAAAAATCAATGGAGGATACAGGGTGTGGAGATATATATATATCTAGAGTTCAGGTAGTGTTCTCCAAGGGAAGATAACATCACTGATTTGGAATGGCAGGATCCAAGAGCGGGGTTGGCTGGACAGGCTCACCACTCCCCCCACAACCCAAGTTTCCCACCCCCATTCTATCCTATAGTAAAAAACTGGGCCAGAGAAAATGGCAATAATAAAAAAATAAGGTCAGAATGGAACAAGCTGGAGGCTTTGCATAGAGTATATTTTCCATCATTTATGTCTCTGTGCTTAATTCTTGGTATTTTCTTCTGACCTGGATTCCAGTTCACAAATTCTCCTTTTATCAGGGTTTACCCTGCTTTCCTTGCAGTGCATTGCATTCTCAATATCAGTGGGGTTTTTAAAGAGTAATTTATAGTTGATTCTCTACCATTATCACTTCTCTTTAAATATTTTTGGTTTTGTTTTTTATTTCTTTGAGTATATTAATCATGACCACTTTTCTAGTTTGAAAGCTCTATTATGCTGATTCCAAGTATGACTAGTTTTACTATCCATTGTTTCTCTTGGTTTAAGTCAATTTATTTTACTTCTTCATATATCTGTTTTTATTGTTGAGTGACAGATATTAAGATACTTGAGATCTAGGACAATGTTACCATCTTCCATGGATGATTTATAATTGCTTCTGGCAGGAAGTTAGCAGAAACAACAATCCTGGATTACCTTAAATCAATTAAAAATTAAGATTATTCAAAACTGAGCCTTCAGTCTCTACAAGACATGGTCTATCTGATTCACCCTTACTCTGTGTGTGGCTCAGTAAAGTTTCCAGGCCCCAGTTTCCCCTCTATTCCTATATTTTGGCAGACTATACATATCAATTTTTTTCCTATGTCCTAACAAGTTTGATGAAAGCTTTGCTCAGTTTCTCAGCTGTATCAATTTTTTTTTAGAATCAGCATAAACCTCTTAGGGTAAGGCAGTTCCAAATGCTTGGGTCAACTCTCTTGAGTTTCTTTTTCATTCTGTATTTTTGTTCCATAATTTTTCAATGCTTGTTAATTTTTAATGATTTGAAATAGATTTTTTTTTTGGTCCAAATTTTTTAGTTGTTCTCAGAAAAAGATTGGTCAAAATTTTCACATTTCCAGTTATTAGAAATGGAATTCCCCAATCAAATTTTTAAAGACCACCTCCGTCCAGATAATTTAGAAATCTTTTCTTTTATATGTTGTTTCTTTGTTTATTATGACCTATATAGTTGTGACTAAGAATTTTTATTCTGCTTAAGATTGATTGGGATTCTTAATCTGAGTTTTGATGTTTTCCACAACTCTGCAAAAATGTTGACCTCTTGTCTTTTTCAATATTGTTACTGACCTTTTCAGTTATTCTTCCATGTCTTTTATTTTCTCTTTTATGTGTTTTATAAATTTTTCTTCTTACATTTTTGTATGATTTCACCAGATTTATTTTGCATGTTGACTTTTCTTTAGTTAGTTCTAACTTGCTCTTTACTTCACCTAATTAACTTTTTAAATTTATTCTATTGTAAAAAAATCTGATATGATCCCAATTTTGTAAAAATATTGAGATTTAGAAGACAAAAACAAATATATCAAAAAGCACAAGCTTTCTAAATACTGTTGGAATAAGAAATTATTTTCATTTTATCTGTATACTTTCTATATTTTCCAAATTTTCTGCTATGAGCTAATATTAATTTTGTAACAAAAAATCCATATTTTTAAAAGAAAACAATCCATTTTGATAATTTTAAATAAGTATTTTCTTAGATGTTGTTTCTATTATTAAGTTAATCCTCGTGCAAGCATGGTTTCCTGACAAAATAGTTTTTGCATCAGAATCCTTACAGGCTGATCTGTCTAATTAGAAAGTCATATCAAGCAGAATACAATGTATGAGATAATCCTTGATGAATATTTTCTAGATGAACAATAAAATTGCAAGCCTTTTCTTCACTGCATGAATGTTAATGCCTGAATGTTTATGTATTTCTTTGCCTTTCAACTGTGAAATTAGACTAACTGGACAACTAATTGGTCTCCAGAATTAGAATACTAGCCACCTAACTGGCCTTTAAATCTTGACATTCAGTGTGACTGCTGAGAATTTGATAAGCTATTATTTAATACAGTTATAAAACAGTCTTCCACTAGACTGGCATTACTAGTATATGTCTCAACAATACCTAATCAACTTTGGAATTTTTTTCTTAAAGATTTTATTTATTTATTTGAGAGCGAGAAAGTGAGAGACAGAACATGAGTGGGGGGGAGGGGTAGAGGGAGAGAGAGACGCAGACTCCCGCTGAGCAGGGAGCCTCGACCCTGGGACCATGACCCTAGCTGAAGGCAGACACTTAACTGACTGAGCCACCCAGGCACCCAACGTTGGAATTTTTGATATTTCACAAAGCAACATGTTTGTCTTATTTTCCTAATTCAGTGAAAGAACCCAGATAAATGTTTAGGCAGAAAGAAATTCATTTATGTATTCTATTAAAATTTAAACAAATACAACCACATTTATAAAAGAGAAACATCTATATTATTTGCTTTGAATATTGCTTTTCTTTGGCAAAAGACAAAATTAAAGAAAATCAACTATTATTGAAGAAAATAAAGGAATAAAAGATTCTTATTTGGGAATAAAATCCAAAACAAATTACACATGGCTGTCCAGGGAGATATATATATGGGCTATTTCTGAAGCTTAGGTTCAAAAATCTTCATTTCAAATATCACTCACTATTTCAGAATAATGCTTGGATTTATTTCACAGGATAAAGTCATTACAATTACAAGTTAGAAAACAGTCAATTACCATTCTAATAAAAAGCTTTTGGTAAGGGATTTACTTGCAAATCTTGAACAAGATAGATTCACTCATTTTTTCCATTGAACCATTCAGTAATACATTTTTTTTAAATCACACAAGTCATAAAAATTATATCACATCTTCAGATAATACACATAACTTAATACTTCTATGGCTTCAAGAACTAGCATGGTTGGATTTATAACAAACTTATTATAATCCCATAGGTATGTGGTGGGTCAGGAATTGTGAGTGTGTGTGTGTGTGTGTGTGTGTGTGAAAGAAAAAAGAGAGAGAGAGAGACAAAGAGAAAGAAAGAGATTGAAAATGAACAGGAAGAAAAGAAGAGAGTTGTTTCTTTGACTATTAAACATAGACTTCTGAATAAGGATCAAAAGTTATTAATCTTTAAAGTAATATGAAGAGAGAATGCCTTTTCACATGTATGAAAGACGGCCATCTAGAATTAGGAATGTTATATATCTGGTCTAAATAGGGCAAAGATAAATAGCCCTAAGGAAACAATCTACAAACAATGTGCAAACAATCTACAAAAAAGGATCAGTAACATGATCTAACCAGTTAAACAATTTATTATGTAACATAACTTCACACAAATAAAAAGATATAAATCCCAACTGCCTTGATGCAGCCTGGATCAGAATTGTGGCTGAAATCAGAGGCCACAATTCAATATTTGGGACATATTTATACTATAATATTATTGTTATATTTATGCTAAATTATACTTTTGTTAAATATTATTTGTTGTTTATCTGAAATTCACATTCAACTTGGCATCTTGTATTTTTATTTGCAAAACCTGGAAACTCTGTGTTAGACATTAACTGATATTGTAAAGAATAATAGAAAATATTGTAAGATATTCATGAATAAAAAAAAAAAAGAACTAGCCAGGTGGTGTGAAGTATTTTTTACTTAAAAATAAGTAAAAATGTTGAAATACAGTTTCAAATAAGTTACTATAAAGACCCAAGTTATAAATAGTATTAGGCATTCAGGTGATATAACTTGTATTTATACACAGTCTGTATTTTTTCATGATAATATTGAATTTATGGGTAGCTTTTGTTTGGTTTGGATTGGTTTTTTATTGAGAAGGGCAGGAAGCTCTCCCAAGATCTCCTGCTTTTTATTATAAAACAACTATATTATCTTATAGGAGTGATGTTTTCTCAAGGCTTTGATTATCATAAAACTTGTTTCATATATATTTGTTGTGGAAAATTGTAATACTGCATAAGTATACTCTTGGATAATATCCTTGCTGGAATTTGAGTTCATTTACCTAAATTGTAGTGTACATACTGATACCATGATTGTTAACTCATTTTATATACTCTAATTTACTTAATATTTAAATGCTATTGTATCTAAAAGACATGGGTTTACTTGCTGGGCAGAAAGCATCATGACTCTGACATGGCTTTCTTCCTACAGGTGTGTTTGAAAGCCATCTATTTTGTGATTCCAATAGCTTCATTTTGGGACACAAAACGAAGGATGCTTCCACAATTGAAACAGCACAATTCTTTTCTTTTTCTTTTAAAGGTTTATTTATTTATTTATTTTTATTTAAATTCAATTAGCCAACATATATATAGTACATCGTTAGTTTCAGATGTAGTGTCCAATAACTCATCAGTTGCAAATAACACACAGTGCTCATCACATCATGTGCCCTTCTTAATACCTATCACCCAATTACCCCATCCCCCCACCCACCTCCCCTTTAGTAACCCTCAGTTTGTTTCCTATGTCAAGAGTCTCTCATGGTTTTTCTTCCTCTCTGATGACTTCCCATTCAGTTTTCTCTCCCTTCCCCTATGATCCTCTTCTCTGTTTCTTATATTCCACATATGAATGAAACCATATGATAATTATCTCTCTGATTGACTTATTTTGCTCAGCATAATACCTCCAGTTCCATCCACATGTATGTAAAAGGTAAGTATTCATCCTTTCTGATGGCTGCATAATATTCCATTGTATATATATATACCACACCTTCTTTATCCATTCATCTGTCAATGGACATCTCAGCTCTTTCCACAGTTTGGCTATTGTGGACATTGCTGCTATAAACATTGGGGTGCAGGCACACCTTCAGATCACTACATTTGTATCTTTGGGGTAAATAGCTAGTAGTGCAATTGCTGGGTCATACGTAGCTCTATTTTTAACGTCTTGAGGAACCTCCATACTGTTTCCCAGAGTGGCTGTACCAGCTTGCCTTCCCACCAACAATGTAAGGGAGTTCCCCTTTTCCACACCCCCGCCAACATTTGTTGCTTCCTGTCTTGTTAGCCATTCTGACTGGTGTAAAGTGGTATCTCATTGTGGTTTTGATTTGTATTTCCCTGATGCCAAGGGATGTGGAGCATTTTTTCATGTGTCTGTTAGCCATTTGTATATCTTCTTTGGAGAAATGTCTGTTCTTATGTTCTGCCCATTTCTTGACTGTATTCTTTGTTTCGTTTTGTTTTTTGGTGTTGAGTTTGATAAGTTTTTTATAGATCTTGGATACTAGCCCTTTGCAAATATCTTCTCCCATTCTGTAGGTGGCCTTTTAGTTTTGTCGACTGTTTCCTTTGCTGTGCAGAAGCTTTTAATCTTGATGAAGTCCCAATAGTTCATTTATGCTTTTGTTTTTCTTGTCTTTGGAGATGTGTTTAGCAAGAAGTTGCTGTGGCTGGGGTCAAAGAGGTTGCTGTCTGTGTTCTCCTTTAGGATTTTGATGGATTCTTGTCTCACATTTAGGTCTTTCATCCATTTTGATTTTATCTTTGTGTATGGTGTAAGAGAATGGTCCAGTTTCATTCTTCTGCATGTGGCTGTTCAATTCTCCATTTATATAAAGCCCCATTTATTGAAGAGACCTTCTTTTTTCCATTTGATATTCTTTCCTGATCTGTCAAAGATCAGTTGACCATAGAGTTGAGGGTCCATTTCTGGGTTCTGTATTCTGTTCCATTGATCTATGTGTCTGTTTTTGTGCCAGTACCATACTGTCTCGATGATTACAGCTTTGTAATAGAGCTTGAAGTTTGGAATTGTGATGCCACTAGCTTTTTTTTTTTTCTTCAACATTCCTCCAGCTCCTAGTTTTGTTGATCTGTTCTACTATTTTTTTTTATTTCTATATCATTGATTTCTGCTCTAATCTTTATTATTTCTCTTCTCCTGCTTGGTTTAGGCTTTATTTGTTGTTCTTTTTCCAGCTCCTTTAGGTGTAAGTTTAGCTTGTGGTATTTGAAACATTTCTAATTTTTTGAAAAAGGCTTGTATTGCTATGTACTTCCCTCTTAGGACTGCCTTTGCTGTATCCCAAAGGTTTTGAACAGTGGTGTTTTCATTTTCATTTGTTTCCATGAATTTTTAAATTCTTCTTTAATTTCCTGGTTGACCCATTCAGTCTTTAGTAGGAAGCTCTTTAACCTCCAAGTGTTTGAGTTCCTTCCAAATTTCCTCTTGTGATTGAGTTCAAGTTTCAAAGCATTATGGTCTGAAAATATGCAGGGAATGATCCCAATAATGTTTTGGTATCAGTTGAGATCTGATCTGTGACCCAGTATGTGATCTATTCTGGAGAAAGTTCCATGCGCATGTGAGAAGAGTGAGTATTCTGTTGTTTTAGGATGGAGTGTTCTGTATATATCTGTGAAGTTCATCTGGTCCAGTGTGTCATTCAAAGCCCTTGTTTCTTTGTTGATCTTCTGCTTAGATGATCTGTCCATTGCTGTGAGTGGGATGTTGAAGTCCCCTACCATTAATGTATTATTATCAATGTGTTTCTTTACTTTAGTTATTAATTGGTTTATGTAATTGGCTGCTTCCATGTTGGGGCATAAATATTTACAATTGTTGGATCTTCTTGTTGGAAGACTGATATAATGTCCCTCTTCATTTCTTACTACAGTCTTTGGTTTAAAATCTAATTTGTCTGATATGAGGATTCCTACCTCAGCTTTCTTTTGATGTCATTTGGCATGATAAATGATTCCCCACCCCCTCACTTTCAATCTGGAGGTGTCTTTATTTATTTATTTTTTTAAGATTTTATCTATTTATTTTTTGAGAGAGAGAGAACGAGAGAGCACAAGCAGGAAGAGCAGCAGAGGGAGAGGGAGAAGCCAGGTCCCCGCTGAGCAGGGAGCCCAATGTGGGGCTTCATCCCAGGACCACTGAGATCATGACTTGAGCTGAAGACAGACACTTAACAGACTAAGGCACCCAGGTGCTCCTGGAGGTGTCTTTAGGTCCAAAAAGAGTCTCTTGTATACAGCATATGGATAGGTCTTGTTTTTTTATCCAATCTGATACCCTGTGTCTTTTGATTGGAGCATTTAGCCCATTTGCATTCAGAGTAACTATTGACAGATATGAATTTAGTTCATTGTATTACCTATATAGTGACTGTTTCTGTAGATTGTCTCTGTTTCTTTCTGGTCTATGTTACTTTTGGGCTCTCTCTTTGCTTATAAGATCCCCTTTAATATTTCTTGCAGGGCTGGTTTAGTGGTCACAAATTCTTTCAGTGTCTGTTTGTCCTGCATGCTCTTTATCTCTTCTTTCTGAATGAGAGCCTTGCTGGATAAAGTATTCTTGGCTGCATGTTTTTCTCATTTAGTACCCTGAATATTTTATGCCAGCCCTTTCTGGCTTGCCAGGTCTCTGTGGATAGATCTTCTGCCAGTCTGATGTTTCTACCATTGTAGGTTAAGGAGCTCTTTCCTTGAGTGCTTTCAGGATGTTACTCTTTATTTCTGAAATTTGCAAGCTTCACTGTTATATGTCGGGTGTTGATCTATTTTTATTGATTCTGGCGGTCTTCTCTCTACCTCTTGGACTTGAATGCCTGTTTCCTTACCAAGATTAGGGAAGTTCTTAGCTTTGATTTGCTCAACTAGTCCTTCTCTCTCTCCCTCCCCACCTTCTTCTTCCTCAGGGACCCCAATAATTCTAATATTGTTTCATTTTATGGTATCTCTGATTTCTTGAAGCCTCCCCCTCATCGTCCATTGGTTGTTTTTCTTTCTTTTCCTCAGCTTCCTTCCTTCCCATCATCTTGTCTTCTATGTCACTGACTCTCTCTTCTGCCTCATTTACCCTAGCTGTTAGAGCATCCAATTTAGATTGCATCTCAGTTAAGGCATTTTAAATTTCAGCCTGATTAGATTTTATTTCTGCATTAAGATATTCTCTAGTGTCTTTATGCTTTTTTCAAGCCCAGCTAGTAACTTTATAATCGTTATCCTGAATTCCAGCTCTGACATTTGACATATCCATAGCGATTAGATCTGTGGCAGAGAGTATTACCTCTGGTTCTTTCCTTTGTTTTGACTTACTCCTTCTAG
Source organism: Halichoerus grypus (assembly GCF_964656455.1). NCBI lineage: Eukaryota > Metazoa > Chordata > Mammalia > Carnivora > Phocidae > Halichoerus > Halichoerus grypus. The sequence goes on from NC_135721.1 coordinate 61,916,164, forward strand.
TCATTTTGCCCAAAGAAGAATGGATGAATGAGAGAACAAAATCAAAAATATCAACCACAACTCAAGTGAAATATACACTAGACAAATCTGAAGATGTCAGAAACCAAAAAAGAAAAAAAAGGGAAAAAAAGAGAATATAATCTTCCAGGTGGACAAAACAGGGTGATCCAGAACAGAGGTTCTGGGTGTATTTTGGTCGGTTTGTTAGAAGACACTAAATCCCAAAATTGTAAAGAAAGCAAAACTTATATATATACAAAAATAAAATTGAATCAGTGAAAGGAAGCCAAAAATGAAGAATATATTTATAAAATGTAAATGTAAAAATGAAAGTTAAAAAAAGACTTAAAAACAAAGAGTTGATAAAATAAGAAACTAGTTGAAAAGAAAAAAAGGATAATTTTAAACTGAAAGACAAAAGAATCATGAGAAAAAAACCTCAAATTCTATATACTATTTTCCTCCAGTGCTGGAGTTTTGCAGTTCTGTGTGCTTAGTAAACTTGGTATTCCCCTGATGTTACAGCTGTTCTTCTGAGGGAGGGTCTTGCTGTGCTGATTTTCAGGTGTCTGCCTGGGTGGAGTTGTACCACCCCTTCCCAGGGGGCTGGGCTCATTGTAAGCTGCTTCGTGTTCTTCTATGTGGCTTTTGTTCCCTGAAGGCTTTCCTTGCCGCTTCAGAAGATAAAAATAAAAATGGCCAAACCCTGATCTCCAGCCATAGAGCTGAAAGATTGTGGCTGCCTCTCTTCAGTAAATCCTCAGGGGAAAAGCAATCTTCACTTCTGTGTGTGCCAAACTCTGCAGACTCCTGCGGTGTGTACCCAGGCCAATCCTCCCAGGGAGGGAGGAAGGTCACTGCAGGCCTGCCACTTGCATGGCCCCCACACGAGAGCAGTTGCCTGATCATGCACGCACCCATACTGCTCTTCATGGGGGAAGGCAGAGGGTCACCATGTTTCTGCCCTTTGCAGGGCCCCCACACAGAAAACAGTCACTGGATCCAGTCGTAGTTTGCCCTTTATGGCAAACCAAGCTGAAAGCTCACTCCCAGGCATACTGACTGCAGCTGGCTTCCCAGATCCGATGCCTGGGAACTCTGCCAGCTCAGGCACTTCCGTTCTTTCCATGACCCCGGGGATCCTGAGACCACACTGTCCCACCTAGGATTTTGCCCCACTTTGCCACATGAGCACCTTTCAGACAGGGACGTTTCTCCCTGGAGCAGCCTTCTAAATGTTCTGATTATACACTCTGGGGCTATATCACTTTCTAGTAGCTGGCTTACTGAGGCTCCCTCCCCCTGCCATTTATCTTCAGATATAGCCCCTAGGATTCACTTCTCCGCACCTCCTACCTTGCAAAAAGTGGTCGTTTTTCTATTTATAGAATTCCAGCAATTCTTGTCTTACATCTCAGGTTGAGTTTGCAGGTATTCAGAATGATTTGATAGTTATCTAGCTGAATTCAAGGGACCAGATGAAACAAGGTCCCCTACTCTTCCGCCATCTTGCCTCCCTCTATTTATTTATTTATTTGAGAGAGAGAGAGAAAGAGTGGGAAAGAGAAAGAGAGGGAATGAGTGGGAGGGGCAGAGGGACAGGGAGAGAGAATCTCAAGCAAAGTCTGACATGGAGCTCGATCTCATCACCCTGAGATCAGGCCTGAGCTGAAACCAAGAGTGATTTAACTGACTGTGCTACCCAGGCACCCCCAAATAGTACAATTCTGATGTCTGAAAAGAGGCAATACATATGCGAAAATATCTATTTACAAGCTTTAACTATTTTGTAAAATATCTATTGTAGACACTATCAATATCTCCTATGATTGTTTCTACCTCTAAACCTAGGCAATCCTTTTCCCTGGCCCAGCATCTTTGCTTCCCAACTTCCACCAATTCAAAGTCAGCCTGTCCTTCACAGCTTGGAAGAAGATATAACCATCCAACAAAAAAAATTCCCCTGCAACTTTGACCTATGTTGATGTCTCATTTTTCTGTACGCTCAAAGTGTGGTCCCCACTACCCATTCTCATATATTATAAACTACTCATTTCACTAAAAAAAATCTCTTGAGGCTTATTTCCAGAATTATAACCAACCAAGAGGCAGATATTGTTGCTCTCTGTTATATTTCTCACAGAACTCATTCATTCATTTGAAAAATATTTAATGAGTTCCACCATGGTCTAGGCCTATGTGATGTGGTAGAAATTCAATCATTATTGTGATTCTTTGGAGCTTATAATCTGATGGAAGTGGTAAAGCGTTGTTAAATTCTAGTTGCAAAAAGTATGAATATCATGGCCTTGTAACCCCTGGAATATTGAGGATACCTAAAAAATTGGTTGTGGGATGGAACAAAAGATGGTCTCTCATATGACTCCTATTTTTACAAATTGGTTAATGTAGTTTTTCTTTATTCTCTATGGATATATAACAGAAAGTTAACAATTGACTCTCTTACCTGAAGCAAAGCACATTAGATTTCCCTTCTAAAACATTTCTGATAAGCAGGAGCAGTCATTTCATTTTGAATTTGTGTGTTCCATTTAGATGATTTAGGTGACATGAATCTAAATCAAAGAATAATAGCTGAAAGTCTCTTCTTTTATTATATGCATTGACATGTGGCATCAGCCACAAGGAGTTCAAGTAAACAAACATAATTGAATTCCGGAAGTAAGGATTAAGTACATTTTGAAACCTGATTCTTCCCCATGGACTAAGACATAAATGTATGAAAAAATACATAAAATGTGCAAAAAAATGAAGTTTATCATATGGTTTAAAAATTATCTTAGGCTTTTTATTTATTCAGTATGGTTCTTTACATTTATATTTCATTCATCTGTGTAGTGAAAAGTACTTCGTTATTTTGGAAATTATGCCACTCAAAATATTATATGGTGCATATAGAACGTTGATGTAGACAGAAAAACAAAGAATTCAGTATTTGAAAACCTTGATCATCTGCTGTGCATATTTATCCTATTCTGACCTAGATGATTTCAGAGGTCTTTTCCTGTACAGAGTCATCATAGAGGCAAATAGAAGTCCAGCTTCTGAATTCCTATTTGTATTATTACTATCTAACGAATTCTATTGTACAGCAGGTGTCAAATCATATCAGTTGTTTTGCAATCGAGTATGAATAGAAGATGTATTGCTATTGCAAATGAATCTAATATGAAACTAATGAGCAATAATGAGCAACTGTTTTGTCATTATTGAGGCAACCACTGAGATGCTAATAAACTCTCATTTTTGCTCTTTAGAAAAAGCAGTGGCCAGGATTTATAACATGGCCTTAATGTCCCCAAAGCCTGAGGCAAAAAAAAAAAAAAAAGTAAAATCCTAAACTGAGGATAATTTAGTCATTTTCTGTATGATTGTTCTCTCTTATTAAAATGAACCTGTTATAATGCCTTTCAAGAATTTCTATAATGGAAGAGAAAAGATGAAGAATGGGTGTCCATTAAATGGATATAAAGTTAAGAAGATAAACATCTTGCCTAATTTTCCTTAATGTAAATATAATAATTCTAGAGTTTTCCACTTGCCAGTTCTTTTATAGTATAATGAAGCCTAATGTAGGCAACTTTTTATTTTTAAACCCAGTTACTTCAGAAGTAACATTATTGAAAGACTTTTTGTAATTAACTTATTTGTTCCTGTGAATGGCCTAACTTGGTAAATAACCCAGAGCACTTATCACATAGTATTATTATGGCCATATGTTTTACATCTCTGCCTTCCCTTCGGTAGTGTAAGAGCAGGAAGCTTAATAAATATTTATAAGATGAATGGTGAATAAATAATTGAATGAATGGGAAAAGAGCTAGTGCATTAAATTTGCTTTCTTAGGTAGAAATAATGTGGTTTAAAACAGTTTTTAATACATGTTCATTTGATATGTTATAAGACCCTTAAGAACTCGGCTTTGAATATTTTGTACTACAGGACAAAAAGGTTTAAGTATATATGATTTATGTGACCTTGTTGCTTCGATTGATAAACTTATACCAAATCTGAAGACAAATTTTGGTATCTTCCTACAAATGTTTGCTAGAATTCATGATTTTACCATATTATACAAGATTTAATCAGTACTTTAAATAACATACAGGCCTCTAGTAATATTCTTTCAGACTTTTTATACATTTATATTCCTTATATATTTATATATGTGTGACTTTTATAGCTTCAAAAGTCTATTTGATTAAAGATAATCAAAGATTTGAATTATTAAACTTCCTATCTTTGCTGTTGATTAGGCTGCTGTAGACATATGTGTTCAAACACAAAGCGACTCTATTTGAATAATCCAATACTGCTCACTTTAGCAAGACTTCCTTTTCATTATGTACATACATGCAGAAATTCTGCTATTTTTCTAATGCATATATGAGCAAACTATGTATAAATGTTAAAATATATTTATATCTTGTCAGATCTATCAAAATTAAATAAACATAAGTAAAGAAGGAACTACAACCTGAATGTTTGAGATATACAAAATAAGAAAGCCAAGAGACTTGAAATATTAAATTATTTGACTTTGCAGATCCAATATACTACACAAAGTTATTGTTAAATTACAGAGGGAGGAAGTTGATTTGAGATGTAAGTTTTGGTCAAATAGACTGTAACTTCAAAACTACTCTTGTCAGGCCTCCTTTAAATGAACCCAAGTGTTCTGGGTCCCTGATTTTTCATCTCCCACACCTCTATACAGTGTAATGTAACAACTGTCCAATAATAAAAACAGTTTCTCATATTTATAAATGTACACACACTTCTACAAAATCTTAGGTTTTGAAGTGTATGAAAATTGTAAGTAATTACATTTTGATAACTTTTTTTCTTACATAATTTCCTTTACCGACTTCATAGGCCTTCAGAATGAATTAGTCCAACATTCAAATAATTCTTCGCACAGGCATCTATGTTATTTGGGAGACTATTTTTCATGGAATTATTTCTTGCAGCCAACAATATCTGTGACTAATTGTACTACTCATAAATCCAAGTAAAGCAATGTCCTCGAAATACATCTTCTAGTAATTATTGTACGCCTCCTGTTCTCTATGGTGATCTAAAGAACAGAAAGGATAGTTAATTGTGCCATATAGATATAAGTTATGGTTCATTGGGGCCCATTCATTAAAGTAAAATAAAATTCCCAGCATCATCTTTAATTTTGGTAAGGAGAATCTCCTACTATTTAAAAGCATTGATAACTTTTTAAAAAATGTGCCCTAGAGATAAAGATATTTTCCACTGCTTCTCTGTCCTCATGAGAAAGAAGTAAAATGATGAATTATCTCCTAAATTAAAACTTGAAGTAATTCCTTTATATATCCTTGAGAATATATATGAGACCACACGAGCATTTTTTCAAATCTGCTGCTAAACCAAGGAAATGTTTACCGTTACATTTTATTAAATTTATTTCTATTGAACATTAATTGCTTATAGACTTTAAAGAGAATGGCAGCACAATTTTTAAATGGTCCTAATTACTCATAGAATGAGAATATTCTTTTTATATATTAATATTATTTTTCATCAAAGTGATAAGAGTTAAATACATAATAAAAATTAAAATAGCACAACAAAGTTTTTAATAAAAAGCAATAGTTTCCTGCTTCAGCTCTGCCTACCTTTTGGCTTTCTCCTATCTTTATTTCTCCTGGTTGTTACTTCCCTCATTCTTTTTTTTTTTTTTTTTAAAGATTTTATTTATTTATTTGAGAGAGAGAGAATGAGAGACAGAGAGCATGAGAGGGAGGAGGGTCAGAGGGAGAAGCAGACTCCCTGCCGAGCAGGGAGCCCGATATGGGACTCGATCCCGGGACTCCAGGATCATGACCTGAGCTAAAGGCAGTTGCTTAACCAACTGAGCCACCCAGGCACCCTTCCCTCATTCTTTTTAAAAACAGTTGATATGTTTCAGAGGTACAGAATGTAGCAGGAGGGGAAGAATGAAGGGGGGGAAATCGGAGGGGGAGAAGAACCATGAGAGACAATGGACTCTGAAAAACAAACTGAGGGTTCTAGAGGGGAGGGGGATGGGAGGATGGGTTAGCCTGGTGATGGGTATTGAGGAGGGCACGTTCTGCATGGAGCACTGGGTGTTATGCACAAACAATGAATCATGGAACACTATATCTAAAACTAATGATGTAATGTGGATTAACATAACAATAAAAAAATTTAAAACTAAAAACAGTTGATACGTAGCCAGCGTGTCCCAGTCAGCCTCTCTTTTGGATATATAGATTTCTGGTCTGATCATTATGTGTCTGTGCCATAATAGTTAACAGATATTTTTAATATTAAGGTTGTCTAAATAATGTAATTTGTATCCTAATTTCTTGATTTATCACATATGAACATTACCTCTTGACTCAACACTATCAAAGAAAATCTATTTCATTCATAATACCTATCTCTCCTACCCGTCCCAATTTGTGATAGTTGTAAGATTTTCTAAATCTCTTAAGTTTGTAATGTCGAATAATACTTTACTTAAATACTTAAAGTTTCCCTGTATTTCTTATTCTATTAATTTCAATTGCATCTCTTGACTCCCCATTACTAAGGATATATATTCCCTCAACATCTTTTCTGTCCTCCATCTCCAATATCGATAACATTTATATGTGCTACACCAAACTGAAATATGTATAAATAACATATATATCTATATGTAATTATATACATAATTAACTGAATGACAAAATTGTATATAGTTATATATATTAAAAATGAGTAAATAGTATTTATATCATTATGGTTATGCAAATATTTCCTTCTCTACAAATCCAAATCCAAAGTCAAAATCCCTGAGCAGCTCAAAAAGAGAAATTTCTTGACATCAAATAGATTCTCTCTCCTTTCCTTCCACTGATTGCTCATAATCATACCACACTCTGCTTCTTATATAGATCAGACTTGTATAGTTTTTGTTTTTCTTTTTTTTTAAATTTTTTATTGTTATGTTAATCACCATACATTACATCATTAGTTTTTGATGTAGTGTTCCATGATTCATTGTGCATAAGTTTTTGTTTTTCTTTTAAGCCTAGAGTTATCTTTCTTTTCTCTTTGAGACAGGGAACATGTTAGCTGTCTTTATCATATTACTAGCTTGTTCCTCATTCTGTCTATTGCTTAGAATCTCACTCTTTTTTGGAAGACATTTTTTTTTTTTCCTGAAGTTCAGAGATTTCCTGTTCTAATTTGGGTTGAAATTCTTCCTAGGCCTTGTGGATCCAATTAGGTGTAGCCAATTCCCCCTTTCCACTCAAGACATAGGTTTTAAGAGGGGTTGGCTTCACATGTTGGACTTCTGTCCGGATATGACCAACACTTATAGTCCCAAAGATTCCCTCCTCAATGGATCAGCGTAGAAAGCAGAGTCAGAGCCTTTCCTTCTGCTCCTTAACACAGCCTCTCACAGTACTTGCTTATTCCTTTGGCTTTAGCCAACTTTTCTCTATTTCATCAGTTTTCAAAGTATGATCTGTGCTCCTGGTCCACAGGACCCTCACGGGTGGTTTGTGAGGTAAAAAAATATTTCATAGTAACATGAAGACATTACTTCGCTTGTTTCTGTGCTTTGGCTTGTGCACCACTGTGCAAAAGCAAAGGTGGTGGGTAAAACTGCTTGCAGCTTCGCATGAATCCAGGCAGTAGTACCAAACTGGACTCACGGTTTTTTTTTTTTAAAAAAAAGCCAATTTCATATAGAATGCTCTTGATGAAAAAGTAAAACTTATTGTATTAAATCTTGACCCTTGAGTCCATGTCTTTGCAATACTGTGTGACAAGACAGGAAGTATGCATAAAATACTTTTGCTGCATATAGAAATACAGAAACTGACTTGAGCAAAAGCAGTAGCGTGATTATTTGAGAAGTGAGTTGAACTACTTTTTTTTTTCATGGAACATTATTTTTGTTTGAAAAAAAAAATGACTGACAGAAAAAGTATGATTATGTAGACTTGGGTATTTGGCAATATTTTCTCGATAATGAATGGAGTGAACTTATCACTTCAAGGAAACCACTTACAATATTTGTTGCCAATAATAAAATTTAAGATTTCAGGCAAAAATTAAGTTTTTGGAAGACTCCTAGCCACTTCTGTGAGCTTGACAGATTCTTAATAAAGTATTTTTTTTTTTTTTTTTTTTTTGCTGAGGTTGGTGGTGATATTACTGAACATGGTTTTTAAAAAATGTATTTTGTAATACCAGATCTTCATAACTCAGCAAACTATTATTTTCCAAAAGACAAATGCATGATGTTAGAAATCATGTATGGATGAACGATTCATTCAAAGTTTCATAATGACCAATGGACTTTAATGTGATAGAGTATAGAAAGTCTGTTGATATGGTCTCAGATTCTACTTTGCAGCTAACCTTTGAGAAATTATCACTTGTCAGATATTAGTGTAGTATCAGAGAAGAGTACTCACACTTATCTGAAAAGGCTATTAAAATGCTTCTTCCCTTGCCTACTACATTTCTGTGTGAGACCAGATTTTCTTGATATTTTTAATCAAAATTAAGATATCACAACAGATGGAATACAGAAGCAGAGAAAATTCAGCTGTCTTTATTAAGCCAGATATTAAAAGAGATTTGCAAAAGTGTAAGATAATGTCATTCCTCTCACTAATTTTTTTTTGTTTGGAAAAATATAGAAATTTAGGTAAAAATACATGTTATTTATGTTAACATAGAATGAGCTTATTGTTATTCTGTTTAAATGAACTAATAAATTAATACATAAACTTTTTCAAGTTTAATTTCTAAAACAGCATATATTGAAATATGTAATCCACAGACGAAATGGTCTTCGGGGTTTTCAATAATTTTTAAGAGTGCAAAGGGGTCCTGAGACCAGAACTACTGCTCTTGACTTCTTGCCTGCAAAGATCTGAAGTATTTGCCATATTCTCTCTTCTTATCTGAGTTTTTATTTCCATACCTTTCTGAGTATTTTTGTCTTTCTATCACTCATCCCAGGGAGACAGTGGTGGAAGATGGAGACTGGCCAGTTATTTTATTCCTCCAAACTGTATAAACAGCAGGTTTCTCAGGCTCCCCCTAAACCTTCATTTTGGGAAAATAATTATCTAGCTTATTCAGACTATCAAATGTACTAGGTTATTGACACTGACTCATGTCCCTATCTCTTTGAACTAATGCAGTTTATGCTATAATTTTATGTCAACTTAACCATTTCCCCCTCAATTAGTAAAGGCTATTCCTCTGGGAAGGTTACAGATTTTATTTTCTTCCCAGAAAGCTAACCATGACCTTATCATCTTTCTGATTTAAAGAGGTGGGATCTCTTTAAAATTTCAATGCCTGTAAAGTTTTCCTTAAGAAACTCAAATAGAATCATCTACTGACATTTCTGATAATTTTCTGAAGTAATAAGAAGAGGATAAAGATGGATACATCCTTTTAAAAGGGAACCTTTATCATGGTAGCATGGCTTCATCTCTTTCTGCGGAACTTGAAAGCCTGTGTTCAGTAATTTATGTTAATGCTTTATTTTCGAAGTTTTCTTTCTTCCATAAGCTCTTCAGACTTTGACCAAGAACTGACCTTTCCCCTCTTTGAAATTTACCCTCCAACCTACCCCCCCTCTCCAGGCTAGCTCTTCATTAGGGAAGACATACCCTCATATGGGAGACATACCCTCACGTTGCTGCACATTGCGCTCTGGTGGCAGGCCTCCCTGACAAAAATCAAAGAGCTGTTAGTGCCAGAACGATGAACTCTGTGATCTCAGCCCCATAAAGAGAAGCATCCCCAGAGAGAGGTTCAATTCATGTCAGAGTTAAATCTTAATTCATCTGAGAGCTGAGAAGCAGTCGGGCTTTTGAATATTTTTATTGAGAAACATTTTCGAAATCACAGATCAGATTAATATTTCAGTTACTTCTTTGAATGAATCTGGTCCAAGACAACAAACAAAATCCATGGATTGTGTGCAGTGTGATTTAGACAGAAGTTTTTAGAATGTTTAGACAGTTTCTGCTACATTTTTTCAGGTTGAGTAGGGACATGGTCTAAACTCCTGTTCCCCCTTTCTTTTTGCTTTCTTTTGAAGTCCTTCCTCCCTTCCTCCTTTCCTTTCTTTCCTCTTTCTTTTTCTTTCTTTCATTCCTCCCTCCATTCCTTCCTCCCTCCCTCCCTGCCTTCCTTCCTTCTTTCTTCTTTTTACTTTTTCTAGAGATACATTGCTTTTAAGAACAACCTATTGCTTAACACAATCTAACTAAATGCAATTGTACTTAGGATTTTTGAATGCATCAATGAGAACAAACAGGTATTCTCAGAGATTAGAGTCTTCCTTTGATTTTTACGACGTAAGGTACCATGCTACCCTAAATAAAATTGTGTTGTTAGTGCTACAACCTGCCTTAAAGTGGCAATAAGTCAATATAATTCTGGGTTAGAAAGAACTGGGTTTAATTATGCTAAATGTTGAAAGACATATAACTAAACTTCATGGGAAATGGCATGTGGCCTCAAATTAAATAATATTTATTGAGAACTTAAATGTGCTAGTCACTATTCTAAGTGACTTGCATGTATTACATTATTTAACCATTAGAATCACTTTATAATGTCAGTACTTTTATTGTATCCATTTTACAGATGAGGGAATCAAGGCACTGAGAGTTTTAAAACTTTGTACAAATGTATTAATAAGCATCAGAATTGAGATCAGGATGTGGACAGTCTGGCTGCAGAAAATGAGTTCAACCATCACACTATGATTCCCCTCCAGGTAGTAAAATATAACGTAGTCACAAAGAATCAATAGTGAATTCTGTTAGCAATTTATGGAATTTTCATTAATTCTTGCATTTAATTTTACTGAGTTATTTTCCTTTCACTATTAAGTAAGACAATTGAAATAGTCATGTCTTGGTACATGTTGTTTCCTAATCTGGAATGACAGGCTTTCTTACTATTCAAAATCAACCCATTCTTCAATGCTCATTTCAAACTTCATTTTTTTAATGAAACTATAGCTGTTAAAAAGCAGAGGCTTGGGGCACCTGGGTGGCTCAGATGGTTAAGCGTCTGCCTTCAGCTTGGGTCATGATCCCAGGATCCTGGGATCGAGCCCCACATCGGGCTCCCTGCTCAGTGGGAAGCCTGCTTCTCCCTCTCCCTCTGCTTGCTGCTTCCCCTGCTTGTACACACTCTCTCTGTGTCAAAAATAAATAAAATCTTTAAAAATATATATATATATATATAAAATTAATTTTAAAAAAAGCAGAGGCTCCTGGAATTTAAGTGTTGGAATGGAACATAGAGGATTTCTAGTACGATTTCTACCTAAATCAGGGAATTGCTGAGACATTAGCTTCTGGCCAAAAACATGCTGTTATAAGGCACCCAATATCTTTTCTTCTCAAACCTCTATTTAGCTAGTGATTCTGACCATCTTAAACTAGAACAACACCTTGTTTTTCTGACTGAAATTTAGCCTTACCTAGCTATTTTTATTAATCTCCTCATTTCTTCATATATTTGCACTTTCAATAGTTACTATAGTTTCTTTTTATGCACCACTCTTCTAGGTGCTAGAAGAGAATATTAGAATAATAAAGACGTGGAAATCGTTTTAAAAAATCAGATGCTTTGGAGATGCCTAACATAGATTAGGAGACCAGGGAATGACAGTAAACCTTGGGTTGAGATGTGAAGAAAGAATGGGATTTAGCTGTTTGAAAAAGAGGAGGAAAAACACTAAAGCAGATGAAGTACCTGAGGCACAGAAAAGCTAAGTCAGTTTTCCAAAATCATAAGGCTAGTAACTGGGAGAATTGAAATTTGAGTTGGCATTTTCACTCCACAGTTGATGCTCTTAAATTAGGGTAATGAAAGCGTAGCATCATATTCAGGGAGTTGTAAGTAATTATTTAAGGCTGAAGTGTGGGATGTGTTAAGTGGAAGGGTTGAGATGGTGGTAAAATGAGTCAGAAGAGTTAGGCAGGGGCCAGATTGTGACGAGTTTTGGAAGCTCTGCCAATATGTTTGGATTGTATTCTCATTTTCTGTTTCTTCTAACATGGAAAGAGCCAGTTGGGTTTGTCCTCGTGTTACTGATTTGGCTTTCTCTAAGGTCAGTTTTGTTTTCTCCTGATGCAATTATTCATTTTTATTCTGTTGTTACTTTTAAAAGTTATTTGATTATTTGTCAATTTTGTAAAGAATTTACCAGCTTCGTTTTCTTGTCCAATTTCACCTCAGAATATTGCCTTCTCATGACTCCCTGCTTCTGCTTTATAGAACTCATCTTCTTAGATTTTTTTTTTTTTTTTTGGTACACCAAATAAATGTTTTACACAGTATTCTTATGTTTTGTGTAGGAGGAAATTTTAGTTATGCTTTTATTCCAAGTTTTTAGAGAATTGTGCTTTTCTCTTGTGACTCAAGTATTTTGGGGATATTATATATATATATATATTTGTTTATATGTCCTTGAATTCAGGAACAACTAGACAGGCAGTGCACATCTATACATGTCTGTATATTTAGTTCTCTTAACTGTATATTTTAGCCATGAGAAAATTTGCACCTAGATCTGTCCATGATTTGAAAGTCAAGATTTATGGTCTCCAGTCCAATCTTTGTTTCGTGTGGTATTTTCTTCTCATTTTAATTTCAGGGCTTCTAACTATTCTGGAGGGTCAAATTAATCTCTGGTTGCCATTTGTTTGCCATTTTGTATGTGTCTGGAGAAAGGTGTTCAATGGTCAAATAATTTTAGGAAATACAATGTGCTGCTTTCTCCTCTTGGAAATGCACTATGAAGCACCTGGAGAAGTCCTATAGCAAAGAAGCTTGTTAATCATTCTTTTTAAAGCCAGTATTTGTTAAACTTATTTTCAAGAAACATGCTTTTTTATATGTCTATGAACATTCTTTGGACTACTCTACTTTTGTAAATGCTATAGGATGAATTAAGCCTACCTCCCATAGACTTTGTTAGCCTGTCAGCATTACTCTGTTGTAATACTTATTTGCAATGCTCTTCCTCACGTAGCTATATCCAGATTCTACACAACAGTGCCTCCACCTTCCATCACTTCTTATCATATTGTATATATTTTAACTCTTTTTTTTTTTTTTTTTGCTGACATATAATTTACATACAGTGAAATACACTCTTCTAAAAAAGTTTAGTTCTATGTTTGGCAGATGCACGTAATCATGTAATTACCACTACAATCAAGATATAGAACCATAGTGAATATCAAAAACTTTAGTGCATAAATGGATGTGTAAACAGGGGTACTGATGAAATTTACTGACCTGAGAGGTATGCCTCTTATAGTTGAAGCATGTTCACTGGTTTATTGGTAAATACAGGTTCTGTATCTTCATCAGAGACTAGGAAGTAGGTCAAAGTCTTTTATTTTAATGATACATGCCATTCTGTTTTAGGAGGTGGATTTTGGGATATTCAAGGATGTTATTTTTTTCCATCCATCCCTATGGATAGAGAAATTCCTCACATTCCCCTTCCCAACTCTTCCCTCTTTGTGACTTAACAGGGTTCATGTTCTCTACCTCCCCTTTGTTTAATCTGGGGTGTGTGTGCGTGTGTGTGTGTGTGTGTGTGTGTGCGCACACGCACGTGTGTGTGTGTGTGTGTGTTATAATGAGAAAATGAGAGGAATCTATTAGATACTGTGTTTTTTCCCATGCTAACAGCAATCACGGTATTTTTTAAATATTAAGATATTATTGAAATACAAGATATTCCTGTACTTCTCATCTTCCCAGTGGTGTTCAGTAAAATTTGGGTAAAAGTTTATTTTCAATGGATGCTTTTTCTTTGATTGACTGAGTGGTTGGGTGATTTGTGAACTATTGTGCAACACTACACGGTAATATGGGAGTGATGTTTACTTTTAGACTTGGGGATGTTTTTGATGATAAGTATAAGAAGTTGCTATGCCATTTTGAGAGGCAAATTTTAATGTATTTCTGCTTATAATCTGATCTTACCATCTGGACCATATTTACCCTGTATAATTCTTTTCTTTCAGCTCAGTATGACATACTCATTTTTAGTACAAGATAGGTCATGTTTATCTGTTGCACTGTCTATGGTCCAGTGATCTCTTTTGTAGTCTAAGGGGAACTGTATGAAAACTGAACTGTGTCAAGGAGACTAAGAGTGTTAAAGTTCACCAAGAAATCAAGACGAGCCTTTGCAGAAACAAGAGGGAGTTAAAATTAGTATGAATTGATTTCCTACCCCCTTTTCAGAAATTGTCCTCACATGTTGAGAGCCCCTTGGCCATTTATGTTATGTTCTGTGTTATGACTGTGACATGACTATGCCAGAGGATGGCCAAGGTCAACAATGTGACCTATTTTTATTTTTTCTTAATAGGAAAAAGTTGCCATTCTTTTCCCACACTGGCAGAGTCTTTCTGTGTGTGTGGCTTTGCAGACTCCTTTTTGTGAACATTTCACATCTTTTCCTTTGATTAAGCTTGTTAGATTTCAGACCTCCTTGAACTTTAAACTTCTCATTTTCAGCTTTTCCAGTTAGATGTTCTAAATCTAGTGATCTATTATACAGTATTATTAACTTATCTATCCTTTGGCAGCTTTATAAATTATTTTGGAAATATATTTTTCTTAAAGCAGTAACACAAACAGGAGGTAAACATTATTTTAAACTTTTCTACTTAAAATTGGAAATTTTATTTACAAATCTGAATTCTCTGAAAAAAATAGTAAGAATGCATTTATTATGTGGATACTTAATACATCTCAACTTTCAGGTTTTCTTGAACTCCGAGGCTGCATTACAAAGAAGTCTTAGTTGTTTGTGGATTAAATCGGTGGCACTTATTGGCTTAAGCATGCATCTACCTGAATGGATTACTGATGCATTAAAAGTAACATACAGGCACTATGGAAACAACAACAACAAAACTTCCAGTAAAACATGAAGTATTTAGGAGAAAATTGATGCCAAATAACAGGTAATTAAAATATAAATTTCCTTTTTAAAATGCCCAATCAACCCAATGTTCCAACTCACTTTTTGCGTGTGAACAAAACCAAATAATGTTAGAATTGTATGTTAGGAAATATTGCCATGAAACTTTCAGTCAAGATGGCAGGCTTAGCTGATGTGAAATGCCACCAGTCACTTTCTGGAGCCAAGGACAGAGGATGTTAGAAAGAAATAAAATAATTTAAACATGTATTTGAATGTGAATCCAGGAAATGGGAAGCTTAGTTACCAGAAACAAAGACTGAAGTCAGGCAGAATGGTGAGCTGATACTGAAGTTGAATGTCTCACAGGGCATCTCCAGACATTGATGCCTGGGTTTAATATCTATGTGGACGAGTGATGAGGAATTGGATCCATGCAGTTGGAGTACAGAAACTGAGCTATGAAGGGGATGCTGTGTTCAGGAAACTGGAAATAGGAAACAAAAACTGTCTGCTAGCTTGGAAGCAATAAGAAACTGGCATTTTCTAGTGCCTTGGGTGGGAAAAGTCAAGAGCTAGTGTACATAACCCCAATCTGCACTTTGAAGAACTATGGAGTCCAAATTCACACTGACTACAGTAGGTGGTAGAACCATAGGTAAAATCATTACAAAAAACACTGAACAATTGCTGAAGATAAAATATCTCAAGAAGTAGAAATCATAAACAATATGAAGAGGTTTTAATGTAAGTATGCCAAAAATGTAAAAGAGATAACAGAAAGAAGAGAAAAACATAAAGCTTGAATAAGAATCTATAAAAGAAGAGTATTTTTAAATTTTTTAAAATGAAATTATAATTTATGTACAGTAAAATTCACCCTTTTTGGTACACAGTTCTCAAGATTTGGCAAATATACACAGTTGTATAACCACTATCACTATAATTGAGATATAAAATATATTATAATGTATTATAATTATATATGTATTATATAACTGTATATGTATTATATTATATATAATGTATTATAATATATTATAATATATTTTATATCTTGACTATATATACATATATATATACATGCACACTGGGGTTATTTATAAAATAAGCCCCAAATATTTCCCATGCCCCCTTTGTAGCCAACTCATCCTTCCAGCCCCAGACCCTAAAAGCAATTGATCTGTTTTCTGTCCCAGTAGTTTTGGCTTTTCCAGAATGTCATGTAAATGAAGTTATATAGTATACATAGCCTTTTGAATGTAGCTTCTTTCCCTTAGCATCATGTATCTGAGATTCATCCATGTTGTTACATGGATGAGGAGTTCATTCTTTTTTATTACTGAATATTATTCCATTGTATGGAGTTGCCACATTATTTTTTTGTCTGTTCTCCAGTTTTAGCAATTATGAATAGAGATACTATAAACATTTGCATGTAGGTTTTGGTGTGAACATAAATTGCCATTTCTCTCAGATAAATACCTAGGAGTTAGAAGTATACTTAGTGCACTTTATAAGAAACTTCCAAACACCTTTGGAAGAGGCTGTTAACAATTTGCATTTCCACTAGTAATGTATGAGGGATTCTAGTTGTTCTGTATCCTACCAGCAATTTGTAATGACAGCTAGGACCTTTCAGCATGATTTTGAATAGGAAGAATGAAGGTGGAGCCTCTTTACTTTATTTTTGATCTTGGGGCAAATCATTCACTAGTACATACCATGTTAGTTGATTTTTTATAAACGTCCTCCACCAGATTAAGGAAATAAGGAAATTCCCTTGAACTCTGAGTTTGGTGAGAGCTTTTTGCTTGCTTGTTTGTTGAATCAATCACATTTGAATTGAATTTTAATACATTTCTTTTCTTACATCTATTGAGATGTTAATATCTTTTTTTTTTCATGTTTTAGTCTATTACTATGGTGAATTACACTGATTCATTTACAAATGTTTACCCAACCTTAAACTCTTGGGATAAGTTTTACTTGGTCATGATGTATTGTCCTTTCTGTATATTGCTAAATTTAATTTGGTAGTCTTTTGTTGAGGATATTTGTGTCTCTGTTCACAAGAACATTGACAATTTTCTTGTCATCTATTTCCATGACTTTGCTGGCCTCATAAAATCAGTTAGTAAATGTTTTCTCTTCTTCCATAATATGGAAGGGTTTGTATAGAATTGATATTGTTTAGTCATTGGTTATTTGGTAGAAGCTGCCAGTGGAGCCATCTGAGCATGGAGTTTTCTTGGTTAGGAGATTTGTAACTACAAATTTAATATCTTTAACAGATGTTCTAGCTTTTAGTTTGTCTAGTTTTTCTTGAGTTAGCTTTGACAGTTTATATCTTTAAAATAATTTATCCATTTGATCTATGCTGTCAAATTTATGGGGAAGAGTTGTTCATAATATTCCCTTATTATCTTTTTATGTTTGTAGTGGTGTCCCTTTATTCAAAATGGATCATCTTAATTAGCCATCTGGAAATTCTAGAAAATAAAAATCTACTAATTGAAATTAAAAGGTTAAACAGCAAATGAAATACACAGGAAAAGAAACTTAGTGAACTGGAAGATACGAGATAGGAGAAAAATCATGGACAACATAACAAATAAAAACCAAATATGGGTAGCATAGACATTTTAACAATGTTTATTCTCCCAGAGCAATCTATACCTTCAATGTCATCCTGATCAAAATTCCAATGACATTTTTCAAAGTGTTGGAACAAACAATCCTAAAATTTGTATGGAATCAGAAAAGGCCCCGAATCGCCAAGGAAATGTTGAAAAAGAAAAACAAAGCTGGGGGCATACGTTGCCTGATTTCAAGCTATATTACAAAGCTATGATCACCAACACAGCATGGTACTGGCACAAAAACAGACATATAGACCAATGGAACAGAATAGAGAACCCAGATATGGACCCTCAACTCTATGGTCAAATAATCTTTGACAAAGCAGGAAAAAACATGCAATGGGAAAAAGACAGTCTCTTCAATAAATGGTGCTGGGAAGATTGGACAGCCACATGCAGAAGAATGAAACTCGGCCATTCTCTAACACCATTCACAAGATAAACTCAAAGTGGATGAAAGACCTCAATGTGAGACAGGAATCCATCAAAATCCTAGAGGAGAACATAGGCAATAACCTCTTTGACATCACCCACAGCAATTTCTTTCAAGATACATCTCCAAAAGCTAGTGAAACAAAAGCAAAAATGAACTTTTGGGACTTCATCAAGATAAAAAGCTTCTGCACAGCAAAGGAAACAGTCAACAAAACAAAGTGGCAACCCACAGAATGGGAGAAGATATTTGCAAATGACACTATAGATAAAGGGCTGGTATCCAAGATCTATAAAGAACTTCTCAAACTCAACACCCAAAAAACAAATAATCAAGTCAAAAAGTGGGCAGCAGATATGAAAAGACACTTCTCTGAAGAAGACATACAAATGGCTAACAGACACATGAAAAAATGTTCATCATCATTAGCCATCAGGGAAATTCAAATCAAAACCACATTGAGATACCACCTTACACCAGTTAGAATGGCAAAAATGGACAGGGAAAGAAACAACAAATGTTGGAGAGGTTGTGGAGAAAGGGGAACCCTCTTACACTGTTGGTGGGAATGCAAGTTGGTATAGCCACTTTGGAAAACAGTGTGGAGTGCCTCAAAAATTTAAAAATAGAGCTACCTATGACCCAGGAATTGCACTCCTGGGTATTTACCCCAAAGACACAGATGTAGTGAAAAGAAGGGCCATATGCACCCCAATGTTCATAGCAGCAATGTCCGCAATAGCCAAACTGTGGAAAGAGCCCAGATGCCCTTCAACAGTTGAATGGATAAAGAAGATGTGGTCTATATATACAATGGAATATTACTCAGCCATTAGAAAGGATGAATACCCAACTTTTACATCAACATGGATGGGACTGGAGGAGATTATGCTAAGTGAAATAAGTCAAGCAGAGAAAGTCAATTATCATATGGTTTCACTTATTTGTGGAACATAAGGAATAGCATGGAGGACATTAGGAGAACGAAGGGAAAAATGGGGGGGGGAATTGGAGGGAGAGATGAACCATGAGAGACTATGGACTCTGAGAAACAAACAGGGTTTTAGAGGGGAGGGAGGAGGGGGAATGGGTTAGCCCGGTGATGGGTATTAAGGAGGGCACGTACTGCATGGAGCACTGGGTGTTATATGAAAACAATGGATCGTGGATCACCACATCAAAAACCAATGATGTATTGTATGGTGACTAACATAACATAATAAAATTAAAAAAAAAAAAGCAAATATGGGAAATATGAAATAGAAGTTGAAACACAGAGGACAGAATGTATATCTAGTAAGCTTGAATGTATGTCTAGTAAGAATTCCAGAGAAGGAGAATAGATAGAATGGAGAAATGGAAATATTCAAATAGTTAATATTCAATATTTTTCTAGAGGTTAAAAAAGGAATCCACTCTTTTGAAGCCCATTGAGTCCTAAACAGGAAAAATAAAAACAAAATATATACCTAGACACATTGAGGTAAAATGTCAGTACATCAAAGTACTAAAAGAAATAAAACAACTTTCATCTTAGAATCTATAGCTCTGATAAATTGTCATCCAGGATTAAGTATGAATTAAAGACATTTTCATATATTATTAATACATGTAATACACACATGTTCTTACAGAAAGAAAATTACAAGAAGGATATTGAATCTAGAACAAAAACATGTCATGTATGAGGAAATAATAAGCAAAGAAAATTATAAATATATTAATCTGTAAAAATGAAAGATTGAGGAGAGAATTTTTTTTAAAGGAGAAGATAGCAATCACATAGACAATAGGAGGAAATGTATGGAGCTAAAATATTCTGAGTTTCTTATATGATTTAAGAGGAGGATAGGGCTACAGACTACTTAGAACAGGCTTAGTTAGATAAGTATACATTTATATGTATATAAATGTATTTATACATTTTATGTATACTTAAGTATACATATATAAGCACACATTTAAAAATTTTAAATTTAAAATGTAAATGTTTTAATTTAAAAGACGGAAAGGTGACAAAAAATTAAAAATTAAAAAATTTAGATTAAAGGGGCGCCTGGGTGGCTCAGTTGGTTGAGCGACTGCCTTCGGCTCAGGTCATGATCCTGGAGTCCCTGGATCGAGTCCCGCATCGGGCTCCCTGCTCGGCAGGGAGTCTGCTTCTCCCTCTGACCCTCCCCCCTCTCATGTACTCACTCTCTCTCATTCTCTCTCTCTCAAATAAATAAATAAAATCTTTAAAAAAAAAAATTTAGATTAAAATCTTTTAATGTAAAAGAGGGAAAGGGGACAACTAAAGCAATAGAAACAGAAGGTAACCTTTCCAGATTAGTGGAGGAAAATTAAAGGAATAAATAGAATTTGATGAATCTAATAGGAGGTGGAAAGAAAAAATAAAGTTAGGTTTAATAAAAGTTATGATAAATAAAAAGAAAAAAGTTAAAAAATTATTGGATCTATATCAGCAATAACATTAAACATTAATAAAATAAACTTTTAAAAAATATTTTTTTTTAGTCTTTTTTTTTTTATTTATTTATTTGAGAGAGAGAGAATGAGAGAGAGCGAGCACATGAGAGGGGGGAGGGTCAGAGGGAGAAGCAGACTCCCTGCTGAGCAGGGAGCCCGATGCGGGACTCGATCCAGGGACTCCAGGATCATGACCTGAGCCGAAGGCAGTCGCTTAACCAACTGAGCCACCCAGGCGCCCCAAAAATATTTTATTTTTTTAAAGATTTTATTTGAGAGAGAGAGAGAGAGAGAGAAAGACAGCAGGAGCAGGGGTTGGGGGGGGCAGAGGAAGAGGGAGAAGAAGGCTCCCCGCTCAGCAGGGAGCCGAACACCGGGATCGATCCCAGGACCCTGGGATCATGACCCCAGCCAAAGGTAGATGCTTAACCGACTGAGCCACCCAGGCGCCACCCAGGCGCTCCTAAAATAAGCTTTGTTATTAAAAAAGAAACAGTATAAATTATGAAAGCGATGGCATAAAATAAAAAACTCTTAAATAATGATGAAGGTATACCTGCAAGTCTTAAAAGAAAGCCGGTGTTATAATTTTAATGTTGGGAGAACCAGATTTGAAGGAAAGCAGTAATGGTATGTCAGTTATTTGCCTAATGTCTCTTAACACCAAATCTGCTCTTGTGCTCTGTGACCCTGGTACGGGGATTCTGCAAGCTACATTTCCCAGATGCTGTTCTAGCTGGTTTCCATGAAGCTTTGCCAATAGATGGCACCAGAGAGAGTGAAAGGGATTAGGGATATCCCATTCTTTCTTCTGTCATTGTGGCACCATCAGTGTCCCTTAGCTTCGGCTTCCATCTTCTTTCAGTGCATTCAGAACCAGTCTTGTCCATTTGTTTTATTAGCAGCCTATGCACCACTTCTGTGGGGCAGCTGCTCTGAGTTTATAGGTTCTATAAAGTCGATTTCCTCCCTGAGTTCTAGAGATAGTAACTACTTCTCACAGTTACCATCTCGGGGCTACCTCAAATTTTCCAGCTCTCCACCATTTGTGCAACAGATTCTCTGTATAGTGTGGTTTTCTTTCCTGGTGGGATCCTGACTACATAGGTCAGGATAGAAAAGAAATAAAGAGACTCATGCAATGATTATCCATCTGAAAGATGTATGTCACTATCCTTTACTTAGTTGATAATAATATCTGATGATATCGACAGCAAAGGCCTACTAAAGAATACTGATCAGTTATATGTAGAATACCTCTCATTTTGGGCTTGTCTGATATTTTCTCATGATTAGCTTGAGGTTATACATTTTTTGGCAAGAATACCACAGGAATGATGTTGTGTTCTCAGTGCCTCATATCAGGAGAGACATGATGTGATAAGTTTCATCACAAGTGATGTCATCTTTGAAAAGTTAAGGTAGTGTTTAGGTAGTATCTACCAGGTTTCTCCACTGTTACAGTGGAAGTCTTTGACATTCCTAGCTGCGAAACTGTTAGAGAACAGCAATCTGAAAAATAATTTGAGTATAGAAGAATTTAACAATATTACTAAAAATTCAACCTTGTAGACATAATATAGGCCTTGCCCCCTAAAATAATGTACATTCCATTCAAATACACATGAAAAAGTACAAAAATTGGCAATATATTAAGCCACTAAAAAGTCTCTATAACTTCCAAAAACATGATATCATATAAATCATATGACCTGATCTTAACGCAATGTAATTAGAAATAGAGATGTTAGGGTGCCTGGGTGGCTCAGTCAGTTGAGCATCTGATTCTTGGTTTTGGCTCAGGTCACAGTCTCAGAGTTGGGAAATCAAGCCCGACCTTGGGCCCCACGCAGGGTGTAAAGCCTGCTTAGGATTCTCTCTCTTCCTCTCCCTCTGCCCCTCTCCACCCACCCCTACTCTCTCTCAAAAAAAAAAAAAAAGAAAGAAAGAAAAGATGTTGAAAACAAACAAGAAAAGCACTCCTAAATAACTCATAGGTTAAACATTATATTATAATTTACCTCATAAAATATTTAGAAACAAACAGCAATAAAAGCACCCTATATTAAAACTTGTGTGAAGTACCTGGAGGGTAATTTATCATGTTAAATAGATATTTTAGAAAATAAGGAAAATTGAAAGATTGAGTTTTTTTTTTTAAACTAGACTACAATTAAATTTTCCTTTTCCTAAATAGAGAGTAAAACAATGGGAAAAATAGAAACAATCAGGAATTAATTACACAGAAAGCAGAGAAACAACATAAATTACCAATAAAGGCAAAATACGAATTTTTTGCAAACAACAAATAAATATTGATAAAATTGATCAAATGAAAAAGAGAGAAGGTGCAAATAAACTGCATAGAATGAAAAAGCAACATCAGCACAGTTTTTGTGGAGTTGAAAAAAAAAGCATAAGGAAATACTAGAATAACTTTAAACTCAATAAAATTTAAAACCTAAAATAAATGGAGAATGTTTTAGGAAAAAATATAAATTCCAATATTCTTTAAGACATAACAGAAAACAAGAAATTGAATTGGTAAAAAAGTTCTCCCTTCCTGCCACCTAGCCCAAAAAGGACCAAGCTGAAGTTGTTCTATGAATTGTACTAAATTTTCAAAGAATCAATAATGCACATCTTAGAGTTTCAGAGAACAAATTAAAAGAGCCAAAGCTACCCAACCTAAATTTGACATTAGTATAAGCTGATACCAAAACCAGATAAGGGTACTATGCAAAAATGCAATTAAAGATTAATACACTTAAGAAAATAGAAGCTAAATCATAAACAAAATGCTTGCAAATCAAATCCAGGAATATTTTTAAATAATTTACTTTGAGTAAGTATGGCTTACTATAGTTATATGAAACAAATATTTAACATTATATTCATGAAATATCCCACATTAGCAAGTTTTAAAAAATGTGATCATCTCAATAGGAACAGCAGAAAGATGTATTCATGATAAAAAAGCTAAAATAACTAGTTGTAGGAGGTAATTTCTTCAAACTGGTAAAATGTTAGAGGCAGTCTCTTTGAAACCCCTCACAAGGATACTTTCAATATCTGTTCTCTCTACAGTAATATAACTACTAGTTTTTAGAGTGGACCCATGGCTGCCTATATGGCCCAGCCTCTCTGTCAAATGGGTATAATAACTATGCCCATTCTTGGAAGTGTTTTAGAAGTGATGTGTGTAACTTTTAAGGTACATCTTTAAAGGGAGGGAGCACATCTCATTTTTTGATTCTTAGGCTTTTCTGCCTACTGAGCTAGACGTGTAGTTATGAATCATTCGGAAACATATAGATGAGAGCAGCCTCCTAAAAATGGCAGAGCAACCCAGTAAAACCATGTTGGTCTCTGACAGCATGGAGTCATTATACCAATTCTTGTAGGTATTCTATTTTATTTAAAACCACTGATTTTCTTTAAATCTCTGTTATAGCTAGCTGTTGAACTTAAATTCTTACTAATATGCCCATTTTTGCTACTTCCATTCACTATTTTACTGGAGGTTTTGGACAGTGAAATAGAAGAGAAAGTAATAACTGATATAATTTCCATACAACAATTTCTACACAAAATCTAAGACAATCTTCAGACAAACCAGTTACACTAGTAAAAAAGCTCAGCTAGGTAACTGTTTATAAGACCAACAGGAAAACACTAACCATAAACCCATAACAAACCAACTGGAAAACGTTATTAAGAAAAAGCTGCTTCATAATAAAAGGAAACCCCCAAAGTGCTCTAACACTAAATATAATAAAACAATCAATGATTATTATATTGAACATTATAAAAGAATACCAAATTATTTTAAAGTACATAGCAGGAGACCAGTAAACGAATTGATAGATTATATTCATGAATGAAAATATTAAAAAAGGAAAAACATTAATTCTTCTTCAATCAAGCAATAAATTCAATATAATTTAAACAAAAGCTCTAACAGCATATTTTGTGGAGTTTGATTGGCCAAATCTAAAAACCTTTTGGAAGTTCATGGCTATATGATATACTAGATATGTAGGGAAGTATTGAGATATGTTTGGAAAGAAAAACCCAACAACATAAGGATAATAGTTAATCCTGAGGAGGATGAATGGAATTGAAAAATATTAAGGAATTCCAACTGTGTCTGTAACATTTTCTTTTAAAAATATCTGCAGAAAATATGTCAAAATATGTTTATTCATTCTATGTGTTGAGTTTATACATATTTGTAATATTATTCTCTCTCCTTTTCTAGATACTTGGAATATATGATAAAAGAAATTCTGGCTGCAATGTAGAGATACCTTAAAAATTCTATTAACTTTAAGACTTATGGGTAGCATAATTGAATTGTGGAAATCCAAATTTTAATACAAATCAAAATTTAAGTCTTACATGTGACCATTTGGGGTCCATCATGCAGCAATTACATTGGTCTTTCCAGCAATTGACGGGGGGATCCGAGAACATGTGGATGAGGGCAATACCCTAAGAATGGCAGGGCAACCAGATGCAACCACCTTGGTCTCTGAGACCATGGAGTTATTATACTAGTTCTCATAGTTATTCCATTTTATTTTAACCACTGATTTTCTTTTAAATCTCTGTTATAGCTGTTGAACTAAAATTCTTACTAATGTGGCCACTTTTACCACTTCTATTCAGTTTCCCCTTCCTTATTTGCTATGCCTATTTGCTATCATTTCAGCATAATTCCTTGTCAATACATGCTTCTTCATTAAAAATGGATTAAGAGATATTCCTATTAGTGAAGTAAACCAGATGTTCTTCCTGGCAACTAAATAACTTTATGCCCAAAACTAAATTGTATGTAGACTAACACCGAGCATTTACTATAATTTTTTATGTAATAATTTTGACCATAATTATTTTGACTCTCTCTCGTATCCAATATTGAACTGTGAGCAAAGTAAGTTGATTCTTTTAGATTAAGTCCTGTTAATATTATAAAGGTTCTTGAGTATTAGTTATTATTGAACAGATTAAATAAAATACTGCATTACCATATAGCAGACTTGTTAAAAAAATAAGTATCAGTAAAAACAAGAAGTCCCTCCAAAAAAAAAAAAAAAGGGAATTTAGGTAAGAGGCAACACTGTGTTCTGATCTGTATTTTCAAATGCTTTTTTTTTTTTTTCTTTTTAAAATCGGGTTTACATTTCAAGTCATGCCAATTTGTCCGGTATTGTGATTTTAGTTAACATTTGGTTGCTTCTAGTATCCTGTGAATAACTTTGAAATAAACATTTAAGTTCTTTATGTGTTTTCTGCATTTAGGAGGATGGCCTTAGATATATCCGAAAAGCAGATTTATTAGCTCAAAGGTTTGAATATTCTTAGAACTCTTTATTTGTACATCCAAATAGCTTTTTAACTGAAAAATTCTATTTACATGGCTATCTCAAATGATTGATATTATTAATTTCATTATACAATTGCTGACACAGTATATAGTATTTGAGAAAATATTTGATAATTTAATAAAGTATATCTTCATTACTCAAATTTTCATTTGTTTGATAGCAAGTTGATCATTTTCATATATTTGTTAAATAGTTGACTCAATTTTTGTGAGTTTTGTTGCTTTTAATAAAGGATTAAGTAGAATCACATTGTTTCAGTAACAATTGCATAATTTCCTTATATAGCAGTTATTAACCCTTTGTTATGTTTACTGCATGGTTTCTCCACTTTTAATTTTGGTTACATTTTATGCTGTAGCTTAAATATTTTACATAGTCAAATTTTTTCATATTTAATCTGTGATTAGTCTCTCATCTTCAAGCATGTAAAATCCTTTCCCTTCTAATAAGTATTTACATATTTTCCAAACATTTATGATAGTTCCACTTCCTAAATTTTATAATTTATTATATATATCTTAAAGTGGTGAAATTTTGAAATTAACTTTTTAAAAATAGTCAAGCAATTGTTCCAGTAGCACTTGCTGACTAAACTTCCTTTTTCCATCTATACATTTTCTAATGAAAATTTGTTTTTTCTGATTATATAAGTAAAAAGATAATATTTTATTTTTCCATATTATTCCTATATTATTAAATGTTATTTCATAATATGGGTTTGATTTTCTTTATACTATTTTATTGGATGGATGTAGAATATTTTTAAGTGATTTCCTCTATCAGATATCTATCACACTCCAGCAAGAGAGTTCTTTTTCTATGATATGCTTTTAATATCCAGAAAATTAGAGCATAAGATAACAGACATGCATAATAACTTAATGACTTTTTAAAATGAATTGTTTGATTCATTTTGTTAAAAATTTTAATAAAAATTTTCAGTTTTCTTTATATAAGTCATATGTATTTTTATTTAAAAAAAAAGTTTGCTCCTGAATGTTATGTCTCTCTGCTACATTTAAAATAGAATCTTTTAATTATATCATCTAGTTTGCTTTTGCTGACAGGTAGGAAAGCTATTGTATTTTAAATGCTTATTTAATAATGATCTCTTTTAATAATATTAATACTTTTTTGTTGTTTTTCTTGGGGTGTTTTGGTAAATAGTAACGTTAACCAAAAAAAAAAAAAAATCTCCTTTTCAAAATGTATGTCTCATTATTGTCCTTATCTAATTGGATTGACTGTGACTTCAAGGACAATGTTAAACATTGTCCTGAGCCATCTGTTTTTTCCCTGACATTCAAGAGATTTAATTCCATGTGTCACTCAGGAAGTATATTGGGTTGAGACAGTCTTTATTATGTTAAACAAGGATCCTTCCTTCTCTAGTTTGGTAAGAAGGATTCATTTTATCAAACTTTTAAAAATGCTTGGCAGAGTTAACTGTTAATATAATGCCTTTTAGCACTTAAGACAATTAGATGGTTTTTATTCTCTTACCAGAGATAAATTATATAGACGCATTTCCCACTGTTGCATTTGAGAAATGACCTACTTGGTCACTGAGTATTTTTCTCTTAAGATATTTAAAACACTTTGCTAGCATTTTATTTAGGAGAGTTTTTTTGTTTTGTTTTTTGCATTTCCAGTGATACATGGGGTTGTACTGCAAATTTGTTTGTTTAATTTTTGTTAGGTTGCCATATCCAGTTGTTCTTGCATTTCTTTATGTATTTATGTATTGGTTTATTTATTTAGCCTAGAGCGTCCACCCTGCTCTTTATTCAAATGCAACAATTATTCATTTGTACTTTAACATTAGGCTCTAAAAAAATGCATTTAGACAATACATTGACACTTTGTCTATGGCTGCTTTGGTGCTTTGACAGAAGAATGAGTAGTTGTGACAGAGACAGTAGGGACAGTACGGATAATATCTACTATCTGGCCCTTTAAAGGAAAAGTTTGCCCGCCCTTACCTTACAGTATCATCTAAGCAGGAATCCCGTGGCAACCCCAGTGATCTTTTCTGATGTTTCCTGTTAAATTAATTAAACAAGAAGCCCGTTAGACTGAGATGGCTCAGATGCCCTGGTGACATACTAAGCAAACCAAACCCTCAGCCTGTCAATGTCTCAAGGTTAGGAAATCTAAATTCTAAAGACAACTAATCGCAAACAGCCAACTAAGCTGGAAGCTACAGCCAGTACAATAATTTCTTTACTTTGCTTCTGCACCTTCTCTATGTGTCTTTCCCCTGTTTCTTTTCTGCAGAAGGCGCATAAAACCATTTCCGGTTTGGCACTGCCCTGTTTGAATACAGTATTGCTCAAATAAATTTTTAAGAATTTTAATATGCCTCCGGGCGCCTGGGTGGCTCAGTCAGTTAAGTGTCTGACTTGGGCTGAGGTCCTGTCTCGAGGTGCTGGGATTGAGCCCTGCATTGGGCTCCACGCTCAATGAGGAGCTTGCTTCTCCTTCTCCCTCTGCTTCTGCCCCTCCCCCCACTGGGGCTCTCTTTCTCTCTCAAATAAATACATAAAAATCTTTTTTTATAAAAGGAAATTTAATATGCCTCAAGTTATCTTTTAACATCCCTATCTCAACTAATGCAACTCCATCAATGCAGTTATATCAAAATTGATGACTTTATCTTTGATTGGCTGATTTTGCGTTAAGTTATGATCAGGGAAGTAAGAGGCTAATGATGGTTATCTCAACTACCGGGTAACTCCGGAAGAAAGGATTTAGCATATTCCGAGAAGTAGAACATTGGAACACCAACTTTTTCTATAAATGTCACTTTTTCTTCTTCAATATTATTACAGTTGGTATCATAATGTTTAACCTTCCAAATTTTCATTATGTTTGTTATTGTAACAATTATTTCAGTGAAGACTTTTTTTATTGATCAACATGTATTTGTATGGCATTGCATATGCTCTCCTTTTCGGGTTCTCCTTCCCTCTTATTGATAGTAAACTTTTCAGCAACGGCAATGAATACCAAAACACGGTGTTAAAGGGGGACAAACACTGTCAATCTAGAATCCTACATTATTAGTAGTTTCCTTCTATTCCTTTTGTTTCATTTCCTTTCTACTTATGTGATAGTTTGGCAGGGTGTGTGTTAGTCAGAACAATGGCTTCCCAAAGATGTCTGTGTCCCAATCCCTGAAATTTATGAATGTATTACCTTACGTGGAAAAGGGGACTCTGCAGATGTGATTTAGGCTAAAGACCCTGAGATGGGAAAATTATCCTGGCTCATCCAGGTGGGCTCAATCTAACCAAATGAGTCCTTACAAGTGGAGAAACTTTCCTGGCTGATGTCAGAGGAAGAAGTGAATGTGGAAGAGGGACATAAGAAATGCAATATTGATGGTTCTAGAGATGGAGGAAGGGCCAAGAACGACAAGATAACAAATTTGTATTGGTTTAAGCCACAAAGTTTGTGGCAACTTGTTATGGCAGCAGTAGAAAACTAACATACAGAGTATATCAAAATCTAGCTTGACTTTAAAAATAAATCTTATCACTACTTCATTATCTTTCTGCACTTATTGTTGCTCCTAAAAAGTTTACCGTCAGTCTCATTTTGTGTAGCACTTTTATGTGTTTGAAACATGATTAATTTGGGGGGAATAAGCCAAAGTTTCAGCTCAGCTATTGATCTTATCTAGAATACCTTGGTTTAAAACATCTAACTTTGTTATTAATTTCTCGGTAGCACGGTATTTTTCTTATTGCGATTAGAGTTATCGTTTGCACAAGTTCTACTTTTCAAAATTTTAGAGGATTTTTTTAGGCCTAAAATATGATGACATACTTTTGCAAATAATTTGTGCAACACGGTATATAAATAACATATATTCTCTATAATTTATGACATATTGTAAAACTCAGTTAAATAAATGTTATCAATTATATTATTTAAATTGTCTTTATTGGTTTCTTGGTCCACCTGATTCTTCAATCTGATACATGTTAATTCTTTGGCTGTAAGTATATATATATATATATATATATATGTATGTATATATACATATATATATTTTAGTCTCTTGGTGTAAGTATAATAGCTTTTGCTTTATGTCTTTTGATGCCATTGTTCATTGAATAAGGGTTGACTATTGTTATATCTTCAATGTAGATTGCAATTCATGATTTTCTGCCTTTATTAACTCTTCTACCTACTTTTTAATTCATTTTGCTGTTTTTTTTTTTGTTTCATAGGTAGCTGGTTCCTAAAAAATTTCAATGTTTCTTATTTAATGATAAGAATATACAGCTACAAATCTTCTCTAATATGCCTCTGCCTTTAACCCACAGAATTCGTTATGACATGCTCAAATTCTCATTGGGTTGTAAAGAGCCTGTACTTTTAACTGATTTTTTAGAAGAAATTCTTTTCTATTTCCAAGAGATTAGATTTATATTTTATATTTAAGTCCTTGTTCTTTGAAATATAATAAGAAAATATGGCTCATCTACTTTCTTCAGTTTAATGGGATTTTGCTATAGGTCTTAGCATACAGGCAATTTGTAAAAAATAACCCATGGACATTTGATAAGTATGTGTATTCTGTGGTAGTTGGTTATAGAATTATAATTATTAATAAATTAAGATAGACTTTTATGATTAATTATGTTTTGTATATCTACTTGATCTGATAATTTCTGAGACAAAGGTATAAAATATTTCTTTATGATTAAAGCTCTGTTAGTCCCTCCTATTTTCTTCCCAGCAGAAAGAATAGTTTTAAATAACTGTAAAATCCTCATATGGTTTTTTTGTCGTACTTAGAATAAAGTATAAACTTTTGCTCTTACTTTACCAAGGATTCTTTTAGTCTATAGACAACACTTAGTTCTTTCCTCAGAGAGTTTGCACATGATACTCTAATTTTCGAGAATATTTCCACCTCCTCACCTCCCACTCATTTACCTTGTTCTTGGCATCTTTGCTTTCTGCCTACTTCTCATCATACATTTTCAGGTATTTAAATGTTCCTTCCCCATATAAGCCCTCCCAGAACTAAAATGAAGAACAGTTTTCATAGTGAAATTCTTTTTCTTTTTCTTTTTTTCTGCTAGCTATTGGCCTCAGCTACTCTGAACATAAAGATTGCTCTGTGACTTTTGGGTATATATATCTGCCAAGAAATGAGAGCCTCTCAGGGAGTTATCCTTTCTTTCTTTATCTTTTAATTTCAACACTTGGAACCAATATGCTCCTTTGCAATTTTAATCATCTCTGCATCATGTCTTCCAGAAAATTCTAACATATACTGTTTCTTTGATGGCCCACTTCATAGTTTTACAGTGCTGCTAGACCATTATTATTTTGCATTTCTTTTCCTTTTAATTTATTGAGAGGTGAGGAGGTAAGAGAGGTAAATATGTAAGCAGGATTCATTATATAGAAATTCAAATTTTAAAAGCTATAAAACCCCTTAAGGAATGGGTATTAAATGACATATGGGCAAGTGCTTTTCAGCCTATTTTGAGTACATATATTCAAATTTGATATACTTGTATTTTATATTAATTTGTTTCTTATTAATCAACACTTGTTTATTTGGAATACATTTACTTGTTAATAGGAGATCATACTTTTTAATATATTTTGTAGTTAAATTTGCTTGGCCCTTAAAGATATGAAAAGATGCTCAAATTTGTTCATAATAAGAAAAATGCCAATTAAAATTACACTGAATTATTATTTCTCCCCTATCAGGTTGGCAAAAATCCAAAAGTTTGACAACAGTTGGCAAGGCTGTGAGGAAAGAGGCACTCTTATATATTGCTTGTGGTAATACAAAATGGTACGACCCCCATGGAAGAAAATTTGGCAGTATCTAACAAAACTATATAAATATTTAGCCTTTGACCCAGAAAGCTCATTTCTAGGAATCTATCCCAAAGATATTCTGGAAAAACATGAAAAGATATATGCATAAGGCTATTTACTAGAGCATTATTTATAGTAGCAAACACTGGAAAGAACCCAAATGCTCATCAATTGGTGTCTGATTGAATATGAACTATTGTACATTCATACAATGGAAATATGTGGCTATAAAAACAAATGAGGAATATTTTTATATACACATATGGAATAATTCTCAGTATGTATTTTTAAATGAAAAAGAAAGATAAGTTGGAAAAAACTGTATGATTATCTACAGGTCAGAGAAAGAAATAAGAACATAGATATTGAAGATAAAAAACTTGTATACTTTGTTTTATAGATTTCCCTTTGTACTCATGGATGTATTTTACATAAAATTTTAAAAATCAAATCAAAATTAAAACAATACAAAGTTAAAAACAAAATTAAAATTAAACAAATAAATCTAACTGTATTGAATTGGTGGCATAACTACCCAGAAAATAATTAATGCAAGAGACTTTAAAATATAGTAAACTGACTGAACTTTCTTAGTGGTTTATATCCTGAAGACCAAAATAACAGAAAAAAACTAAACTGTTCTTGGTAATCTACTCTTGCTTTTATTCTGTAACTCTTATGTGTACAGTAGGATAAAGCAAGTACATCAATGTCATCAGGAACTAGAAGTTTTGGTATAAGAGACAAGAGATGTAGATATAAGATTAAGGAAGTTAAAAATTCTGAAAGTCTAGGCTTAAATTAGAAACATCAATATGATGTCATATGTATTTTATCTTAAAACAAAACAAACCAAAAGCAAACATATTTTCTAGATTTGTCTAGCAAAAAGTCTAGAAACAATAAGTAACCCAAGGGTAATGAGCACCACAATGTCCAAAGTGTGGTCCCTAAGTACCATTTCCCAATAAGTAAACCAAGGCTCCTTTAAAAAATGCCTGAATCCACATCTGAGGCAGGAAATATACAAGATAACCAGGCAGGCAGTGGATACCTCCATGGCCAGCTTCCAGTAAAAACCTTGAATACTGAGTTTCTAGTGAGCTTCCCCAGTATATGACATTTTATGTGTGCTGTCACTTGTTATGAAGTGAGTAATGTGTCAATCCATTCAGAGAGGGCTCTTTCAAGTTTGTGTCTTGTTTCCTCTAGACTTCACCCTGTGTGCTTTTTCCCTTTATAGACTTTTCTTTGTATTTTCTTGCTGTAAGAGATCATAGCCTTGACTATGAGTATATGCTGAGTCCTATGAGTTTGTCTAGTGAATCATTGAATCTGAGGGTGGTCTTGAGGACCCCAACACAAAGACTCTATACCTCATCACCAGTCTACAGGAAATATATGGAATAGAAGAACATGTAAATGATACCACAGGAATGCAATCACCAGAGTACAGAATATGGAAAGCTCTGTAGTTTCTTTAACAAATAAATTGCTAGAAAAGCAAAAAAAAAGAAGAAGAATTCTACTAATTAAAAGAAATTTTTGAAACATTTACAGATGAAATGAACCAATGTTTGGAACTGGTTTTAAAGTAATTCAACGGGGGTTGTGAAAGAGAGAACACAGTTGGATTATAGAGGAAACCAGATTGCTTATAAATTGATATTTGTTAAAATTTAGTAATGGGTTTAAATATGTTTACTATATTTTATAATAAAATTTATAAGACATTTACTATATAATAAAATCTTAAACTTAAATTTAATATAATTTAAAAACTAAAGATTTGAAATTGTATGTGCTAATACTTTATTTTTTGTATATATGTTTATATGTGAGGGTTATCTCCAATTTTTCTTTTTTTATCATTTTAATTGCTTTTAATATTAAATTTATATCTGCTTCATGTTTTTCTCTATGCTCTAAGAAAAATATAGATTAAAAGAAAAATCTGTTCCTTAAAGATCATTTGAACCAGGGTTCTTTTTCATCGGAAATTCTTTAATATGTGTATATAGTTTTTGTTGTTTATTTTTGTTTTACCCTGATACTTCTTTTGCAACTATGCAATATTTTATATTTTAACAGAAAATTCATTTAAAAAATTTCTGATTTTAAAGAAATACCCGCATTTTCACAAAGAAACATACTTTGGTATGAAAAAATATGTATACAAGTATATATCATATATGTACACATTTTGTGTATATGTATATAAATGTATATATACATTTTATATATTTTAAATGCATGTGTATACTTCATACATTTCCTTTATCATTTGTAATTGTTCCATCGTCCCTCCCTCACTCAAATAAGCCTGAGATTCTGGACCTTGGTTACAGAGGATAGACTATAGGATTACGTGAAAACGAAAATAGGTAAGGGGAAAACTGAAATTGGAACACGTTCATACCCAGGGGTCAATGAGATTCCTTTAAAGTGAAGCAGAAAGACCCAAGCATATAGGAAGAAAACATGACAAAGCCCCAGCTAACTCAATGGAAGAAATCAGCTCAAGGCTTTTGTTTTTAAACTTCCTCAGTTTTCCTGTTTCACATTTCATGTGTCTGTTATTTGATATTATTTCCTTTCTCCTGATTTCCTTAGGACTTCTGGAAGTGCTCTCTCTAAATTCCTGAAATATAACTTTAATTAATTTAATTTTTGCTCTCTTTCTTTAATAAAGGTGGCATATGAGATGCAAATTTACTTTTGACACAGCCCTAGTTCCATCCCAAGAGTTTGAATATATAAATAACATTCAGTTTCATGATTTCCTAACTTGTTCTTACTTTTTAAAATCAGTAATGTGATGCAACGACGTGGATGGAACTGGAGGGTATTATGCTGAGCGAAATAAGTCAAACAGAGAAAGACATGTATCATATGACCTCACTGATATGAGGAATTCTTAATCTCAGGAAACAAACTGAGGGTTGCTGGAGTGGGGGGTGGGGTGGGAGGGATGGGGTGACTGGGTGATGGACACTGGGGAGGGTATGTGCTCTGGTAAGCGCTGTGAATTGTGCAAGACTGTTGAATCTCAGATCTGTACCTCTGAAACAAATAATGCAATATATGTTAAGAAAGAAAAAAAAGAAGAAGAATGTAGCAGGAGGGGAAGAATGAAGGGGGGGAAATCGGAGGGGTAGACGAACCATGAGAGATGATGGACTCTGAAAAACAAACTGGGGGTTCTAGAGGGGAGGGGGTGGGAGGATGGGTTAGCCTGGTGATGGATATTGAGGAGGGCACGTTCTGCATGGAGCACTGGGTGTTATGCACAAACAATGAATCATGGAACACTATATCTAAAACTAATGATGTAATGTATGGGGATTAACATAACAATAAAAAATTAAAGAAATAAAATAAAAAAATAAAATAAAATCAGTAATGTGAATGAAATAATAGCTCACAACTTATTTCCCACTTGATCTGTAATTAGGCAAATACACTTAAATTTTCAAGTGTTTGACGTTCAAACCATTCTCAAACAGTATTTATTTGTAAATCAAAAACAAAATAATGTTGACTTCATCAAATAGAAGATGAAGACTGTGTGCGTTGCTCTGTCTACTTTTTTAGCACTTCATCATCTTGATTTTTGTCATCTTGATCCCTTTTTTCCTTCATAATAGACATATCTATAAATTTTGTCCTTTATGTTCTATTTTTAGTTACACTTATCACAATTATTTAGGCTAGCATTTTCCAATTTGTGACCCTCAAAACACTTTGTTCTATAATATGTTAACAAGTGTCCTAAAAAAAGGACTCTTTTTCAGTAAGGCTAGCTTAGCAATGCAGAGGTAAATACAATACACTGGTATCCTTATTTAAAGACATCTTAAGAAGACTAATATAATCATAAGTATTGTGAGTTATCTATAGGAAGCTGCATTATGCAGAACTTCCCATATTGTACAACTATGGAACCCATTTTAAAGCCTGGAACATTTTTAACATTCTATGATATCAATGTTTTTTCAACAGGACAATACCGTCTTGGGCTATCTCTAGATTTTTAACCAATATCAATGCTCGCTCACAGTCTAATCTGCCATTTCTTCCTCATTATCCAGTTTTTGATTTTAATTAATCTCCTGGTAATCTGGAGCAAATCTTCAATTTTTGTGTGTGTGAAAAGTACAAAGTGGTATATTTTCTGAAACACTGCTTATTTTAAAATGATGTTCACATAATAGCAACAGTTTGATTGGGTATAAAATTCTTGAATCATAACTGTTTCCTCTCAAAGCACCACAAATTTTATTTTCTTCAGAGACCAATTTAGCTGTCTTTCTCTTTAGTGAATCTAACTTTATACTTAAGAAGCAAACAGTTTGGGGACACCTGGATGGCTTAGTCAGTTAAGCATCTCCCTTCGGCTCAGGTCATCATTCCAGGGTCCTGGGATCGAGCCCCATGGTGGGGCTCCCTGCTCAGTGGGGAGTCTGCTTCTCCCTCTCCTCTGCTCCCCCATCTTGTCTGAGCTCTCTCTCTCAGATAAATAATTTTTTTTTTTTTTTAAAAAAGGTAGCAAACATTTTGTCAGAGTATGTCTAGGTAAGTATCTCTTTCATTTATTTTTCCTGAGTCATATGGTAAGCCTCCTCAGTTTCTAGATTCAAAACTTTTTAGATGAGAAATGCTTTCTTTTCCTGCCTTAATTACTTAACTCAGCTTGGGTTTCCTCTTATTCCTATTATTTATAGTTTGTATATTTGTTCTTTTCCTTAATTATTTTTTTCTCACATGATTTACATTGGTTTATCCTTTCCTTCAGCGTACTAGGAGTACTACTGTTCATGTCTGTGCACTGAGGATTCAAATTTTCTGCAGCTTTAAGTAGTCTCTTTGGGTGTCTCTGATATTTGGCTACTGCAGTTTTATTTTGGGTAATTTCTTCCTATAATTTTTTCCTTCTCATCTCAACATGCGTTTATTATTTAGTCTCTTCTTATCTATAATTTATCCCATCATGGTAGGCTCTACTTGTGCAGAGATAATGTTCTTTTACATGCTAGGATGTCCCTTCTCTTCTTTCGTGTTAATTTTAAGCCCTGTATTTGTTGTTTTGGGACTCCTCTTGAATAAAGAAATACCTTCTTAGGGAATGTTCAGAATGAGGGAATTTTTCCCAATTCCCTTTTAATTCATTACTGGTCAAATCCTTAGTTTCCTCTTTCTTTTCAACATGTTTATTGAAGGCTGATTACTAAAGAAATTCTAAGAGGCCCTCTAAGATAGTAGCTGGGAAAACAAAACAAAACAACCATCAGGACAAAGTGTTATTGTGGAGCAAGAAGATTTGTATTCAGCCAGCTTTTATTTTTTGGAGAGGAGAGGGAGATAAGGTTGCTGGGCATCTCATTCCTTATCTTAGTTTTGCCCTCAACTTCCTATTTGGACTTTCAGTTTTCCTAAAGTGAAATAGGATTTCTTTACTGTCCTCATAGCTCAATTTACTATTTTTGAAGAGGAAGCAATTTCTTGGAAAAATGAGGTAATCTGTTGTCTTTTATGATAAATAAAAGACCACACCACTGAGCATGCTCCATTCCTAAGGCCTTTCCAGTCATGGGGGATATTTTCTCTGAGAGAAATGGAAACCTCTTTCTGGAATCAATGTTCACTTACCTGCAACTTCTAAGAGCACTTCCTTCCAGGGAATGAATGCCTAGCAGTTATATTGATCCATTTGCTGCTTGGAAGAGGGATTCCCCCTACTTACTCTGTGTAAAAATAGTAGTTAGGCACCATGGAGATCTGTGGAAGGGCTGCTTAAATTGGGTAACCCCTCACATTCTCTTTTTTAAAGTAAACTCTATGTTCAAGGTGGGGCTTGAACTCAGGACCGCAAGATCAGAGTCACATGCTCTACCAACTGAGTCAGCCAGGCACCCCCTCAGATTCTTGATATATCATACCTATCATAGACGAGAAATATAATTAATTACGGGAAAGATAATTTTACCATTTCAGAATGCTGTCATGTGTACCAAAGGAATAACTTAATATCCAAAAGATGGGATTTTCCTTGTAAAATATACTCAGTAATTATTTAAAAACTATGTTGATGTTGACTTTTTTGTTGTTGACATTTTAAAGTAAATTCAAAAGATGGGTTTCCCAGTACTTTCACTTAATCATTTTCCTGAATTTAAAATTAATAATTTTCTTTTGATAAGGAGAGTATGTATATGATACCCAAATATATGCACTTTTGATTGGTAAATATTTGAGATTGGTTTACATCTTTTATATATTAATAAATAAAAAAACTACTCAGTTTTTCCAAGTTGGAATGTGTTCTATTTTTCACATTTGTTATTCTGGTATTCCTCAGTTATATTCAGAAACTTTCAAATGTTAACTATTACCGAAGTGAGTTTTCCATTTTGTATGTATTATAAATAACAAGTTAGGGAACATTTAT
Source organism: Halichoerus grypus (assembly GCF_964656455.1). Classification (NCBI taxonomy): domain Eukaryota; kingdom Metazoa; phylum Chordata; class Mammalia; order Carnivora; family Phocidae; genus Halichoerus; species Halichoerus grypus. The sequence goes on from NC_135721.1 coordinate 61,954,412, forward strand.
TATGAATATCCTAAACCATAATCCTTCAATTCTATTCCTAATTAGAATAAGTATTTCTATTTGTTTAATATAAACTTGACAATAGAAAATCCCCATAAATTAGTAATTTTGTCTTAAAATAATTAAAAATAATTCCATAAGTTGTATGGTGACAGATGGTAGCTACACATGGTAAGTATAGCATAACCTATAGACTTTGTCGAATCACTGTATTGCACACCTGAAACTAATGAAACATTATGTATCAACTATACTTCAATAAAAAAAAAAAATCCTGCCGGATTGATAACCGTTGTTCTTGTGTTATTATTTTAATCTGTTTTTATTTGTCTCAAGAATTATTCAACCTTGGGGCACCTGGGTGGCTCAGTCCATTACGCTTCTGACTCGATTTTGGCTCAGGTCATGATCTCGTGGTCATGAAGTTGAGCCCTCCTTTGGGCTCCACGCTCAGCAGGGAGTCTGCTTGAGATTCTCTCTCCCTCCCCCTCTGCTTACCCGCCCCTCAAATAAATAAATAAATATGTTTTAAAAAAGAATTCTTTAACCTCGATTACTGTGCTTTATTTTCTCTGAAAATCTTTTGTACCTCTACTTTCTATAGTTATTTGATTAAATAATGGAGAAAGCACCTTCTAGAATTCCATGGAATTTGTCACCATGAAAAAACCATTAGACAATAATATTGTTTAGATTTTGGAACTGGACTTATGCCAAGTGAACTAAACCTGAAGGCAGCCATTAGAGTTTGCAACCCCCTCCCATACAATTTATTACCTGTACACTTACTTCCCCCTTATCTCTGTCTCATGATACAAATAAATTATTTAGATGTTATGTGGGGAAATTAAGTTGGTCAAAGTGACCACTGTGTTGCTACTAGCTTGTTTGCTGCTTGCTGCAAAATGTGCTGAGCCCTTGGCCTTATTGTCCTCAGCTGCAACCCAACCTCCTGTGTCAGAGCATTTATCTGTCCATCATGATGCCCATGGCAGTTGAGGGACAAGGGGAACCCATGGTACCACGATGACACTGAGTAATAAACCATCTTATCGTGATGCTGTATATTTTTGGCCAACTATGGACTGGTAACAGGTTTACTCCTTGCTATCCTCTGTGAGGCTGGGGTTGCTTCTGATGGAGTTTTTAAAGCTGCTGAATGTATATCCGTTGTCTTAACTCAAAATAACTTGGAAGTAGGTAAAAAGGAGTGAAAAATCAAAGGCTTGGTAGGGATATAAAGTATTGTGTAACTCTAGTGCATATACTGAAATGTACTTTACATTAATGAAATTAATGAATCTATTCATAATTGCTAGTAGGGCTGTGGTGAGATCACATCCAGCTGGTCATAATTTTGACAGGGCCTCCATGTGGGATCCCCTCAGTCCAGAATCTGGGTCTCAGCCTTAGAATCTCATGAAATGGGTGTTGTCATATACTGAGAGTGGGCGGGGGAGGGGAGGTGGCTCTCATGGGTGAACTTATACTATTAAAGGTCACGTCTAAACCAGAGACAGAGTTCATTCATTTATTACCAGATACCCTTTCTGGAGAGAGTCATGCTAGTATTTGCTAAGCAGGAAAGGCCCCTGCCCCTTCATCAAGAAGCCAATTCTAAATCAAAAGACTGCTCTGTACGGCTAGATGCAGAGCAAAGCAGGATGGTAGTGAGTGAGGCTTGAAGAAACACCTCATCTCACTTCTTGGTGCCCCAGTTGCTCTGGTTACTAGGCATTGCTGACTGACACATTCCTGATTTTGAAATTTCTTGTTCCTATTTTTCTATACTTCTACTGCCTTCCACTTCTGTTCTCTTAATACACCATTTTTCTTGGCTGTGCTATTATAAAATATTTAGCTATTTCCCCATTAAAGTATTTTTGGAATGAGGCTGGGAAAATGAATATCTTCAGGTCTCGCTCTTAGCTATGGAGTCTCCAGTCTCTTTCAGATGACTTTGCAAATATCCTATCTCATCTTTGTGTGTTTGTTATATTGGTATAATTATCAGCTTTAGAGATATCTTAATGTTATAAGAATATTATATACCAATAATTAGGTGTAAGCATTATGTGTCAACCTAGTATTTGGTTCATGTATATACAAACATATATAAATAGTCCAAAGTTCATTTATTTATTGAACAAATATGTATTTTGCACCTACTTTGTTCTCAACCCTTTGTAGGTGTTGGAGATACAGTGAGTAGATGGTCAACCTTTCTACATTCATGGAAATCTGATTCTAGTGACAGTTAACAAGTATGGATATATATTTATAGCTTAATTTTAGATAGTAATAAGCTTATGAAGAAAAATAAAGCCACGTAAAAACTGAAGAAAGACAGGGGTGGCTATTTTAGACAGTATCATGATAGTTTAAATAGTTCTCAGAGCACAAAAGCTATGTCGGGAATGTCATTAAACAAACAGATGTATTTGCTAATTCTGTTATTTCCAGTTTGATCATAAAAACATTGCAAGAACTGTGATGTGAATATGCAACATCTGTCAATAAATCTGACATTCTCTCATCTTTGTGATTCCGACATATTAACATTGATTGGTTGTAAAATGAAAATATAAAAAAATCTTGTTCAAATGCAGTCAACATATAAATACTTTGAGGACGTTGTTAACGGGACTGACATTTGAATGTGTGATGAAACGGAATAGATACCATAGAAATTCAGATAATGTTGAGAAATTCTCAAACTTCAGTTAGTATATTAGTCTTCTGTTCTTTCATAATCCATAAAAAGCATGCAGCATACGGTAATGTGTCAAGAATTTTTTAAAATCCTATTTATGTGTGTAAGTTCAAATAAGATGCATCTTCTTTGCTGTATTATATAATGATGCTAAAATGTGAGGTCATTTAAGGATTTGCCAAACATGGAAAAAGAAATATATTTGCAGTTTTTACATTAGGATACAATTATGCTTTGAGAAAGCACTATTGCCTAAATACATCTTGAAAATACGCTTTTGAGAGGGAATGAATAGCACACAAATTCTGATTTCTTTTAAGTCATCTTGAAAAATGGACTACAGACACATGAGCCGAGCTTTAATAAAGTGCTAATTAGGAGTGCATGCCACAATTTGAATGGTGGCTGTATGAAATGTACAGAAATCTCGGCAGTAGAGGAATGGAACGTGGCTTTTGGGGACAAGTTGTGACAGCTAGGTGCTGGTCCTTTGATGACATGAATCTAAAACCTCTAATGCTGACAGAGTCTTTGAAATTATCTATTCAAACTCTCAATTTGCACATGAGGAATCTAGGGCTTAGCATGGGTAAGTGACTTGCTCAAAATCATTTGGCAAACAGGTCCCCTGATTAGTGAGTCTGCACTGTGCCTCAGTCCCACACTGCCTCACCTTCCCTCCCATTTGCTTTTCAGCCATTTTGTTGAACTTCACAACACAAGGGCTTACAAATAAAGTGGAATTCACGTGTGTAAATTATCCTTTTGTTCGCTACCTGCTCCAGTGAAATAGTTGCAGAGGACAAGAAGGACAGTGAATGAAAATGAGGTGGAGGAGTCTCATTGCTCCTTTTTCTTATATCCAGCCAGAAGAAATTGTAAGAACTCATAATGTAAATGGAAGTTGGAGGAGAGGTTTGGGGCAGAGCTGGTCAGCAAGAGAAGAGAAAGCGAAAAGGGGGCCATGCTGGACTCTGAGGTAGAAGATTACAGCTCCGCTATCGGCAACCATCTCCCTGGTAGCTGACTTCTCTGATTTTGAACAGGAAACTGTTAACAACTCCCGACCTTCCTTTTTTTGTCTATAGAATGAAGAGAGGTGACTAGTTAATCTTCGAGGTCCTTTCCTGTGTCACTAGTCAAGGACTGGGTATATATTCAGCCTTTTGGAAGTCTTATGGAGGACATCCATGCAATTCACGATAAAGCCTCTGTCACCCCTCTCTACATGCAACTAGGGAGCACTGATGTTTGTTTTCAGGTGGAGATAAGGCCATCTTGATGATCAGTTAATAAGTCTGGTAATTTGGAATTACACTCAGTTCTTGATTAACCAGAGTAAGCAGGGGTGGAGGGTGATGCAGAAGGGAGAGAGCACAGATGACCACAAATCACATATGAAACAAAACTCAAGTACAGTATGGTGCTTAGGAACAGTTATTCTTGTGTTCAAATCTTCACTCTATACTTACTAGCTATGTGACCTTTGGAAAGACCTAGAAGGCCTTACATTGTCTGGCCCCTGACCATATCTATGACTTAATGTCCTGCCTCATTCCTCCCCACACAATTTGCTTCAACTACAAAATGCTCCCCACTCATCTGTTGTTGGGACAAGCATGCTCCAACCTCAGGGCCTTTGCACATACTGCCTTTGCTTTTCCTCCCGATATCTACATGGAAACACTACTCTTTTCTTTCCAGTTTCCCTCAAATGTCACCTTTTAGAGAGACCTTCCCTGGCTATGCTAAGGAGGAATAATGATAGAAACTCAACTCTATATTCTTACCCTGCTCAATGTTTCTTTATAGTCACTTCCAAGATACTATGTATGTGTTTTTGTTTGGTTGTCTTTTGTCTACTTATATTAGTAAGTAAATTCTTTGATGTAGTCCTTGTTTTTTGTTTTGTTTTGTTTGGCTTTTTGATCTAAAAAGCCACCTGGCACATAGTAACTGCTCAGTATGCATTTGTTGAATAAATACATGCCAATACCCAATAGTAGAGTCAGTAACAGAAATGGCTACATGCTGTACCTCTCCAGAGAAAGACTGGTGATGAGTGAGGAGGACAGGACCTTCACTTCTCATCGGATATAATTATTTTTATTCTGTGTGTATTACATTTGTTATAAATTATTTTAAAGAGATTGTGGCCTGGTCCAAAATATACCATCATCCTATGCACATTTAATCTGTATTTAATTTTATTTCTTCCACTTCAATCTATGTTGCTTCTGATCATAAACGGAAATGAGCCAGCAGAAAGGAGATGGTATCTATCCACTCAGCATCCATGTGATAGTTCACTGTTCCGGAACCTGAACGCCATGAACTCTCACTAATGACCATAGATATGAACCTAGGAAAATACTTTTATATGAATTAACTGAAATGATACAAATTAAAAATGTGGAGAATGTGAATGTGAATGCAAATACAAGTAGATACAATCAAATTGAGTGAACGCACCAGACCATTCATGTGGCCACAATTCCTCAAGCCCCACTAACTTTAAATATTTTCTGTATCTGGCTAGCTTCATTTATGTCTCTTCAGCAGCTTGCCTTAGCATGGAAGAGCTGTAGTAGGAGAAAAGACCCATTGCGTGATGGGCAACACTAGAGATGAGGGTTTAAGTATAACATATGACAAATTAACTTCTTCCTGATTGTTACCCCTGGCAGGTGTTTTGTCTTCCCGAATGAAGTATTCGGGGGATGTAAAAAATTTCAGATCTGCGCTTTTCTTGGTTGTGTGATATTACAGACATGAAAAATAGACAACTAACAAGGGAATGGATATTTTTAAATGAGGATAGGAAGTATTTACATCAGCGAAAAAAGTGAAAAATGCCTTTGTTTTTTTCTCCCCCCGCCCCGACTACACACACACACACACACACACACACACACACACAAACACACACTGTTCTAACTCACACACACACATCCAATTCACACACACACACCCATGCACACACACACGCACACACACACACACACCCCAGTTCCTCACCCCAGGACTCGGATGATCAATGCCCAGGCTCGGCCTTGCTCCTGCTGAAGTCACATGTGAGTTCTAACAAACCCCCCTCTAAAGCTGCCTCCTATCGCATGCTCTTCAGGACAGGATGAACACATCCACCAAAAATCATGTTTTCTTTGCATCCTAACTGAAACAGCATTAAAGGGGGAAATGGGAATTCAGCGCTGCCAGCTACGGTATCTCTCCTATCAGCTCACCAATAAGGCCTGGTAGGGACCTGCCGAGCCTCTGGATAAATTGTATTTTCCAAGGGTTAATTAAGCTGTCTTGAGCTTCTGCATGAAGAGGAACAAACTGGCACTTGCAGCGCTTTCTGAAACCTGCTGTCGACATTACAGTCCCTGCTGCTTTTAGCTGTATCGATCCGATGCCTGACCTGTGAAATCCTTGATGGCTGCTAACACTAGAAGCTTACTGGAGCTTTCCAAGGGAGCTTCGGGACAGCTTGTGTAGTCAGGTACAATTACCTATCCCTCCAGGAGAGCCAATTAGTTCACAAAGAGCTGGAGCAGAACAAATGTTTTGTATGTGATTTAGAATCCTAAAAAAGAAAGGAGAAAAAAGGGGGGGAAAGGCTTTGTTCTGTCTGATTCTTTTGTTCCTAATTTTATGATTATTGTTCCATTCACAGTGGTCCTCACATTGCCTCACATGTTTCTGAAAGAATTATAAGAACATGATAAACTGTATTTACCGTCTTCCCTCTTTAAACTATGAAAATTGTCTTCTGCCATTTAAGATCCAGCTTCTGGACTAATTGTATGAACTCAAAGGTAGGAAACCCAAGTTTGTTCTACTTTCTGCATTTCAGAAACTTTCCCACGAAATGGTACAATAAATTTTATCATAATGAATTGCTCCTTTAAAAAAAAGAGGATGGATGACAACTAGTTCTGAAACTTGGCTTTGCAGATAGAATGAAAGAATAAAACTTTCCTGGGCAGAAATTTGCTCTACACATCCAGTTATATTCCAACATTAGCATGATTGATTCTGAAACTAAGCTAACATAGATTGTCAACTAATGAAGTGTGGTGTACTCTGAATACAAAGGTAGCACAACCGATCTATCTTCTGTATGCCCTGAGCCTAAGACTACCTTCCCAGTCATAGGTATTAGTATTACTGAGGTATTAGTATTACATGCCCATTTTCCATGGTGACCAATGATGTTCATTTATGAGCTAGCTGCAGGGGATAGTCTGTCCATCATTAAATACATTTCTTCTTTATTTTTGTCTTTGAATATTATCTTAATCTTGCAGGGATTGATAATTGATAATTATAGCATAATGTACCAATAGAATTAACTGCAAATAGAATTTACTGCACCCTAGGACCAAATAGGCATCAAAATAAGGAGATTAGGCAATCAGTTGTTATTTGCAATAATGGAGACAAATTTAAAAATCTGGTTTCAAATCTTCTTTCAGTAAAATAAAATAAAATCATATATGTATCTAGGACTGTTTGGTAGCTATAAAATGAATTGGGACCAGGAGTTTAATGTAAAAAAAGGTTATCTGATATCCATCACAGAAGCCTTTAGTCCCATTTGAGAAGATAATAGAAGCATTTGATTCCTATTTCTGAAATGTAGTAAACTGAAACTAACAAAAAGATTTGATCATATTTTAGAAATAAGTAATCTAAAGTAGAGTCAGTCTCTGCACTAAAAAGTGCAAAGACAGTAAAATCAAAATTTAAAAAATATTTTTAAAAAATCAGTCAGTTGGGTTTTACCTTAGCTCCTCTTAGTAAGATCAGGTTTTAGTAATTTGTAGTAAAGTCATAAGTGCACAAAGAAGTAAGGGCCTAATATGGACCTGAGGTACGTGGAACTGGAAGTTGGCTTACATGAACTAGAAGGCAGAAACTTGGGTGTATGTCAGGGTCTGTGTGCCTGAGAACTTCCCTGTGTTTGTCCCCCCAGTGCAGACAATGTCAATGAAAGTAGATTCATGCTGCCTCAACTTCTCCATCTGTAGGCATAATTTCATGGAGCAGGAGCTAAAAGAGCTCCATCTTTTGCTAGTCTGTTTGTAAAATGCACTGAAAATTTGGCATTGATGGCATTCTGCTGCTTCAAATGCTTTCCTCTCTCCCTTATTAATGTCGAGTGGTATTGAGGCCACTCCATTTGGGTGTTGGAAAGGAGCTGATAACAGTTTTCAGTACTGGAGAGTCTTAGCATACATAATTTGGTAACTGGAAAAAAACAACCCTGCATGATTCAGGGCTAAATTCACTATTTTAACTGGTAAGAGGCAAGCAGATGGGCCATTCCATTGGTGGTCAAATTTTGGTTCGAGAATATATGTTGTGAAAATGAGATCAAAACCACGAGCTTAATTACTCTAGAGTCCTCTCTTTTGTTACATGATCCCTAATCATAGCCTCATGCTCTCTAGGTGATGTTCACATGTTACACGTTGTGCCCCGAGAAAGCAATGGGTGGGTCATGCAAATCCTTCACCTTCACTGGAAAAGCAATCTAAAGTAGGTGTTAGTAGTGTAATCCTGGAATATGATGGCTACTTATTTGTTAATATGTGGTACCTACACTTACTTATTTATTCTTCAAAATACCTTTTTCAAGCGAAAAAAAAATTTCAAAGTACCAGTGAAAATTCTGAAGACAATTTTTCTTTGCTATCATTCTTTGAAAGAGAGAGTAAGAGTTTAGTAAACCTTTTCTCAATGTATATAGAGGCTTCCTGAATAGAATATGACTTTAGTTTTACTCCAGTTCTAAGGGGCTATCATCAAGAGTTAACCTGGAACATACAGGTATGAATTAAAGACCATCAATAGAGCTGACAGTTTTCCTATCCTTTCTCACCTCCTTCTGTTAAGTCCCCTAATAGGAAGGAGAATAACTTCCTAAGGTTTCAACTTGAAAGTTTTCAATCTATTTAACAGAATAAAGTACACAATGATCTGAGTTTTCAAAATCATAAGAGGCCTTAGAGCTACCTGCCGAAGATACAAAGTACAAACAAGATCGCAAGCGACATATTAATGTTTGAAATATCGGTGTTCATAATACATAACACAATAGCAAAGATTTTAAAACTCTGTTTTTATCAAGGAGTAGCAAGTTGGCGAAACCTAGAGAATCAGCTTCTGAAAGCTTCATTTCTAAAGTATCAAGAATATTATTCTCATTGGAAAATTGCTGCTGATATCCATCAAGTGCCTGCTTTCTTCTCCAACCAGAGCATAAAGAGTCCATGTTTTTACCCTCTGAGCATGCCTGTAAGTAGAACTAAGTGTGATTCTTCATATAAAGTCCTCAAGGAAGAGGAAGAATGGGTTCCCCAAACTTGATGGATGTAGGTGTTCAAATGAGAAAGTGAATAAAGTGTCAGACTCAAGCACAGAAAAGGATAAAGGTATTAAAGAGTCAGATTGAGGGGAGAGTGCTTATTCAAGTCTCAATGTTTACTGCTTCATGGTCCATTAGGGCATCCTGGAAGGAGGCTTAGTGCAAAATAAATGAATACAGTTCTTAACAGATAATGCCATTAATGCTGCAGGATGTTCATTTCTTTTTAAAATCTATTGTTATATGTTGAATGATATATTTCTTATTAACTGTGAAAACATGACACTCTTCATCTTAAGTTTATTTCTACATTAATTCAAATTCATCTCTCTAGAAAAATTTCCCTTGGTTATATCCTTTATTTATAACATCTAATAAAATCTTCTCAAAGGTAGGAAACACACCAGAAGGATATCTGTCCTTGTATCCGAATGACATTTTTACTTTTTCCCTTCTAAATATTCTCTTCTGTCTCTAAGTTCATTGCAGATATAGAGGCCAGAATCATGCTTGATCTATAAAAGCTAATAAAAACCATAGCTTTCCCACCACAACTCAATTGCTCTTTCATTTATTAATCATTTTGTACAAGCCCTCTATTTACTAGACACTGTGCTAGGTGCTGGGTTGATAATGGCAAACAAAACAGATACATCCCTTGTCTCCCGATGCTTACAGACTAATGGGAGAGATTTTTATTTTTATTTTTATTTTTTTTTAAAGATTTTATTTATTTATTTGAGAGAGAGAGAATGAGAGAGAGAAAGCACATGAGAGGGGGGAGGGTCAGAGGGAGAAGCAGACTCCCCGCCGAGCAGGGAGCTTGATGTGGGACTCGATCCAGGGACTCCAGGATCATGACCTGAGCTGAAGGCAGTTGCTGAACCAACTGAGCCACCCAGGTGCCCCGAGAGATTTTTAAAGTATAGTAAGGGCTCAGGAAGGAAAAAATACACAGTCATGTGAGAGCAAATAATGGGGTACCAGTATGAGAGTATCGAGGAAGAATTTTCTAAGGAATGATGTTTGAGCTCTGAGCTAAAGGATAAACGGGTATTAATTGGAGGGTTTTTAGAGGGATAGGGTGGCAATTAGAGGAAGCTTCTAGGTATAATGTTATGTAGAAAGGAGAAAATGTCTGGTAAACCAGAAGGAGGCAGTAAGGTTGAGCACACAGAACTAGAGGGAGAGAGGTCAGAGATGAGGCCAGGGCAGTAGGCAGAATGTGGACCACGGAGACCATGGGGTACATTAAGAGCTTTGGTCTTTGTTCCTACAGTAGTAGGACACCATTGCAAGCTTATCGATAGGAGTGACCTAATGAGACTTGAATTTTCAAAACATGACTCTGTTAGCTGTGGAGAATGAAAGGGAATAAAGTAATAGCAGGCAGGTTAACTGTTAAAACTTTCTTGCAGTGATCCTTCTATCCTGTATTCTCTGTACTAATTGTCAACTCATGCCTGTGATTGCCTGGAGATCAACATGTCTATCTATATACCCAGAACGGCCAGGTTTCAAACTGGCAGTGTAGGCTCAATCTAGACCCTACACATTTTTTTTTCTTGTGTAGTGTTAAAAAAATTATATTGATTTTTTTTTGCACATTAATTTTACACAAAATTCTGACTTCTAGCTTCTTTTGGTATGTTAGAAAATGGGACCACATGGGCCTGATTTTTACATGGTGACAATTTCTACATGGTGACAATTGGTTGGAACCGAGAAGTGGTTGTCCTTCCCTCTAAGATGAGGCACCTGCACTCAGTTTTCCAGGGTTCTTACCACTGAACTGTCTTACAGCTGACCTGCATCACTCACCTGTCTTGTCCTGTAGGCATTTATATTTTTGGCCTTGTCAGTTCATTTTTGACACAGCTTGAGCAGTGAACTTAGATTTTAAAACAAAAGTTATAGTTTAGAAAATAATGTGATGGTGATAATTATCTGGAATTCTGTGTCTTCTGAATATAGTAAAACTAATTGACTAGTAAAATAATCAAAATACATCTACATATAAAAGCTAATGGATTTGTTAACTGGTGTCCCCCCAAAAAGAGTAATACATTCATAATGTTTTTAAAACCCTTATATAGATTAAACTAGAATTATCCCCAAATATTCAAAATTTTAAAAAATTACAATGAGAATATGCAAACACGTGGAGTTGGTATGTCAATCTCATGTCAATTTATTTGATTGACAGAACGGAGGTTAAGACATGTCATAAAAAGCGTAGTGCCACCTTTAACATTATACCTAGCTTCCATTTCTTTGTACATGGAAGTTACTGAAATTTCTCTAATGTTGTGTCTTTTTTTTTTTCCTTTTTAATTGTTGTGCCCTTCCTAGAAGGAAAATAGTTAAGTCTATATATTTTCGTGAGTATTAACATGATCTGTTACACACATCTCTCAGACATACACACATCGGGCATGCTGATTATGTCATCCAAATCCTCTATATTATTATTATTTGTGTGTCCCTGAATTGTCACCCTCTGTGATTTTAATCATGCCAAATTGTACTTGTTTTGCTTCATATGTTTTGATTATTTGCTGTATAGTGTATTAAAAATTATAACTTCTTATAGAGTCTTGGTGGATTTTTACCTCTAATCAGTGTGAATCCTCTCTGTTCTCTTTAGTTTATTCTGCCATACATTGCAAAGTATC